>NC_041397.2:249048432-249648432 GCF_900747795.2 Erpetoichthys calabaricus | reverse complement strand
TCTCCAAATACAAAAAATGTGTTGGCATAAGTGACGTGTTTCTTCCTGTGTAATAATACAAACATTAAACATTACCTCCCTTCTGACGATTTTCCTGTGGGGGTAAAATCGAGATCATCATTGTGATTAGTGGTTACATTTTGTCATTTTTTTTTACTACGGGGCAAGCCCGCATTGGAATACGTATGTTCGATGAATGGATGGAATGGGTATGCTATTCCCGTAAGTCAACGCGAATCACGATGCAATGATAAAAGTTCCTATTCCTTAATTCAGTATAATATTTTGCAGTAATGTTCTACAATTAGACGTTCACTTTGTAATGATCTACTATAGTTTTGCTTTTTAATAAAAAATAAAAATGCTGATGCCTCTTCAATGCTTATCGTTAAGTTCGCGAATCTTAACAAAGATCCGTAATTTTTTGTTACTTAACAGTTCTTGTGAAACTTTTCATGTTAACGTTAACAGTTCATTAGGAAAAAAACCTACAATAACGATTATTTTAAAATCAATCTTTTTTGCATATAGTGTCTTTCACAAAGTGCAACATTTCAAGAAATTTTACATTGAATTGGTCAGTTGAATGGTTTATAAAACAGGAGATGTAACTATGGACAGGCACCCATTTTCTGTACTTGCTAATTCCATTGCAGACTTGCCACGAATAGGCTGTCCCTCACGGGGATAACGTGGGAAATGGGGGGGGGGGGGGGGTCTGGGGGGGGAGCATGTGAAAATAAAACAAAAGTGAAGACAGTTACAGGGGTACAGTAAATCAAACCCTTGTCCTGAGCTGTGGTGCCATATTTCTGAGCTGGCATACCACCAAGCAAACAGTTCCCCTCAAAAACATGTGGCGCTGCATATGGAAGTTTAGAACACAAATTTGACTAGTGGTTACTAAATACCATGTAGTGAGAAGTCAAGCAAATTGACACCTTTTATTGGCTAAGTAACTAAAAGAGTTGCCTCAAAAGCTTGCATATTGAAATCTTGTTAGTTAGCCAATAAAAGGTGTCATTTTGCTTGACTTCTCACTACATTGATAATGGCTAACACGGTACAACACCCTAGTACTAAGTACAGTGTATATAGGTTTTTCTCTGCATACCCCAATTTTCCTTCCAAGACTTAAATGATAGGGCCATGTGATGCTAGAATAGGTTTCAACATCTTCCACCTTACTCAACAGAGTGGTTACAGATAATGGATTGCTGTACAGTGATTTCCAGGTGTGTCCACTGCCGACCTCTGACCTTGGTCTTTACCACTAAAAGTGTGTAGTAGTTCTGTCAGAGTTTGATCTTTGTGTATATATATATATATATATATATATATATACACACAATGTAATTAAGATTTGTCACTAAGGCCATTGTCATACATAGACTCCTAGAGAATGCTTCTGAATTTGTTCTTAACAGAATGAAAGTGTACATATAAATATTTTACAATAAAAATAAATGTTTTATATTTATTCCTTTTATCTATAATCCTGGAAGGCAGGATAAACTCCAGGGATGAGCTCTTCTAACTTTACATTTTTTTGTGTACCATCTAATACAGGGGTGGGCAAAGTCATTCCTGGAGGGCAGCAGTGGCTGCAGGTTTTTGTTCCAACCCAGTTGCTTAATTAGAAAACAATCCTTGCCAATAATTACATTTCATGGCTTATTAGTGTTTAACTCTGCTTTGTCAAGTCATTCTCATATCCTAGATTTTTTTTCCATTCTAAGGATATCATCCAAATACTTTGAAGTGTAAAACGGATGGGTAATTCTCAATCCTTCACTTTTTTCTCTTCTCTTTCCTTCCAAGTATTTAATTAAACTGCTGGTTTCTTTTGTCATTTGCATCTTATTGCTAATAAGGAGCAATTAAAAACAGAGAATGCAGCTGTTTAAGACTTAAATAAGCAATAAGGGTTCAAAATCTTAATGAGGGAGACAACTAAAATGAAGCAGAAGTGTTTCTAGAGCAATAAGTGCTCCTTATTAAGCAATTGGGTTAGAACAAAAACCTGCGGCCCTCCAGGAATGACTTTGTCCACCCCTGATCTAATACATCATATTATTTCTTTTTGTGTGGATCAATTATTTAAATTTAGAGACTAAGTACAGTATATAAAACAATAACTACTACAGAAAAGATATTTACCCTCTAAAAACATGCACTGAAGCATCCACCCTGGCACAGGGAGCTTTAAAGCTGGTAATTAAAACAGTGGTCCATTTATTCATTTTCCAAACTTGCTTATCCAGGGCAGAGTTGCAAGGAAGTTGGAACCCACTCCAGCAAGCATTATGAGCAAGGCAGGAACAATCCCTGGCTGAGGAGCCAGACCATCGAGGGGTTAACACACTCATAACATAAAACACACACACACACACTAAGGAAAAATTAGCAATGCCAATCCATTTAACCTTCATTGTGTTTGGACAAGAAATGGCGCACCTAAAGGAAACCCAAACAGACAAGGGGAGAAAATGCAAACTCTATGCCGGGAGCAGCTGGGAGGTGAAACCCAGTCTCCTAGTGGCAAGGCAGCAGTGCTTCAAAAAAAAATCTATCTATCTATCTATCTATCTATCTATCTATCTATCTATCTATCTATCTATCTATCTATCTATCTATCTATCATGCTGCCCATAAAAGAAAAAAAGTTATTTTGTTTCTGCGGCTGCCTTTAATAGACGTTGTACATTTTGGTAAACTAACTCTCAGAGTCACACTTTGCAATGCGTCAGCCCTGGTTGTAACTTTGTCAAGCTGAGTCCCTGTTGCTGCACATCACCTCCTTCTCCTGTGGATACCCCACCATCTAGTGGAGGAGCCCAGCACTGCTGTACTGCTGGAGTGGACATAATTCCCTGGCACATCCTTTTAATGCTAACCGGAAGGCTGGATTTGACATATTCAAATCATTTTCAGTTAAGCACAACCAAGTGGTTTTCACAGCTTGCAGTACTCTCTCCAGATGTTCCACTAATCCAGCCATTAATCTCTAATCAAACCTTCCATTAATCTGTCTCACTAGAAACAAGTCGAGTGATTACAATTATAGCAAATAAACTGAAGCAAAGACCTACTGCTGCAAAAGCGCATTAATGGCTTACATAAATGAATGAAGTGCTCCATGAGTGAGTGCATGCAGTAGTGTTTATATGGCGTACATTTGAGTGAGATTACCTTGGATTTATACAAAAACACAAATGGTACTTTACTATGTTAATGTATATGACTTTTTTGTGGATGTTTTACACAAGACCTAAATTTGAATCAAAACTTGATGGTGGCTCCTGGAAAATTAAATAAAGCTAGGAACCTTAATTGGAAATTTTAATATCCCAAAAGCTACTCAGTTGCCACATACTTTACAGAGAAAGAGTTAAAGGCTAAATGGCCTTTTTGCCTATAAACTGGAGAGCCTTCCTTCTGAAACTAATAAGTGGCTTTATTCCACATTGGTAGCCTCATGTCACTCTTGGATAGTCCTCCACATTATTACATGGCTTTTCTGCATGTCTGGGCCACTGCCAGCACCAGACAGACATCCAGATGGGCAGCAAAAAATGGGAGATAGATGTGCAAAGTGGATTTCATCATCTTAACCAGGAAAGCAACATTCCAAAATAAATTTAAAGTGAGAAAAATTAATTATGTGTAGATGAGAAAAATCAATTATGTGTAGACTAAATAAGATCAGTGATTCCAGATCATCATAAGATTAGACTTAGGTGAGGGGTTATGACCAACTAAAATGATTAGCAGAGGATGTTTTTAAATATGACAAAAACAGCAATGTACTGTTGTCAATAGTGATATAATTGTGCACAGTCAATCTGGATTTGACTCCCAACAACTTTTTAACTTTAATCAAAGCTTTTCACCCTTTTTGGTACTCTAATACTGGTGGTGCGGTGAAGGAGATCGATCACTTCCTCGTGGGCAGACGCTGGAGGCTCTTGCAAAAAAAAGTTTGTGAATTCTGACCAAATCCCGGAAAGAAGCGCACAGGAAATATCCGCACAGAAAAAGCACACAGCCATATACAGTTAGGTCCATAAATATTTGGACAGAGACAACTTTTTTCTAATTTTGGTTCTGTACATTACCACAATGAATTTTAAATGAAACAACTCGGATGCAGTTGAAGTGCAGTTTTTCAGCTTTAATTCCGTGGGGTGAACAAAACGATTACATAAAAATGTGAGGCAACTAAAGCATTTTTTAACACAATCCCTTCATTTCAGGGGCTCAAAAGTAATTGGACAAATTAAATAACTGGAAATAAAATGTTCATTTCTAATACTTGGTTGAAAACCCTTTGCTGGCAATGATAGCCTGAAATCTTGAACTCATGGACATCACCAGATGCTGGGTTTCCTCCTTTTTAATGCTCTGCAAGGCCTTTACTGCAGTAGCTTTCAGTTGCTGTTTGTCTGTGGGCCTTTCTGTCCGAAGTTTAGTCTTCAACAAATGAAATGCATGCTCAATTGGGTTAAGATCAGGTGACTGACTTGGCCATTCAAGAATTTTCCACTTCTTTGCTTTAATAAACTCCTGGGTTGCTTTGGCTGTATGTTTTGGGTCATTGTCCATCTGTATCATGAAATGCAGCCCAATCAATTTGACTGCATTTAGCTGGACTTGAGCAGACTATATGTCCCTGAACACCTCAGAATTCATTCAGCTGCTTCTGTCCTGTGTCACATCATCAATAAACACTAGTGTCCCAGTGCCACCGGCAGCCATGCACGCCCAAGCCATCACACTGCCTCCACCGTGTTTTACAGATGATGTGGTATGGTTTGGATAATGAGCTGTTCCACGCCTTCTCCATACCTTTTTCTTGCCATCATTCTGGTAGAGGTTGATCTTGGTTTCATCTGTCCAAAGAATGTTTTTCCGGAACTGTGCTGGCTTTTTTAGATGTTCTTTAGCAAAGTCCAATCTAGCCTTTCTATTCTTGAGGGTTATGAGTGGCTTGCACCTTGCAGTGCACCCTCTGTATTTACTTTCATGCAGTCTTCTCTTTATGGTAGACTTGGATATCAATACGCCTACCCCCTGGAGAGTGTTGTTCACTTAGTTGGCTTTTGTGAAGGGGTTTCTCTTCACCAAGGAAATGATTCTGCGATCATCCACCACTGTTGTCTTCTGTGGACGTCCAGGTCTTTTTGCGTTGCTGAGTTCACCAGTGCTTGCTTTCTTTCTCAGGATGTACCAAACTGTAGATTTTGCCACTTGTAATATTGTAGCAATTTCTCGGGTGGGTTTTTTCTGTTTTTGCAGCTTAAGGATGGCTTCTTTCACCTGCATGGAGAGCTCCTTTGACCACATGTTGTCTGTTCACAGCAAAATCTTCCACATGCAAACCACACCTCAAATCAACTCCAGGCCTTTTATCTGCTTAATTGATAATGACATAATGACGGACTTGCCCACACCTGCCCATGAAATAGCCTTTGAGTCAATTGTCCAATTACTTTTGAGCCCCTGAAATGAAGGGATTGTGTTAAAAAATGCTTTAGTTGCCACACATTTTTATGCAATCGTTTTGTTCACCCCACTGAATTAAAGCTGAAAGTCTGCCCTTCAACTGCATCTGAGTTGTTTCATTTAAAATTCATTGTGGTAATGTATAGAACCAAACTTAGAAAAAAGTTGTCTCTGTCCAAATATTTATGGACCTAACTGTAAGTGCATGGGAAATAACCACACACGGAAAAAACCACACACGGGAAAAAAACGCTCGTGGAAGAATACGCATACGTTAAAGTGCGCACGTGGAAAAAAGCACTGAGTTGACATATAACTATTACAAATATAAAATATACTCCACCTATACTGCTGGACATTTTTTATTATAATAAAACAATAACTGGTTTGCTCTTGTGCAATGTCCCCATTCTTCGTTTTCATTAAGGAATGGCACTTTGTTGATCGATTCTCATGGCACCTCCAAGTATATATTCCATTTGTTGTGCGAAAACGCAGATATTCAGATCCCTTGTAACCGAGAATTTGCTTGCCTTTCTGACTGGTCGAAAACTCCATCTCGCTTATTCTCAAAAAAAATGTTGACTTGCCTTGCTCGAAAGTTAGGGAAGATTAAAGAAAACTCTAACTCTGTGGCCTATTTATAGGACAACCTTTACTTACTTGCCGTAATCAAAACTATAAAACCCTAATTTGCCTACCTGTGGAATAAGAAGGTATAATATAAATTCTGAAAACTATTGTAAAGACTAATAATTTCCTAGAAATGGCAATTTAGACACAACAATGACAGTAATAAAAGGATTAATGACTATTTTATTTTATGGACCATCCAACAGCCCACTACCCCAATTAGCACAAATTAAAACATACAAGCTTACAAATACATTTAGTGAACAATTATACAATTTCGTTTATTGCGATGTATAATATAAAAATTTTTTCTTCTTTGCATATATGCCTTTGCCATATGCGCATTTTTCCATGTGTGCATTTATCCACGTGCGATTTTTCCAGTGTGGGCATTTTTCTGTGTGCGGTTATTTCCCGTGCGCTTATATGACTGTGCGCTTTTTTCTGTGCGGATATTTCCTGTGCGCTTCTTTCCGGTCACCATTCTGACCACAGACTTGTTGCTACTCTTAGGATCCAGCTTAGGTCCAGTAGGTTACCACCTACTAGGAAAATGAGCATGGACTTGGCCAGACTCCAAGACCAGGCTGTTTCTAATGAGTTTGCACACTGTTTGTGTGAGGAACTAGCAGATTTGGGTACAACTGCTGATCCTAATGTGATGTGGGAGACCTTCTGTGACAAGACCCTGAAGGTTGCTGAGGGCTGTGTTGGTGTTACAGGTGTTCCCGGAAGAAGGTGTTTCATCTCGCAGGGCACCCTGGATATCATTGAGAGGAGTCGCAGCGCACAATGGCAACTGTGGTCTGTACCGGGAACTGAGAGGGATGGCTGCAAGGGCTCTGAGGGCACATAAAGAGGCGTTTGTTAGAGGAATCTGGGAGCAAGTGACACACCATCTGTGGTCTAGCGACCCACGTCCTGCTTACAGAGGAATCGAAGCATTACGCACATCTGAATCTGTTCCTCGGAGAGTCGCTGTCAGGGCAGCTGATGGAACGGTCCTTATGGATGACACTGCAGTCGTGACCCACTGGGCTGGCTACTTTGAGCAGTTGTTCCAAGCTGATCCTCCGGCTAGGACGTTGAATATCTCTGGGTCCACAGTTCTTGAGGCTGATCCTCCAATTAGCTGTGAACCACCCAATCTCACTGAGATTACACAGGTGGTGAACCAGCTGATGGGGGGAAATGCTGCAGGGATCTGTGGCATCCGGGGTGAACTTCTCCAGGCTGGTGGTAAGGCTGTCCTCATGGCATTGCAAGCAATCTTTGCTTCCATTTGGGAGACTGGCATCATCCCACCTGACTGGAAAATGGGACTTGTCGCCCCTATCTGGAAAGGGAAGGGTGATTGCCTGGATTGCAGCAACTACAGGGGGATAACACTGCTCTCGATGCTGGATAAGGTCCTTGCTAGGGTCGTCCTCAATAGGATCCGTGATCACTTGCTCACCTACCAGACAGAAGAGCAGCTTCAGCGACAGACTGCTGTCACTGTCCTGCTCCACTGACAGACTGAGAAGATCGTTCCTCCCCCAAACTATGCGACTCTTCAATTCCACCCGGGGAGGGGGTAAACGTTAACATTATATAAAGTTATTGTCTGTTTTTACCTGCATTATTATCAATCTTTAATTTAACATTGTTTTTTGTATCAGTAAGGTGCTGCTGGAGTATGTGAATTTCCCCTTGGGATTAATAAAGTATCTATCTATCTATCTATCTATCTATCTATCTATCTATCTATCTGTCTGTCTGTCTGTCTGTCTGTCTGTCTGTCTGTCTGTCTGTCTGTCTGTCTGTCTGTCAGCGACCAGAACAGTCTGGTTTTACGCCTACCATCGACCGCATCCTGGCACTGAGGGTTCTCATGTAGCGCAAATGCGAATATCGGCAGAGTTTCTTTGCAGCCTTTGTTGATTTTCGCAAAGCGTTCGACTCAGTTGATCGAGCTGCCCTGTGGGACATCCTGAGGATTTGCGGGATCCCCTCGAGGTTGCTGGATATCATGGTCGGCTTGTACACTGGTACTGTGAGTGCTGTGCAGAGTGGAGGCAGGACCTCTGCGTTTTTCCCAGTTGATTCTGGGGTTCATCAGGGATGTGTTCTTGCTCCTTCTCTGTTCAATGCTTGTATGGATTGGGTGTTGGGCAAGGTCATGGAGTCCAGCGGCTGTGGGGCATCTGTTGGTGAAGAAAGGTTCACGGATCTTGACTTTGCTGACGATGCTATGATCTTCGCGGAGTCAATGGAGGCTCTGATTGGTGCACTCGAGAGACTGAGCGAGGAATCTGAGTGTCTGGGCTTGCGAGTGTCCTGGATAAAAACCAAGATCCAGGCATTTAATGACCTCTTGGGCACAGCCATCAGCAATGTGTCTGTTTGTGGAAAGAGTGTTGACCTTGTTGAGAGGTTTACTTACCTTGGCAGTGACATTCATGTCTGTGGTGACTCTTCCTATGAAGTCAGTAGACGGACTGGGAGAGCATGGGGGGTCATGAGGTCACTAGAAAGGGGTGTGTGGCGCTGCCGATATCTATGCAAAAGGACAAAGGTCCAAGTCTTTAGAGTCCTGGTGCTTCCTGTCTTGCTATATGGATGCTAACCAGTGACCTGAGACAAAGACTGGACTCCTTTGGTACTGTGTCTGTCCGGAAAATCCTTGGGTACCATTGGTTTGACTTTGTGTCGAATGACAGGTTGCTCATGGAATCCCGAATGATGCACATTACCTGCATTGTGAGGGAGCATCAGTTACGGCACTACGGCCATGTGGTGCGTTTCCCAGAGGGTGATCTAGCTTGTAAGATCCTCATTGTTGGGGACCCGAGTGGCTGGACCAGACCAAAGGGTCGCCCACGGTACACCTGGCTGCGGCCGATAGAGGGTCATTTTCAGAAGGTGGGACTGGACCGCGTGTCTGCCTGGGGAGTTGCAAACCAGGATCCCAAGTTGTTTCGTTGTGTGGTGGGTGTGGCAACACACTGTACCAGTGTATGCTCCCCAACTTGACTTGACTTTTCACCCTGGAAGAAATCAAGACGCCATATAGCCAACCGTACAGTCTAAGATCGATTATCCTTGAGTTTTTTTTATCAGATCTTTATAAGGAAATTAGTATACCGTGAAAGATAATAATTCATAATAATTTTGAAGGAATGGTTAAAGAAAGAATACACACCCAACCCTCGGCAACCATCTAAGACCCCCTCCTCAACCCTAGCCTCCCTCTACTTCCCCAAACCCTGCATTAACAACAGATATACCAATATGTTTATAATTGCAAGCAAGCCGCAACACATGGCCAGATCCCACTCGGACCACTAGCATCCTGGTACTTTATCAAAGATACACTATCTTGCCAATGGTGGTGCCAGATGACCATCTTATCTTCAGAATTATGAGACTGACAATCTGATTTTCATAAAGAGAAATATATAATATCAAGTGATTTTTAAGCTGGACTCATCATGATTATGAGGCCCTTTCTAGTGTCCCGTGTTGTTTGTAGCAATGAATAAGGAAAATTTACAATCTCAAGTTTTCATGGAGGATTGAGAAAACAAATTCCCAATACTGTGGGTTTCAGTCAGGACCAATTTTGAACAGCAGCAAACAATGTCAAACTGTACATGAAAAAAAGGATAAATTCTTCGTACTGCATAATCTACATGCGAGATATCCAGTCATGATCACAACACACAAAACACACGTATTTCTGTTAAAATTGTGCTGTTGCTATGTTTCAAGAGAACAGGAGAAAAGACGTTGATAGTCAAAGCAGAGGTCAACACTGCAGAGTAGGTAAGAAATGTGCCAAAGCCCAATATGCTAAGCAGAAGTCTAAGAAACATGTCTATAATGTTCAAAAGAATAAAGAGATGGCAAGTTTGCAAGCTATAGTTTTTCTTGATATATCCACAATATATATAAGACAGGACATTAGTGGTGATCTTTTATCCCAACACAAAACTGTTGCATAAATAGCTGGTTCATTTCAATGACAACATATCAACAAACCCTCACAAAAGGGCGGCGCCTGTACAAAAACAAAATGGTGTCAAAAACAGAACAAAATAATTTTAACTGTATCTCTCTATTATAAAAAAAATCTTGGACGGGAGAAGAGGGAGACGAGACATGATCTTCTTGGGAGACACTTAAAAGACCTGCAAGACAAAAGAGATTGGCCACGGAGCTTCTCGTGGGGACCTTAAACATGAGACTTGGTGCCAAGAGGTTGTCCCAGGACATCTCGAGGGGACATGGAACATGAGATTCTTGCAAGTCATGCACTATTTACAACCATTTTCAAATAAGACCACGGTCATCAAAACTCTCAGTCGTGTAAAGGCTTTTAGCAGACACAGATCCTTTGCTCTCAGCTCATATAAAGCTTATAAGGACAATACGTTCTTGATGAAATGTCAACGACTAAGCAAAGAAGAAAGAGCAGTGCGGAGAAAAGAGACCCAAAAGCGTTGGAGAGAAAAAAATGTAGATAAGAGATTATGAAAGCAGTGGAATTTGAAAGGCTCAAAAAAAAAAAACGATGGCACAATACACATGCAGAGAAAGCTAAAGAATATGAAAGCAGTAAAATTCGAAAGTATCAAAAAAAAAAAATAGTAAAGATCGCATTAGTGCAAAGAAACGGAAATATTACTTGAAAATCACAGGCCAGGTGTAACTGAAAAAATAGCAGGACAAAGCGAGGTCAGAAATAAAAGACAGAGTAAAAAACAAAGTAAAACATCATAAAGATGTTCAAAAACAAGGGAGCGAAACACATACAGAGCTGGTTAGAGATAATGAAAACAGTGGAATTCAAAAGACAAAAAAATGTAGGCGCGATACACATGCAGAGCAAGTTGCAGAATATAAAAGCAGAAAAATTTGAAAGTGTCAAAAAAGATAGTAAAGATCGCATTAGCGCTAATAAAGAGAAATTATTACCCAATGAAATAACGGAAAGGCGAATAGAGATCGAATATATGGATATAGGTGATATGTCAGAAGTATGGAAATTTTGTTATGCTTTGAAGTTTAAGTCAGAGACTTATAGATCGTCTAATTCGTGTTGCCATCAGGGAAAAGTAGTGTTTCTACACAATGTGGAGGCGTATCCAAGAGAATTGAAAGATTTGATGTTTGGGGAAAGTGAAATCCACAAACAGTCATTTCCCAACCTGCTATATCCGAAAACAGGGTCACAGGGGTCTGCTGGAGCCAATCCCAGCCAGCACAGGGCGCAAGTCAGGAACAAACCCCGGGTAGGGCACCAGCCCACCGCAGAATCCATAAACACTACAAGTAAAATATACGAGTCTACAATAATCTTTTCGCCTTCACATCATTCAATGCTCAAAACATAGATTTACATAATAATGGACCATATGCTATGAGAATCTGTGGTCCTGCAACAATTTAAGCAACAACAAGTTTAATTTAGAAGAAAACACAATTCAGTCAGGTGTATATTTATGATCATGGAGAAGCGATGCAAATTTTAACAGGCGACAAGAAAGGTAATGTAGTATATATTCCGTGAATAACATTAGACACCAAAGGAGATCTTGATATGCCATTCGTTTTACAATGTTTACAGTTTCCTGAGAGATTAGCTTTTGCTAAGACAATTAACAAATCACAGGGACAAACATTTGAAAAAGTCGGATTTTTTATTAGAGACAAAGAAACGATATTCACTCACGGGCAGTTATACATTGTGTTGTCACAATGTATTTCCAAAAACGGAATCAAAATTCAATGCGATCTTGAAGAAAAGGTAATTCCAAATATTGTTTTTACTGATGCTTTAAAGTAAAAGTGCAAATAATGAAATTGAAACAATTCCAAAAAAAAAAGCTTTTAAAATTGTATATCCGATTAACCAAACACGGGGTGAGCGAAGAACAGAAAAAAACAGAACAGAAATTAATGTTTAATTCAGATTTTCCATTATTCAAATCCTAAAACGGGCACAGAAAACCTACAAAAAACATAATTGAAAGAGTACAAAAAAATAAAATTGCGAGGTATCATACAACAAAAATATTGTTAAATAAAACACTTCTGGAAAATGTTCTTGTAAACAACTTGAGGGTCTGTTCATACAGGATCTCCCTTTGGAAAAGAAGACTTTTCATTTTTCTGTTTCTAAAATATTCAAATGGTTTAAAGCTATTATAGAATTCTCTTAGGGCTACATTACCTTCAAGACTCCATTCCAACAAAGCACTTTCATGCAGTTTCGTGCCTTTAAGGGAAATGCTTACCTATATGTACAGTGAACCTGCACAGTATTTTTTTTTCCACATATCACTTGGTGTAGAACTACAGTACATGTCAGCTTTACATTTATAAATTTCATAACTTTAACAAAAGTAAACTAAATACTTCAGGCCTATACAGTATTTAGTAGATAGATAGATAGATAGATAGATAGTAGCCTTTGAATATTGATTAAATATCCATTATTCCACACAATGAACTTCTTGAAACTGTTTAACATTTTACAAGTTTGCAGGAGACTGGTGTCTGTCCCAGGAACATCAACCAAAGAAAGAAGACCAACATTAGATACCATATGATGCCAGTTCATTGCAGGCTACTACAGCAGGTACAGTGTTCCAGTATACCATATCTGTGCATATACTGCATGTTTTGTATTCTTATTTGTCATAGCACCACAGTATTCTGTGCACGTAACATTATTATTACTCCTACTACTAACTTGGAGCCTTTTATTATCTGAACTTGCCTACACTTTTGTATCAGAACAACAAGCCCATTTCACTCAGTAGTGAAAAATGCAAGATGCCATCCAGGAAATATAAAAACTTTTTTAAGGTCCTGAGTTTGACACTACATACTCACCAACAAGAGACTCCTGGGAAACACAGCCTAAATGTTACACAAATCCCAGACATTGCTGGTGTGCACATTGTTATTATGAGGAGCAAAACTCAAAAATACGGTAACCAGGAGATGGGATAAAAAAGTAAGGGGTGAGATAGAATTGTAGTCCTAATACACACTAAGGTAACAACCAAATATATTATTTAAACTTTGGGCCAAAACCAAAATGCTAACCAGTATTCATTGTTGAAAATGAACATTGCAAAATTTTACCACTAGCTTGGAATTCTTTCCGCTAATTAAACTTGGACATGCACAACACCATTTTTCATAGGCAGAACAAAATGACCTAATAAAACACATGACATTGGTGTTATCTGACCTGCGAAATGCATAACAACCTGTAAACAACATGGCAGCAACCATGTAAAAGATCAACACAGAATTGCAGGGGCCATATTACAACAAGAAACAAAATAGTGTTATCAGAATAATGATAAAAAATGAAGAGGTAATTGACAAGAAAAATTTCAAAAATGAAACAAAAGTATTCAGATTCATCATACTAAAAATACTTAATATGAATATTATCTATTCTTATGGATATGAAGTAATAATAAATATTAAAAAAAACTAGGGGCAGAGCCCCCTCGCTCCACTCGCCAACCCCCGGGAGGGCACTACGCGCAAGCCACTTTGCAGCTCTGCCACTTGCATATGGGGATGCGGATGTTCAATTTAAACAAATTGTTATTTCCATGGGAATTGTTACATATGCATAATAGACCTAACTATTTTACATTACAGCGAGTAAAATGCCATAATAAAATGCAATAAATTGAAAGCAAATTTTGTTTCATGTTGTGTTAGAGGTATTCATTATATGTTTTCGTTCTGTTTGGCTTTGAAATTAACATGCAAATACTTTTTAAACTTACACTTTTACTGTAAAACGTCAGTAAAAACAATATTTGGAATTAACTTTTTGTCAGTGTCGCATTGTATTTTGCTTCTGTGTTTGGAGTTACATCGTGACAACGCAATGTATAACTGCCCGTGAGTGAATATCGTTTCTTTCTTTCTAATAAATAAACTGACTTTTTCAAATGTTTGTCCCTGTGATTTGTTAATTGTCATAGCAAAAGCTATTCTAACTGTAAACATTTTAACTGTAAACGTTTTAATACGAATGGCATATCAAGATCTCCTTTGGTGTCTAATGTTATCCGCGGAAGATATAGTACATTCATTTTCTTGTCGCCAGTTAAAATTTTACATGTCAGAATTGTTCAACCAATTTTGAATACAACTAATTTTGTTCTATTACAAAGCCCATCACTCATACATAAATTACACAATAACATTATGGTACATCCTTCTTTCAACAGTAATTCGGCCTGTGGAAGACCGGACCGTGTTAACGGTTGTAGATATTCTTTGGGATATTGTAAGTTGATGTTTTCGTCTCCCGCACCATCACCACCAGCTGTTTTAGCATAGTCTGTTGATACACATTTAACCAATTTGTTGTGTAACCGATCAACATTTTTCACATTAATTCATTTGACTTTATTGTTTCTCGGTGCTAGGATTGCCTGTGTACTCATTTCTACTGTTGATTACCCTTTGGGATGAAAGTCTTCAATAAGATTTGGACATCATAAGTCTTCTTTTATTGGGAACTTAAAGTGAGGAAAATTAAAAAATTTATAAGAGCTGAGAGCGCAGGAACTGTGTCTGACAAAAGCATTCACACGAATGAGAGGTGAGAGGACCATGGGCGTGGGCCATTAACCTGAAATGGCTGAGAGGAGGGTGGGACTTGAAAAAATCTCTTGGCAATAGTCTTGTCTCATCTCAAGATTTTCTTTTATAATAGAGAGACAAAAATAGAAAGGCATATCACTCATTTTTAGTTCTTTGATATATGGAAATAAAGCCAAAGTATCCAAAGACAAATCTCCAAAGACACGGGGAGAACATTCAAATTCCACACAGACAGACCACCAGTCTCCTGGAGCTGAGCCAGCAGCACTAACCACTTTGCACTGGTGCTGCTCACTTCTGATTTTCTGCTTGGATCTTCAGTTTCAGGTTATTGATATGTACAATATATTCAGCGAAAAAAAGGAAAACAGAAGAAATTAAGTGATAAACTCCTGTTTATTATTTAATAATATATGACAAAAATATGCTTCGAAACTGTTGGACCACTCTGACCAAGTGGAGACTGACATGTTGCAAATTTTTAAACACCAACAAAAAAAATGAATAAAAATGTGTGACATCATTTAAAACCTAGGGATTACAAAAAAAAAAACAGTATGGAAAGAAAGGTGGTGCTTTTGAAGCAGAAAAGCAGTTAAAGGCAAGCCCTTACTTATCTGTCTCATTATAACAAGCCATTTTAATAGAGAGGACACAGCAGGCAAAAAGAGATAGGCAAACAGTATAAAACAGGATAACAGTAAGAATCCCTTGCTAGTTTCAGTATCCACCCTCCTAATCCCGGCTATTATAAATATCAGAGGTGACCATATCACCCATACGGATCTTAAAGGTGAAAACAAATGTGAAAAGCTGAACCAGCAATAGAAACCACCGATCCTCTAAGTGCTCAACTTAGTTTCACATAGGTGGGTGTTAACCATTGTTGCTGAGCTCTGTCAAATGAGAGCATTCTGACCGATGCTTTGGCTCTTTGTTCAGTACATAAAAAGGGTCCTGCCACACATACATCCCTGTCAAAGTTGAAAAGATATGCTGCCTCACAGAAATTGTGAATTTTCCCAGCAATCGTGTATAGAGTTGAGCACTTCTATTACGTTCATATTTACTGTATATGAAAATATTCTAGATGGGAGAAATTGTCTTATAGGATGCATCCTCTAAAAACACAACATTCTCACAGTCTAATCAATGCCAAAACACAAGCAGGGAAAGAGCTAGAAAGAACAGTGGTGTGTCAAAACCCACTACATATACCAAAAATCAAAGTCTGAAGAAACTAAACTGAATTCTGCAAATAGCTGTATCACAAGAATGATTCACTAAAGAATTTGTTAGAGGTATCCACAAACATGGAAAAGGATTTGTGACTCCAGCTTGGTGTTGTGCACAAGATGTCTTGTCATGCTACCAGACTCTGGAATTGTTGGCAGCCACCAAAAGTGCTGTGGTAAATTCAGAACGTAAAGATAAAATAAAATAAGAAGTCCCACAACTAAACACAAAAGTGAAATTAAGTTCAGCATAGTACAAATCCTAAATAAAAATGAATTATTATGCCCATGGAAAATCAAAGTTACAAGAATCATTCTGGGTTTATGCTTAATCTTTTTGGTGTGTGTGTTTGTTTTTGATGTTATCCTCATAATGGAGTCTTAGTTCACATAGCCCTCTGAACTGGGCAGGAGAGGAGTACTGAATACAATTTAATGTGATGTCATTTTAAAAAATCAAGTTTGGAATATTGGGCTGATTATAGTATTGACTGAACTGTGTTTTACTTATTGTAATGTCGTCTATACGTGCAATTAAATCTCTGACATTTGATCCTGTTTCCTCTATGGAAAGAACATTTGGTGACTCAGTAGCACATTTAATATCACCACGTTTTTTTCTTTTGAGTCAAATAAGTCATGACAAATTATGATTAAATATTTAATATAAATATAATTTAAAATTAAATAATAATGCAAGTAATATTTAATATTTGAAATTTAAATGTCAATCAGTTTCAGAAATTTTGAATCAGTTTTGTTTTATGCTATTAGCCAGTCAGTTTCTCTTCATAGGTCAAACTTTTTAAACCTGCATAATTAAAATACAGAGGGATTGGAGCATTTGACCAACTATAACAGGAATAACGCATTAACTAACCCTAAATGGGACATCCTCCACATTTTTATTCAGATTTTATACAGAGGTGTCTATTCACATTGTAAACCTTTTCAACACAATACTGTGTTTTATTTTCATGCATCCATCCTTTAAATTGATTTTGAAGTCTAAAATCTATCCGAGTAACATCAATATGTAGAAGCCACACTTTCAAATATTAGATTACATTAGATCAGACTTTATTAATCTCAAGTATGTCTCATACCATGTATTATACTAGCCAGATCACTGTCTCTAAGTGAATTTGTGTTTTCCCATTCAACCTACCATACCTGCTTTTATTATTTTTCATATAATTATGATGGAAAGACCACCCTGCCCTCTGATTTATGAAAGTCTACTTAGTCATACTGCTGTGGCTTGTTTAGTTTATCTCTTGCTTGAATTTATCATAGAAGAATGTCTTTCCTGATCTTCATGAATTAGCTTTCCAGGCCTGTTCACACAGCTCACTATTACACCTGAATCTGAAGTTAAATTTTAATGATGGGACTTTGTTTCGTCACATCAGGCACATGTGAAACTCAAGGTGTGACATCATAAATATTAAATAAATATTTGTTCAGTTTAAACACTTTAGATATTTGTGTTATGCACAAGGCTACCTTGCTTTTTTCACAAACGTTTTGATGTCGGACATAGAGTAACTGGTATGGTGAATAAAGAAAAAAAAATCAATGAAATACAAGACAGTAAGATGAAATATTCTTATCATTATTGAATGTGTCAAACATTCTTATGCATTTATTAAGACTGACACTATTTAGGCCATCAATCAATCAAAATAGCAAAGTTTTATTATATATATACATATATATATATATGTGTGTGTGTGTGTGTGTGTGTGTACATAACATAAGTAATAAGATGTTATAATTTGTTACTAACCCTCACCTATTCTGTTTCTCTTCTCGGAACTCAAATGTGGCACTTGGTGCCACTGCCCTACTGCCAGCTTGTCTTGCCTGCCTAAGGTAAAGTAATCTCTGATGGAGAATCACAGGAATCATCGGGTAGAGGGGTCCTTTCATGAGACTAGCTGGCCTAGTGCTGTCTCAGCTGTGAAATGGCCAGTAGGGGGAGGCAACTTGATGGCTGAGGTCTCCAGGACTCTAAACAAATCCAAATCCTATTATGTGATGTCACAGGAGGCTGGGGGTGGTACCCAGCCGGGACGCCCAGGAGGACCGGAGGAGGGCTTACGCCTCCTCCTGACCACGTGGGGGCAACCACCCTGGTGGCTTTGGGGACCACGGGAACAGAGCTTTGAAGCTCAACCCTATAGGGGCCCGTGGTCACCACCAGGGGGCACCCCAATGCCTATGGAGCCCTGGCCCTCAGCACTTCCGCCACACTCGGAAGTGCTGGGGGGAAGAAGACCAGGGACACCCAGAGTGCTTCCGGGTGCGCAGCCGGTACTTCCGCCACACTGGGGAGTGCCGGCAGAAGCTAATTGGGAGGCACCAGGAGTACATCCTGGTGTGTATAAAAGGGGCCGCCTCCCTCCATTAATCCCTCGGATTATTAACTTCCTGACAGGCGGACCCTAAGTGGTTCAGGTAGATGGCCACACCTCATCACCCTTCACTCTCAACATACGCACTCCACAGGGTTGTGTCCTGAGCCCAATGTTGTACATCCTCTACACATATGACTGCACAGCTGTACACGACTCTAACATCGCTGTCAGGTTTTCTGATGACACAGCTGTGGTAGGCCTGGTACATAACAACAATAAGGAATCTTACCTGGAAGAAGAGGAGAGTCTGTCACACTGGTGTCAGGCCAACAGTTTTCTACTAGATGTCTGAAAGACAAAAAAGAGCTGATTGTGGACTTTGGCAAGAAACAGCAGAGGCACTACACTGCCCCCTCAGTATTAACACTACTCAGGTCAAGATGGTAGAAAGTTTGAGAAACCTTGGTGTCCACATCACAGAGGATCTGACCTGGTCCAAGCACATCGACACCTTGGTGAAGAAGCAATTGCAACCTCTGTACCACCTCAGGCTGCCCTCCCAGATACTAATGATCTTCTATACATCCACCATCACATGTATTCTGTCAGAAAGTATCACCACCTGGTTTGGAAACAGCAAACAGCAGAACTGCAAGGAGGTACAAAGAGTGGTGCAGTCAGCTGAACACATCACAGGGTGTGTACTCCATAAACTCCAGATCATCTACACTAACTGATGTCAACCAGGGCAAGGAAAATGATCTATGATACCAGCCATCCCAACAACAGCATCTTTTCTGTGCTGTGGTCAGGTAAATGCTACCGCTGCTTAAAGTCAAGGTCAGAGAGACTGAGGAGGTTAAATAAGGAAAGTGTCCAGAAATACATGATCCCCTATTGTAAACTCTCTCACATTAAGTTATTTAATTTATCTATTTAGTTATTATTATATTAATGATTTTTTAATTTATAAAGTTATGGATTGTTTCTGTGCTTTATATTCATCTTAAGGCGCAGTCATAGGAGTTGAGCAACTGAGCATTTCACTGCATATTTTACTGAATGTATAATTTGTATGTGACAAATAAAATTTGATTTGAAAAGTACATATGATACTCAGTATATTTAACATGTTGTGGTCCATGAATTTGATGAATAGAAATAATAAATATAAGTGATTAAATGGAGAACTTAAATTAATAATCAGGACAGCAGTAAGACAAGCTCCTGTCTAGGCCTTCACTCTTTTTTACTGTCCCCATTCCCTCTGGGACTCAATCTTGTGAATTTGAGCTGTCCAGCTCTGCTATGGGGTGCAAAAAATGAGCAATTTACAGAAACTTGCTAAGCTAAGGTAACCTTCCCTAACCCAAGAAACTGCAAATACTTTTTTTCAGCATGAAAAAAATGGTGACATTGAGTCTTTCAGTTAAAGGTTGTTTATCTATTTTACAGTTTTTATTCTGGACCTGGTGAGCTATACTGTCATTTTAATTATATGTTGTTTTTTTAGCCTGTATGCCTCTCTTTCAAAAATACTTGCAACTTTTTAGAATTAAGAATTTCACTCGTGTTTACCCTCATACCACTAATAACAGGAGGAAAATCTATGTAATGATGCAAATTCTAATCTTTTGTGTTAATGGTGTGACATTACACTTTACTAATGCAAATATTTTGGGAAACTAGAAAAGTAGTAGCAGTCACGACTTGTGCTGGCACAAACTATAACATGAGACTGGATAGCCGTCAGAACGTGAGTAGGTAAGGTAAAAGTCAGGCTTGGATCAAGATTGAAGTAGAAAGTCTGTGTTCTTTGTCGGGATGTGCCCAACATTCACCTGATGGAGAAGGCAATCCTGGCAGGGTTTATAGTCATCATGCAAATAATTTTGTATAAAGGAAATTGACATTGTGGATGTCTACTGATACAACATTGCAGTGTCCTTCAGAACCAGCAGATTGTGACCACCTGAATGTCATCAGTGGCCTTATTTAATTTCCTTTTTTTGTATTATCAATAAAGATTCATTAGCAAATTCATTTTCTACTAACCTTGCGCCTCTTAGGTAATTTTGTCCATCAATCTGATTTAATTATCAATCTTTATGTTGCAATTAAAGTATCAAGATCAATTTTTTTAGTGTAATTCATAATCTTGGCCACCACTGAGCAGAAAGGATAATGTTGCAGTATTTAAAGCATTTCTCCAGAGACTGTCACAGTCTAAAGAGGTGTTGCCTCGTCAAATTAACCACAATGTGTTTTTGCAATGGACTGGGGTGGATTTCTAGCTTGGGCACATTGCTGTCGGACAGACCCCAGCCTCACATGACTCTAAACTGGCGAGGAGAGATTATCTCTATGAATGGACCAGATTCACTATTGGGAAATACACTGTAGAAAGGTAGTTCTGCCAACAGCGCTGCCTCAAAACTAATTATGGCACACATAATACATTTTTTACTTAGCATGTAATATTAAATAATCATGCAGTAGACAATCCATGTCAGGCTCTGCCAGGAAAACTGCACTGGAATTTGACAGGATGAATGTAGCAACAGTAGTCTGGACACTCATCTCCATCTCCCTCTCTCCATGTCTGCTAGGTGAGGCACTCTCAGTGCTCTCATAGTTACCTTCTCACAGTACTGATGGAGTGCTCATAAGTTTAAGGGGTAGAAGGTTATGGAGGAATGCGATTCAGAAGCCTCCGGGTTGTGCAGGTTGCGGGGCTCACAAATGTCAGGGTGTGGTAATGGCGCTTACATGGACCACGTAAGCCATAATCAGCAAAATGAAAAGAAATAAACACTTTACATATAGATAGATAGATAGATAGATAGATAGATAGATAGATAGATAGATAGATAGATAGATAGATAGATAGATAGATAGATAGATAGCGTCTAACTAGGAGCTTTGCTCCCTTTTGCTAGAAATCTTTACATCTCTGGGAACAAAAAAACTTTTTTCTCTATTGCAGAAGAAATACTTTTTCATAGACTGAAACAGCATAAATAAAAAAGCAAGACTGTATAATTTATTAGCTTAAAAACAACCAAGCTCAGTGGATTGCATGGCCTCTCATTTGTCAAACTTATGTTCTTATGTATATGGGCGCAAAGCTTATTGAATACACAGACCAAGTGACATTTATTGAATATTGATTAAACTTCACAACTGTCTAGAGGTGGGTAAGAATAAAGAGGGCTGGCGGCCTTATTCTTTATGATCATAAACATTTACTGTATGTCTATGTGTTTTACAGGCTCTCTCCAGGTAAGAACCCAGGGGAAGGGTGAAAGGCTGACACAATAAGGAATTTTCTTTTTTACCTTTAGAATGGAGGAGGAAGCCACCGACAACCACAGACATCATTGCCGTCTTATTGTCAGAACTGCTGCCCTATCTGGTCCGGACCCTATTTAAACAAACCTGCCATGAAAGTTAATGTTCAATAATGAACCTACTTTAGAGGAAGACGGTCCCCCATGATTTAAAAGCATTCTGTCTCCAAAGAGTTTGTTTTCTAGGACTTGATAGTCCTAAGGACTTTTCTTTGGTTTTGTGGCTATATCTCTACTACATACATAATTGAGATCCCACCATGGGCCTAATCTGTTCTCTGTTCATTTTGTTACCATATCTGCTTAGTAAATTCAAAGAAGAATCGTGGCAACTCCAATGATCTAAAACTATGCAGACTATCAATCTTTTTCTAATTTATTACGTTTAAAGCTGCTGCTTTAATGTAGGAAACACATTTGCAAACACGGTGTCAGCTTTGGGAGTTTGGAAGAAAACTGTATAGATAGAGAAAAACATGTAAACTCAATAAAGGGGGCATGAACTGCTGTCACTGCCACCTTAAGACAGCTGACCAAATTACTGTGCCACCTAGAGCTGGGACACACAAACAGATCAAGTAGACTCAATCAGCATTTAGCTACAAAATCACAATCATCAGGTATGGCATTCTATTGGAAAAGTCTCCAAAACCCACAGAAAAACACAACCTCTTAACAAAGTTTATAAAATGTAAGAAACAAGCCTTAAAGTAAGATAACAGGACAGTCCACGTGTAGTATGTCCAACATTTTTATTAATTTTATTGAAAAAAAATTCAACTATCTGTCAAAAGAAATGCTTTCATCTCAAATGCTTAATGTTTTCAAAGGCAGCATTTAAAAATTGTGCCCTTTAAAATCCCACTTTTACATAATTTCAAGGCATCCCAAATGTGACACAAAGTGACTATTACAGGTGATAAAAATAAGCTGATAAAGGACAGCCAGAGTACTTGAAAAATCACATATTTCTTCATATGAAAAAAGTACTAAAGGCACTGGAATTTCTTTACTTGTGCATTTTTTCCAGTGGTGTTTAGACTACAATATTCCTGAAATATATACATATTTTTTATAAATGAGTTTAAAGACAGTTTTCAGGTTACAATGGCATGGTGAATTATACATTTTTGCTATGAAATACATAGCACTGCTAGAATAAATGTGTCTCTGTCACTCTTATAAATAGAAATGGGGCAGGATTGACGACAGGGGCCTACAATCAATATTCTAGGAACAATGCCTGCATTTTCCCTGGGTCTGTTATTTATAATCCTTTGTTTATTTTATAAATAGAAAAAAAAAGTCTCTAATAGTTCTCTGTGTCTCTTGAGAACAAAATTAATACATTTTACATGCTGCAAGCCAGCAGCTATTATAATACAAATTTGTGCCTGATTTGGCTGTGGTGCAGTGGGAAGTACAGGCCTGGATATAAGCTCTAGGTTTTCAGTTATGGGGTCTTCTGTGTTAAATTCTGTATCTTTCTTTTGTCTTCACTGGTTTCTTCTTGGAGTCCAAAGACTTGTTGTCAGGACAACTGATGCTATTGTCATATAAAGGATGAGTGCACATAGTTGTTCTTCAGATGATGCTGTGAGGAACAGGCATACTGTCCGGGATTTGCTTCAGCCTTAAATGCTTTGCTGCTGGCGTTGGCACCTTCTAACCCTGCATTGGGAAAATATTATATACACACAGACACAGAGTACATGTATCTGTGGTGAGGCGGGTCTGGAGGTGTTTTAATGGATTCATTTATTAGTAATTAATAGTGTTTAGCACAACTTGATGGCTTAACTCACACTGTGAATGCGAACATACATGATTGCTTAATGCAGCGATTACCATTTTAAAGACAGTGTGGTAATTAACGGGCACCAACGTCTGAGAAATTCAAGAGCTTAAAGGGACAAGTTAGTGCAATTGAGTGGGAAGTGAAGTTTTGTGATATGGCAAGTATGAAGTATCAGTGTGAGAGAAGTGAGATCAAGAGAATAGAATGGGCAGCATCCGCCCTATTGATTAATTTACAGGGAGAAGGACTGAGGGCTGTTGCAGAGGTTCTGTGGGTAACCAGAATCGAGTCTGCTGAGCAGCATAGCATACAAGATAAGGAGAGGTCACAATAGCTTGCTGGGGGATGAAGGTATGACAGCAAAAGGCAAATTGCCCTGGGTAGTTGTGGCAACTCCAGGGACTGTGGGTACCAGATGAGGTGGCAAGTCAGGTCTGCATGGAGGACATGGATACAGCAGGTGGCTACTTTGAGATTGCTAATGTCCTGACTGAAAGAGATTGAGAGAGAAAGAGAAAACACAAGCAGTGTACCTCTTGGCCTTGGTGATTTTAAATGCATTTTTTAATTTAATTTATTTATCTGCAACTGAGGCCATGAAAATTTTATTGAATTATTTATTGAATGTTTATTGCACGTTTGGACACTTTAATTCTTACTTTCACAAACATCTGTTCTTTTGAACAAAAAGTCTTGCCTGTTTGCTCACCTACCTTGGTCCGTCTCAATCATGACTATCAAAGTCCCAGAACTGCAGGTTATACCAATGGCTATGGGTACAAGGCATCGGAGTATCAATTCATTAACCAAATCAGCTTAATCCAAAAGAGGGGGGCACAGAGCTGGAGGTTATCCTAGCACAATGGGCAAAAGACAACCCTGGACAAGGTGCCAGACCATCATTGATCGCACTTAATTGCAGATCCATATCCATTAATGTCAGGCCAGCCTGAGATGTGCATTAGTCTAAACATCCATCCATCCATCCTCTTCCGCTGATCCGAGGTCGGGTCGCGGGGGCAGCAGCTTGAGCAGAGATGCCCAGACTTCCCTCTCCCCGGCCACTTCTTCTAGCTCTTCCGGGGGAATCCCAAGGCGTTCCCAGGCCAGCCGGGAGACATAGTCCCTCCAGCGTGTCCTGGGTCTTCCCCGGGGCCTCCTCCCAGTTGGATGTGTCCGGAACACCTCACCAGGGAGGCGTCCAGGAGGCATCCTGATCAGATGCCCAAGCCACCTCATCTGACTCCTCTCGATGCGGAGGAGCAGAGGTTCTACTCCGAGTGATCTTGGTATGTGTGTGTATACTGTATATTTATTCCTGTCTTTATAGAGTATAAGTTTACATAGTACACTATGGATAGAAAGACAAATATGATATAAAAAGGACTGAGTACCTTGAAGTAACCCAGTTCAATAGAAATTGCAAAGGCTAGAAAAAAGGGAAAAAAGAATGACAACAGAGTCTTGTTTCTCACTGGCCTACTGTGAATGGACTCCATATTGTTGACAAGTCATCCACTTATCTTCTCAGAGGTGAAGCTGGTGGTGAAGACAGAGGTGTGGTTTTGGGTATTCTTCCAGGTTATAGCCTTCCTGAAGGAGGACAGTGTTACATTCAAATGACTCCATGGTGTTTCTTTAAAAACAAACCTCATAAGAGATGCGCTATACCTGCACATTTGATACATAGTTCTTATGTTGATTTTGCTTCCAAACACAGTTTTGAACTCTGTTGTGAGTATATATAATTTTTACACTATCCACTTCAGCACTTGGTGGCCTTGGTCATTGAGTTTGTGTGGTCCACCACTTTGTGGCTGAGCTGTTGTTGCTTCTCGACACTTCCACTTCATAATAATAACACTTATAGTTGACCAGACAGATCAGAAATTACATGTACTGACTTGCGGCAAAGGTGGCATCCTATGACATTTCGATGTTTAAGGTCACTGAACTCTTCAATATAATTAATTCTGCCAATGTTTATCAAAGGAGATTGTATGGGTACATACCTATTTTTATGCCTCTGTTAACAATGAAACACTTGAACTCAATAATTTGGAGGGTTATCCACTGTGATATGGACGCTGTATAATGCCCGACCCGACACAGACTGATACCAGAGGCATGTGTAAAAACACTAAGACCTTTATTTTTCTTCAGCTGGAGGGCACATCTTCCCCGTGAACCCCCCAGCCACAACACAGTCCCAAACCACAGTACAGTCACCAAGCGCCGCCTTCTCTCACCACCACTCCTCCTCAGCAAGCTTCGTCCTCCACCTCCCGACTCTGGCCGCCGAGTGGTGTTCGCTGGCTCCCTTTTATCAGGCACCCAGAAGTGCTCCAGGTGGTTGATTGCTGACATCCGGCTGCACTTCTGAGTAAGGTGAAACCAGTGCCCAAAAGGGACCAGCCTCTCCTTTTGTAGCACCCCCTGGCGGCGCCTGCGGAACCCCACAGAACTGCACAAACTCCAACCCCCATGAAGCCCTGGGGGAGTCCAAGGCACCGCTGCAACCCAGGGGTACTGCCATCTAGCGTCCAGGGGAAGATACTGGGCTTCCCACCCTGTTCCCCCTGGCAGATATGGTGAAGGGGTGTCCCGGCCACGCATGGGTCCCAGCCATCTGTCACACCACCAACTTTTGGCCATATAGTCAAAGTGTAAGCTAAAACAAGAATTCAAAAAGGCACAGACAGATATTGATCCATCTCTTCTTTGGAATTCTCAAACATGACTCCTTGCCTGTCCACATTACTCGGACTGAATTACAAATGTGATTGCAGTGCTTTTGGTATCCTGTAATCAAGACACATCCTCATATATCAACATTAATTAAAGGCTAAACAGTTTTTACAACCCCAGTATTGATCTGAATAGTAAATGAATGAAAGACTGTCTGATGAGTGAGCAGCTCTTAAACTGTGTTAATAGCCTCCTGGCAATGTTGGATAATCTGGTGTTAAAACTGAGGTAACTGAAGTGACTATAGTTTATAACCTTAATTATAAGGTAATAGAAGATAACCACTCTGTATTGTTTCATTAATAACAATAGTGTTTGGACACGCTGGGTCACCAGTGCCATGATCAGTGAGAAGAACAAACAAATATTTTGAAACTTCCTTACCTAAAAAATCTCTGAACATGTTTGTCATACCAGATAGACAGATCTGAAAGGCACTATATAACTGATGCTAATCTGCTCCGGGTAGTGGTGACATGATGCATGTTAATTTGCACATGAGAGTACACTCTGCACACATATAAACCTACAATATGCCCCAGTCTGCAGCAGGTCACAAACATGATATTCAGATGACAAGGAGGCCACCGTGCTGACACCATGTTGCAGACATGCACCCCAGGAGATTTACGACTGAAAACATTTTTGTTTGGTTTAATCTCCTTATCTAGTCATTATTTTAAGGTACTTTTAATAGTCACATCAATTTCATTTTAGTTGTAATTATTGACCTTGATTTGTACTGCTAGCAGTTTTTCTATTCAGTTACATTGTCCCACTATTTACTTTTTTCTCTCTTTGTTGCCTTCATTTATTGTTTCCAGTCTTTTAAACTTGCTTTCCCATTACAAAGTAAGTAGAAGAAGATGCCTACCCCGACACCAACAAATACAAGATAGGAATTAACCAACCCGGAATGAGGTACACATCTGTGCCAAGGATCACCCATTCAAACAACTTGGAGTTACCACTTAAGTAGAAGTTGACAGAATACTAAAAATACTACTCACATAGAAGTACAGTTACTTAGACAAAAATATACTTAAGTAAATGTTAAAGTAAAAAAAGTACAACCTGAAAAAACTACTCAAGTAAACGTGCAATTTAGCTACTTTGGGGGAAAAATTATATTAGTAAAAATCTTTAACTATACATGCTGTTCTTTGGAAAACACAAGCAGAATATACATAGTAATACAAAAGATTTAATAATGTAACTATTCTGTACCAGTAACGGCACACTGCACAATAACATGCAGTGAATACACTTGACTTGAGCATTCCTAGTGTTCATCCTCTTTCTCTGTACGTTTATCATTTATTTACTCAGAGGTTGATGCGCTTGCTACTTCCTGAGCAGCTCTCCTTTTCTCCGCCCTAGTGGCCCGCTTCTTCTTGATTCTTTCGTCAGCATCTTTTCGCATTAAAACTGATTAACTCAGTGTTTGTGTTGCAGTTACTTAGTATGTTTCCTTTAATTTTTCACTTAAACTGGCACTTGAGTCTTCAATCTGCCTCAAGAATGATTTAAGATATGAAGAGGTAGGGGAAGTGACGACGAAGGTGGTAGGGGTGAGAATGGTGCCCGTATGCATGCACCGCATGGCTGCCCTGCTGGCCACTGCCAAGAGTTGATTCTACAATAAAATAAAAATAAAAAGAGGAATAACCTTGGAGGTCAATCATCATCCTGACAGCGTATAGTAGACGTCACGTAGTATATGTGTACCAAATTTCAGGTCAATAGGTCAAACAGTTTGCGAGCTACAGGTGATTTGAAATCCTGGACAGACAAACGGACAGCCATGGTAGCGTATTATATAAGAAGATACTTGTGGTAAATGCATGGTAAGCAAGTAATCAGAATCACCCTTAAATATCAGTTAACAATGTTGTTATCAATTATATACCTCATTTGAGACAGCAAAATAATAATAATAATTCTTTGCATTTATATAGCGCTTTTCTCATTACTCAAAGCGCTTAGCAATTGCAGGTTAAGGCCCTTGCTCAAGGGCCCAACAGAGCAGAGTCCCTATTGGCATTTACGGGATGCAAACCGGCAACCTTCCAATTGCCAGTGCAGATCCCTAGTTTCAGAGCCACCGCTCCACCAAAGCCTTCAGTGAAGACAAAAAATGAGAAATGAAAGCAGTATTTATTTCTAAACAACAAAAGACTTTTTAATCTTGCTGATATTAAGTAAGTAGAATCAGCAAAGCATCAGCATGTAGAAACAAATTTTAAGAACACAGATTCATGTGGTTGTGCTGCTCTTCTTAAATACACGAAAAAAATACACATGAAAAACAAAATACGCAGACATTTGGAGCAGAAAGTTCTTCAAACAGAAACAGTTGTTGTGTATGGCTTTTCAGAAGTAGAGCAGAAAATGTGTTCAGGCCCTGTATATTTCATCAGTTGTTACTTGAAATATGTACCTCAACAAATACAACGCTATGTTTCGGCTGCTGGTTATGTGTGGCATTAAAATAAAGTCGTTTGTAAGAGAAGGCAGCTATTGAATGGGTTAAATGTACCACACTTATGCATTATGATCCAGTATCTTTTTTTGAAAAAATAGCAAGAAACCAGAGAAAATGTCAGAATCACACACAGATATGAGATAAACATGCAAGCTCTGCTGCCCCAGCTTTCTTCCATGTTGTCTTCTTGATGAATATACTAGAGTGTCAGCTAATAAATGCTGAACAGCTTAATACTTTTACTGATGGCCATAGAAGGTAAAGCCAGGGGCTTTAAATGGTGTTTACTGTGAATTGCACTTCTAAAGATGACACCTGATTTTCTAAACAGGGAGAGCACTGCTAGTGTCACAATAATGCCTTCTGTACTGATGCTCTGCTACTTTACAATAACTTAATCCCCCAGGATCAATCAGCTGTCCAGGGGCTCAGCCACTCCTCAAAGTGCAGGAAGACCATTTAAAGTGGGCTGTTACAGCGTAATCTCCAGAGTGCAGCTCAAGGATCATAAACACCAGGGACGGACAGGTATGGATTGTTCTCTTATTACTAACTGGAAGCCAAAAGCAAGTATTTCTGTAATATGAAAAATGTACTGCAATAATTTGTTGTCAGTAGGAAGTTATTCTCACGCTTAATTCAACATGCTTGTTTTAAAACTGTTTCAGTTTACTTTTCTGCTGTGTTTGCTTGCCTTATTCAGAGCTATTTTGAAAATCTGGAGTTTGCCACTTTGTGTAGTGGAGCAAATAAAAGCAGCACACTGTCGCTGAGTCTAGGTTCTCAGACTCACTGGCCAAGTAGATACTGAGATGGTTGTCTTTTACTGAGCCAGACAACAAAGCGTTTCGCTTGCTGGGATGAATGAAATTAACCAGAGGGGTTGAGAGCAACTTAAATTTCCGAAGCTGTTATTTGCGATGGAGGTGACCACTCTCCAAAAGCGGGAGCATCACCTAAATTAAAAATACATACAGTAAGAAGAAAAAATCTTAGAAACAAAGGTAGACCACTGTGTCCACTGAATTAGTTTAATTAGCTAATCGTAGAACTGTCCAAATACTTTATCCAGAAATTTGTTTAAAACCTGAAGAGGTCTCTGCTTCAAAACTCATCTGTTGTCAATGGAGATTACAGAGTCGTGTACCAAAGAGATCTTTTAAGATAACAAGATACTAGTGCAACATTTTACAGCCATCCACTCCCACCAGCAGTATAAATAAATCACATCCAGTCCCCTCTTAAAATTAGCAGTTAGGTTGTCCACTTGTAAATAGCCTTTCCATAAACAGTACTCCTTCCTCCTCTGTTAGAGTGTCCATGACCACAATTTAAAGAAAGGCCAAATATTCTTCAGGGTGACTTACAAACCCTCGATCACATACCCCCAGCAAACATCAGTTGAAAACTGATTGGTTTTATTTTTTATCAGGATACTGTTTGGCCACTACTGGGTAAACAGAACCAAACCATTAGTTTTATTAGTCTTAGAAGAGCTCCAAGGCATCATCTAAAACTTTATCAGATTACATCTGAATTTCAGATTCTTCTTCTACTTCTGGATTATTGCTAATATTTTTGCCTCACACACTTTGTAGATTGACATCTGTAACTACAATGGGTTACTTAGATGTTCAGTGTGTGTTAAAAACGATATACAGTACTCAGTTGACCACATTTTATTACAGCATGAGGAGATCAAGGAGTAGTGTGGTAGTGTGGTGGTTAGTGCTGCTGCTTCATGGATCCAGTGGTCCGGGTTTGGTCCTTATGTGCACATTTGTTGTTTGTGTGGAGTTTGTATGCTATTCCCTAAGAGTTTTCTTAAAGGTATTCTAGCTTCCCTCCCATTTCCTAAAGACATGCAGGTTAGGAAAAAGACATTTTTAAATTGCGTGTGTGTGTGTGTGTGTGTGTGTGTGTGTGTGTGTGTGTGTGTGTGTGCGTGCGTGCGTGTGTGTGTGTCTGTCTGTCTGTCTGTCTGTCTGTCTGTCTGTCTGAGAAGGCCCTGCAATGGACTGGTGCCCTGTCCAGGGCCATTTCCAGCCTTGCACCTGGTACTGTTGTGGACAGGCTCATTTGCATTAAGGTTGTTGGAGAATTATATTAATGATAATGTTATTAACTCTTTGAGGGCTGAATATTTTTTGCAGGCAACTCACTTTTCTGAAAAGCACACAAAATAAACGTTTCACATGTAAATCAACGTAAAACGTCTGCTGCTGTGGGTGCTGTCGGCGCTTGTTCCGCGTCTCTGGTGGCTGTGCAGAGGCAGCTTGATGACTGGTAGGAATGTGTGGCAGGCAATGCATGGTAGTGCAATGCAATCTGGTTTGTACCTCTTGCCATTGTAAGTGGCAGCCCTCCGAGGTGAACGTTGCCGTTGGCGCACAGGTGTGTTCAGCAACACGATCAGCTGGGGACCAATCAACTGAAGCCAGTACCTCACTTTCGTTTTCGTTTCGTTTTCAATCTCCATCTTCAGATCACTTGTATCAAAACTGGAGTCCGACAAGTCAGAGTTCGTTTACTCAATAATACACAAAGTAAAATGTTGTCTGTGGAGTATTTTGCTTTGTGCATTCACTTGAACTAAAACATTGTGAGTTTTGTCACAGTTTAGGGCTGATTACCATCCTCTACCCCTGAATTTCGACAAAAGTCGACATCCACCCTGAAAGGGTTAAAAGATTTACAAATAGGAGGAAATTATTCTCACCCATATTTCTTATTTGATCCTTAGGTAACTTACAAAGGTATTCACTTCCATCCATCCATTATCCAACCTGCTATATCCTAACAACAGGGTCACGGGGGTCTGCAGGAGCCAATCCCAGCCAACACAGGGCACAAGGCAGGAAACAAACCCCGGGCAGGGCGCCAGCCCACCACAGGGCCTGCACACACACACCGACAGACCAAGCACACAGTAGGGACAATTTAGGATCACCAGTGCACCTCACCAGCATGTCTTTGGACTGTGGGAGTAAACCCACGCAGACACGGGGAGAACATGCAAACTCCACGCAGGGAGGACCCAGGAAGCGAACCCAGGTCTCCTAACTGCGAGTCAGCAGTGCTACCCACTGCACCACCGTGCCGCCAGTATTCAATTTTTAAACTGTAAAATGATGGAAAGGGTAAAGGTTATAATTTCTATAATGGCTTTAATAAATGTACAGGTGGTCATTCACAAGTGAAGCCCTTCAGTCATTTACACCTGGATGTAAATTCAGTCAGATGAACAAGCCAGGCTGGTGATTCTCCAGGCTCAGCACTGCAGATTGACTGCTAACTATAACTACCAAGCCTCTCTGCCAGCATCAGGAAGAAGCCTGTTATTCCTACCCAACCATTTCTTTTTTCAATATCTGATTTCAGGCAGCTAGTGTCTGCCTTGACTACTATACATGTGGCACAAGGCAGGAGTGACCCAAATTGTTACAGAGCACACAAACAAAAAGATATAAGATCACACCAGTTCCTAAACATCCTCATAGCTCTCTTTTAGACCAGGGATCAGATATGAAATTTTAATTCTATAACAGTACCTCATTGTTCAGAATTAAAAAAAGAAAAAGGTGTTCATTATAATAAAATACACAATACAAACTATGCAATGCAGGATAAATTTCACTGCATAGCTCATTGAAGCAAAAATACTACAAGGCTTCAGTTGTCACAATGCTGTCTGAGTAATGGATGTGATAGCGCACAGAGTGAATTTCATGAACAAATTATGCATAAATTACTGGATTTTATTGAAGACAGACATTAATGTTTTGTTTATATAGTGTGGCAGGCTTAACACAAATTTATATAACAGGCTGTTAGCAGTTCATGTAAAAGAATCCATATTTGAATCTGGCAGGTATGAAGAAAGTATAGCCAGCTTTATGAGCAAGATTAATTAACATGCAAAGCCTGGTGTCTACACTCACACTGATGTAAAAGAAAATATATTTAAGTACAAACATTTAAAGGAAGGCACAATGGCACAGCAGTTAGAACTGCTGTCTTATGGATCTGTTATGACAGTAGGGATGAGATTTAAGAAGTCACCTGGAAGACACGGACATAGTCAATACCCAAAGCAAGGGTCAGAATCAGAAGAACAACCATCAGTATCCAAAGCCAAGAAACACAGGACAAAATCGTAGTCAGAAGGATTACAGAAAGTTCAAAAACCAAAGAAACATTTCAAAAAGTTTGAGGATTTTAGGATCCGTATAGTCAGATGGGGAAGCATACCGCTGGATGACCTTTTATCCCATCATATCTCGACTGACAGGTCACAACCTCTGAGGGCACATCCACTGCAGAATGATCCTAGCAACAGGAATCAACAAGAGCACCATACAAATGGAGGCGATATAACAAATCAAAATTAAAACTATATATTTCAAAAATACATGACCCCAATGGATACCTTAGGGTGTAAAACCTCCCAGCAGATGCAAATGATATTCAAAATGGGAGTCTCTGACAGGAAAAAGCACCCTGGGTTTGTTTTCTAGACCAAGCTGTTGTCTTGGGGAGCTTGGATATTCTTGTTTTGTTTATGTGGAGTTCCCTTTGGCTCTCTCAAAGACGCGTATGTTAGGTCGATCCACTTTTAAATTGGCCAAAAGAGAATGTGTATGAGTGGGCTTCTGCTTCTGCCCAATGATGCCAGGATAGGCTCAAGCGTCTGGGACCCCAAAAGCAGGTTTAGAATATTATTTATGTCATTTTCAACATGAATTAGAGCTTCACTTTGGCTATATTTGCACAAATGTTTTAGTTTCTTTTCAATTTTTTATCTTTTGTCGGGTTGTACTAGGGTTTTAATTTCTTTAAGGTTTAGTTTTGTGTATTTTTTATCACTGTTCTGTTGATGCAATTTTGTTTTCTGCCTTTGTATTGTTAATGCTATTTTGTGTCACTCTTTCCATGATACTGGCCATTCTTTTTTATAGTTGCTACACCCATTGCCAGTCATGTGAGTAGGAAGTCACATGATATATGATGTCATCTACCAACAGTTATGATTATGGCTTATAATTTATTTATTTAATGATTTTTTGACAATTTATATACAGTATGTATTTCATTTCACCTGTATTTTATCGCATTCTATTGTTTATTTGGTGCTCTATGCTCATTTGAATGATGTTGATATTTTTTAGCATTATATTATTTTGCGTTTACACATCACTGTCTAGACATCATGTCTAGAGGTTATGTGCCATGTTGCATAAAAATTCAACACTGTTGGAACTCAGAAGTATTCCTCAATGGATAAACAGATGTCTTTCTCATGAGTTGTCAAGAAAAGCCAAGCAAAATGACACCTTTTATTGGCTAACTAAAAAGATTACAATATGCAAGGCTTTCGAGGCAACTCAGGCCCCTTCTACAGGCAAGATGTAATACAGAGACTGGAGTTCCCTGTGTTTATATACACACTCTAGGACAAGAAACAACATTGGTAAATCTTTAAATGAGAAATTTTAAATTCATTCAGGCTAGGGTTAATTTAACAAGAGAGAGAAGAACAATGTATTGTCAAGATCTCTGGATAAGATAACTGTCCAACAAAGTCTTTTGAAGTTTGTAATGAGTTTTTTCAAAACAATGTGGATCTGTAGACAGGTTGTCTGTCATTCTGAGAGATGTAAACAATCCTCATATCTGGCCATAAAACTCTTGTCTCTATTCAATCCATGTTGTAATGTATTAAATTTTAGCATGAGTTTAACTTCCCATTCTTTTCTCTCTTGCTGTGTTTTGAAGTTGCCCATAAGCACTGTGACTTTAAAGTCCCTCTCACAGTGTCCATGGCTGTTGAAGTGGCCAGCTACAGGAATATCTGTGTTGCCATGTTTAATGTGGAACCTGTGTAAATTCATTCTCTGGCAGAGTGTTTGTCCAGTTTCTCCCACATAGAGTGCAGTGTCAGGACATTTCATGCAGAAAATTAGGTAGACTACATTAGATGATCTGCAGGAAAATGATCCCTTTATGTGATGTTCAAGACGGCAGTGTGGTATAACTATACGGTCTGTATCATAGATGTGGGCACATGTTTTGCATCTTTTCTGTAGGCATGGAGATGTGCCATTTTCTGTTGGTTCACTTAGGGAGCTTCGCACAATTAGTTGTTGAAGGTTTGGTGGTTGTCTGTATGCCAGGAGGGGAGGTTCAGGAAATACATTTTTCAGTGTTTGGTCATTGTTTAGTATTGGCTGAAGTTCTTTTATAATTTTTCGAAGTGTTTCAAGATGTGGGTTGTAGGTGACAACAAGGGGGATGCGGTTCTTGTTGTCTTTGTTTTTATATTCCAGAAGGTTGTCTCTGGGTATGGCAGTAGCTCTTCTTATTTGAGTGTCTGTTGTTTTGGGGGTGTAACCTTGTCTGATGAAATCTTGTCTGAGCTCCTGCAGTTGTTGATCCCGGTCTGAGCAAATACGATTGTACCGTATTGCTTGGCTGAAAATAATGGAGCGCCTTATATGCTTGGGGTGGAAGCTATCACTTTTCAGGTAGGTCCGTCTCTCTGTCGGTTTGTGAAAAACAGAAGTTACAAGGGTGTTGTCTTTCAGTCTCATTCAAAGATTTACCAATGTTGTTTCTTGTCCTAGAGTGTGTATATAAACACAGGGAACTCCAGTCTCTGTATTACATCTTGCCTGAAGAAGGGGCCTGAGTTGCCTCGAAAGCTTGCATATTGTAATCTTTTTAGTTAGCTAATAAAAGGTGTCATTTTGCTTGGCTTTTCTCTACATTCATAATGGCCAACACGGTACAACATCATGGTTTGTTGTTATTTAGATTTCAAAAAATTAAAGGGGTTCTTTTTGGTATTTTGACTTCAGCTTTGTTTTCCACACCAATTTTTTTGGCTCTCGGTTATCATGGTGTTCAGTTATTCTTGTCTTCCAGTTATTGATCCCTGGCTGAAGTAACAGTAACATTTTATAGTCATTAGTGTTAACAGCTAAATAAAGCAATATGGAGGTCAAAAGGTTTAAATATGAGACAAAAATATAGTAAAGGTAAAGGTGAAGAAAAAAAATCTACATCACTAGGGAAAGACAAAACAAGAGAAAGAAGAAAAGTAGAAAGTGTAATAAGTGAGATAAAGACATTAACTGCACAGTTTTAAAGACTCTGACCTGAAATTTAATCCATTAACTCCATCTTCTTTTATATACTCATATCTGAATTTTGTTTACTCTGTTTTGTTTTATAGTCAAGTCTTGATCACTTACTCATTCGCCACTGAATTACACATAAGTATGGTCAAGGTACATTTGTATGGTCAAGGTAGAAGTTACTGTTTAAAGGCCCCACAAAACCAGTTATATTAGATTCAATAAGTGACGTTTGCCATGCGTTATTTTTCATGATGTCTGACACACCAAGTTGCACTGGATTCTCATTTGTATTTGAAAACAAGTTAAGAACTGGGTGATAATATAATACTTTGACTACAAACAAAAATACAGGCAGCTCATAAATAACTAGTTCATCTTTGTTATCATTTTTGCTACAGAAACAGCTGCAGACCCTCCACGTAGCCTATCGATAAAACTGGCACAAAATACGCAGACCCCTATGGATGAATCTGTGGAGCAATCACAACATTCTCAGATCAATTCAAAAAGTAAGTTCTACAAAAGATTGCATCTCTGAGTAAACTTGATAGAGCATATCAAATCTCATTAAAGTTCAATTAAAGGCTCCTATATTAACACATCTTCTCAGTAATGCCTTTTAGAAAAAAAAATGTAGATTTATTCTTACTTTGGTATATTGGCTATGGGTGATTGATTTTATTAGAGTCTAATAACTTTCATTTTAATCATGGTTTTGGCAAATAAAAAATTAAAAAGTGAGGAGGCATTTAGGAACAAAAGCTGTAACATTGCATTGTAGTGCTTGCAGACAATTGTGATCTACCTTAATAAAAGGACAAGTGGCTGTGTGGGTCTGTGTATCTGTGTGCCTGTCTGGTTGCTAGGGTTAGGAAGAAAATTATGTAATAAATAAATTAATAAATAGGAAAAACATGTAGAAGTAGGTTAAAAAAAATAAAAATAATAATGAAAATACCAAATAAGGTCCTATAAATAAGAAAATTGGTCTTATCTGCCTATTCTTGTCCAACATTGTATGCCTGCAACAGCGGCATAGTAGCAACTTTCTTGAGCCCACTTGGGCCATGTGGACAAAATTTATAGTTGTAATGCTAATAACTGATAACTTTGGTGGACAATGGATGAGTGAAAATAACAATAAATTGACACACAAACTGGGAAAAACAAAGCACAGACATGACTACTATAGGTTAGAGTCACTAAACCAGACAGATCCTGTAGCACCCACCATCATATTTTCTCAGAAAAAAACTTCAGCTATAGCAGTGGTTAGATCAACTAGCAATGCCAAGAGGAAGTGGGAAAAATGGATGGCTCTATCCAAAAAGGAAAAGGCAGACACAAGGGGAAGAGACTGGATGCATATTATTATATCAGGCCAAATGGACAACCTATGTATCAAATAAAAAAACATTTCAACTCGTCTTAGATGGGTAGCACAACTGGTCTGTGATATAACTGTTATGATTTCCTGCCACCAACAGCATGGAAAAGAAGCCTGCCTCCTAAAAACTTAAACAAAAGGTCAGACCAACTCTGATAGAAATGTGGGCCTCTGGAACCCCCAAGCAGCCTCACCCCTCCTCAAATGGACAGCTTTCCAGTCTACACAGGCACACAATTGGGCCAAGGACTTTAAGGTTCAAAAAGGTAAATGATGGTTAAGAAAATACAATCCAGAAACAGAACCTTAAAGGAATACTCCACCTAAATCTTTCATGTTACTTACTCCGTGTAATTTGAAGGGGTAGCCAAAAAATTTTTTAATGGCAAACAATGTGAAAAGCATCCATGGAAAAAGAAAAAAAAATCTTACAATTGCATAATCCACATGTCCATTTTCCATTTGTATGGTCAAAACCTGCAAAATGTGTGCCTTTTTTTCAAAAATATTATTAACTAGCAAAATACCCGCGCTTCGCAGCGGAGAAGTAGTGTGTTAAAGAGGTTATGTAAACATATATATATACATAAACATATATACTTATATATACATATCTACATATACACATATCTACATATACACATATCTACATATATATATATATATATATATATATATATATATATATATATATATATATATATATATATATATACATATACACATCCACATTTATATACATATATCAACATATATATACACATACATATACACACATACATACATATATATAAGTTGGCACTTAAGAAGGACATCTACACATTAATTAAACTATACAACCCCCCCCCCTTGATTATACTGACTTAGTTACCTCCACCCACCCCCCCAATGCCCCCCCCCATACTGAATGTGTTGCTATATATTGCCTTTGATTCTTGTAAGTCTAAGCATTATCCTCTGATGAAGACCCCTGATAGGGGTTGAAAGCTCAGGAATGAAACTATTTTATGATACGTGATTCGTTTTTTCTCCCTTTGTGGATCTCCAACTGCAAATATGCAAACCGTATCACAGACCTTCTCTTCCATATATATATATATATATATATATATATATATATATATATATATATATATATATATATGATTACATCTTGCCTGAAGAAGGGGCCTGAGTTGCCTCGAAAGCTTGCATATTGTAATCTTTTTAGCTAGCCAATAAAAGGTGTCATTTTGCTTGGCTTGTCTCTATCTATCTATCTATCTATCTATCTATCTATCTATCTATCTATCTATCTATCTATCTATCTATCTATCTATCTATCTATCTATCTATCTATCTATCTATCTATCTATCTATCTATATGTATATCTATCTATCTATCTATCTATCTATCTATCTATCTATCTATCTATCTATCTATCTATCTATCTATCTATCTATCTATCTATCTATCTATCTATCTATCTATCTATCTATCTATCTATCTATCTATCTATATATATATATATATCTCTGTCTATCTATCTATATATATACATCCCCGTGCTTTGCAGCGGCGAAGTACTGCTTTTAAATTTTTATTAAGAAGAAAACCTTTTTAAATTGAGTGAAAATCTACCAATAACAATTTGTTAAGGATCTGTTTTTTTTGTGAAACTGACTTCACACAGCCTCTCCGCTGTTTTATAAACGAACGTCATATAAGGTCTTCCTTTTTCGTTGCTTTGCCAACGGAAGCAGCCTTTTTATTTAATCCTGTTTATACGATTGTTCTGTTTGTATATCACGTTGTCAGTTCAGCACTCCGGTTGTAATATGACCAAGCTGTGCAAGCACACTCTTGAGAATGCAACGTATAGTTGTACAGGAGAAAAGCAATCTTGCCTGAAATCAATGGCAACCTTTTGTAGGTCTATGAACTTAATTTAAACTTTAGGTTTACACGGTGCTTTCTTTCCGAAGTACCTGCACTCATGAATATGTCTGTATGCGTCAGTCGCTCAAATCCCCGCGGTTCGCACCGGCGAAGTTCTGCTTTTAAATTTTTATTAAGAAGAAAAGAAAACCTTTTAAAATTGAGGTAAAATATACCAATAACAGTTTGTTAAGGATCTGTTTTTTTGTGAAGCTGCCTTCACTCGAGTGATCACTTCGAGCTTTAAGCCTGAGAAATCACCCCGTAAATGCACACGTTTAATTGCACATCTGTTAATATGTATGCTTACAAAGTATTAAAAGACACTCAACAATTACACACTATTAAAAGACACTGGACAATTAATGTCATTTACCTTCGTTCCCGCGTTTGACTCGTGCTGTAAATCTCTTCCTTGTTTTCACTTCACGTGATTACGTAGGAGGCGTAATACGTGATGATGCGATACGTGACTCCGCCTCCTCCATTAGAGTATATGGACAAAAAACAGGTTCCAGTTATGACCATTACGCGTAGAATTTCGAAATGAAACCTGCCTAACTTTTGTAAGTAAGCTGTAAGGAATGAGCCTGCCAAATTTCAGCCTTCTACCTACACGGGAAGTTGGAGAATTAGTGATGAGTGAGTGAGTGAGTGAGTGAGTGAGTGAGTGAGTGAGTGAGTGAGTGAGTCAGTCAGTCAGTCAGTCAGTCAGTCAGTCAGTGAGTCAGTTAGGGCTTTGCCTTTTATTAGTATAGACTAGTACTTCCTAAAAACACTGTGTTGAATGTTAACAGGAAACATGCCATTCCCATAATATTGTATGTTTGATTTGAAGAACTGTCCTCCTCATTCATTGGTCAAGAATCCTGTCTTCAAGTAAATAGCTTACTTAGTGATGTTGGGTCATTAAATACTAATGAGGCTCAACCTGAGTCACTTTCAAAGACAAGAAATATCTGCAAGAATACAAATAGTGTTTTCACAGCAGGTTATGGGGACTTATCCACTATTCGTGGTAGTTAAAAAGCTGACAGAAGGCAAGCAAGGCGCCTCAAAATGACAGAGCCTGAGAAGTAGGCTTTAGGGCACAGGTGTCAAACTCCAGTCCTCGAGGGCTGCAGTGGCTGCATGTTTTCATTCTAACCATCTTCTTCATTAGTGAGCCGTTTTTACTGCTAATTAACTTCTTTTGCTTTAGTTTTAATTAACTTGACTCAAGCCCCTTAATTGTCTCTTTTTCCTTAATATGTAGCCAAACAGTAATGAGACATCAAACAAGCCACCATATGACCAGCTCACCTGTGCCCATCACACAATATCTGAAAATAAATAAAGGTGAAGGTCTCAGTAAAGTTGATCTCTCTGGTCATCAAAACATTTTGAAAATACTCTTAGAAAAAACAGAAAAATCAACAGATTTGGAAATGTCTGCTGTGGCAGAATGAGAGCAGCAACAAGCCATGGAATTAAATAATGGGCTTAATTAACAGCAAGAATCAGCTTCTCATTAAGAAACTGTTTGGAGTGAAATTGGTTGGAGTTTGAAATCCCACTTTAGCTGGTCATCTGTTGGCTCGTTTCACGTCTCATTTCTGTTTGGCTGCTGAAGAAAGGAATCAATTCGAGGACTGATTCCTTAAAACCAGGGCTATTAAAATGAATGGAAAATGAGTTAATTAGCAGTGAAAACTGCTCGCTGATTAGGAAAAGAGTTAAAATGAAAACCTGTAGCCACTGCGTCCCTCCCCTGCTTTAGGGGAACATACTTAAGAGAGGAAGTGCCAGGCAAGACAGATGGTGACACATGAGGATGCTGAGGAAAGGTGTACGAGAAATGCTTATGATACCTGCAACAAATCTATACTAATAAAAGGCAAAGCCCTCACTGACTGACTCACTCACTCACTGACTCACTCATCACTAATTCTCCAACTTCCCGTGTAGGTGGAAGGCTGAAATTTGGCAGGCTCATTCCTTACAGCTTACTTACAAAAGTTAGGCAGGTTTCATTTCGAAATTCAAAGCGTAATGGTCATAACTGGAACATATTTTTTGTCCATACACTGTAATGGAGGAGGCGGAGTCACGTATCGCGTCATCACGCCTCCTACGTAATCACATGAACTAAAAACAAGGAAGAGATTTACAGCACGAGTCGCACGCGGGAACGAAGGTAAATGACGTTAATTTTTGACTGTCTTTTAATACTGTGTAAGCATACATATTAACACATGTGCAATTAAACGTGTGCATTTACGGGGTGATTTCTCAGGCTTAAAAGCTCACCTTTTATCAAACGCGGGAAGAAAGGTAACTAACGTTGTTCACTGTCTTTTAATACTGTGTAACCATACATATTAACACATGTCCAATTAAACGTGTGCATTTACGGGGTGATTTCTCAGGCTTAAAAGCTCGCCTTTTACTAAAAAGGTAAATGCAAAACTGTTTTCAATCAGTTTATTGAAACGCTCCCGTTAAGGATTGCAATAACATATTTGCGAGATAAAAGAACGAAGTAGGGGGAAATGGAGGAACAGCCGCAAACAGCGAAGAGCAAAAAATTAATTAAACAATTGAGAACGGAGCGAGTTAAGCATACAAGCATGTTCATAAGGGAAACAAACCACGGTGTAAAACGTAAGTTTAAATAAAGTTTATAGAAACGCTCCCGCTGCGGATTGCAATAACATATTCGCGAGATAAAAGTTTAATGAGAAGACACGAGGTATAAACGAACCACACGCCGTGGCGCAACGTTAGGGGCAACAGTTTCAACCATTCTATGATCTGCTTCTCGCAACTGAAAGACGGCACATGGCGGATGTTAGCCGACTTGCTGACCGCAACGTTAGGGGCTTCAAGTATGGCGCTGACGCCACATCTCAGTGGCAACACTTTGCAGACTGTACTTAAAAGACACGCCCTCCTCACTGGACAGTTAAAAACACCAATCAAACTAACGATGACATCAAGTATTACCCAATCAAAAGTAGGAAAGGAGGCATCTTCATAAAATGCGTGTGGGATGATTTGCATGAGATGTTGCTTTAAAAAAAAAATGATTACAAAAATACGGGATAAATCCCGTCCAGTATTGATTCAAAACGGGACGCGCAATTTCATTGTCAAACGCGGCACGATTCCGTATTTTAAAGGACGGGTGGCAACCCTACAGTGCCAGGTAACCACCCATACAATCAGATTGTGATTCAGACTAGGAATGCAATGAATGTAATTACCCCGATCTACATACAAGGCGAAAGTCTTGCAACATTCAAAGATGATGGTTTGGGATAATTAGTACTTATTAAGTACACCATGGAACATAAAAGAGCTTATGAAGCCTTGAACCGAAAAAAGCAACATCTCAGAGATCGTACAAAAAAAAAAGGAGGTAATGTCGTTTTACTCGCTGTAGATTTTAGTGAAACATTAACAGTTATTCCACGAGGGAGACCAGCAGATGAACTCAATGCTTCTTTAAAATCCATGCTTCTCCCACGGTCGGTTATATGTCGCGTGTTCTCGGGTAGGTACACCAAAAAATGTATACATTTAAGCATGTAATGGGCAAAGAAAAAATGAGGTATACCCGAAGGCACTGCAGTAGTACTCAATGTAACTTTACTTCTTAATTGTTAATGTTTTACTGTTTAATAATTTATACGCTTCTTATATATTGTTCAAATTCTTTTATCAAAATACCAGTGACAGCGCAATGCACGATAACATGGAGTGAATACACCATACGCATCTGCCCACGGCCGCCCTGGTGTGCGCAGATAGGAGTTGATTCTAAAATAAAATAAACATAAAAAGAGTAATACAATCATCACCCATAAAGCGGATAGCAGACGTGACGTATTATATGTGTACCACATTTCAAGTCAATAGGTGAAACAGTTTGCAAGCTACAGGTGATTTAAATATCCTGGACAGACCAACGAAAAGCCACGGTAGCAAATTATACAAGAAGATTTTACTGTTTAATTATTTATATTTATATGAAATGTGCTTCTTATATATTACTTCATATTCTCATATGATAAGGATGTTAATGTTGTTTATATTGATTTCTATGTTATTGTAAGTGCATCTATGTGTGTATATGTATGTATGTATGTATGTATGTGTATGTATATATATATATATATATATATATATATATATATATATATATATATATATATATAAAATATATATATAAAAAATATATGTGTATATGTATATATAATATATCTGTATATGTGTGTATATGTGTGTGTATATGTGTATATGTATATATATATGACAGCAACACTCATAACAATGACAACACAATTACATTGACAATCATGTTACGTTATTTTTAAAATGTTTCCTTTACTTTTTCATAACCTCTTTAACACACTACTTCTCCGCTGCGAAGCGCGGGTATTTTGCTAGTATCAAATATTTGACATTTATTCTATTACCGGTCTGACAGGTAAGCAGAGCTAGTGACAAATGCTTCACAAATAACAAAAGTAACAATATACAAGAAAATAAACATAATAAATAGAAAGACAGCAATCCAAAAATCATCAAAACCAAGTCCACAAACCAAAAAGCAAAACAAGAACAAAATGTCCAAAACCAAAATATCGAAGGAATATAAAGGACACTTGCTAATAAACGATAATTACTCAGCGATGAAGCTTATGTGACAAATGTCTTAAACAAGGATTTTAAGTCACATAATTATGCAGAAAAGGATGAGGGCAAAATTACAATTAATATCTGTTGTGAATGCTGTGTTTCTTAAATGTCTTCTAAGCTTTTACAAACCATTCTATTTCACTTTACGTATTCCAAAAATATTGTTATTTTTTCATAAAACATCATTTTCACACTGTTGGAATTATTTACCATCTTGTGTTGTGACAAAATTTTGTTTTTAACAGGAGCCCCCATCTTAAATGACTGTTGCTTTAATGGATTGCTAGGGGGATGTTCCCGTTTTTTAAGACAGTGTTGCATATTACTCGTCACTCAAGTCTGTGAATACTTTCTGTGAATACAGTATTTTCTTGTAAAATTTTAGCCCCAGTGTTTTAGACTTTGATTTTTGTTAAATGTTTTAGCTGTGGGGAAAGGTAGGCTTTTGGAGTTTGCCCCATACTTACATTTCATTTCCTGCTCCATTCTCTCTTTCATTACTCTGCACCTCACCTTGTGGTAGCAAAACAATGTAAAAAATATTAACAATGAACAAACAAGGGAGTGGGGAAAATTACAAAAGCAAAAAAGAATCATTATAGCTATATTCTACAATCCAAGCAGTTATTTAACTAAGTGAGGTTCCCACCAATGATGAAATAAACATTTATTTTTTGGCACACTGAACTTGTTTTGAACACTTTGGATTTGTTTTGTTCGTTTTAATAAAAGCACTATTTGCACTTTGCACCTTCCCCTTGCTTTGTTTGGTGTCCTCATTGTCCAGCTCATCAGGTTACATTATTGACGGTTCAAAAGGCTGCAAATGAGAGATGTGAGCATGGAGCAGGACCCGCATCGTGACACACACGCACTCCTAATCACTTATCCTGTGTGAAATTCAAATATACCAACTAACCTGACACAGTGTCTTTGGACTGCAGGAGTAAACCAGAAGGAACAAACCTATGCGGACTTTAACAATCACTTAAAACAGGGAATGGACAAAATGCAAGTCACACAGAGAAAGTTAAGAATATTGAGACTTTCAAGAAGAAATATAGGCCAATAAGAAATGAAGAAACACATGGTTTAAAAACTATTAAGGAATGAAAAACAGTAAATTCATACTCTGGTCAAAAGTCTAGAAAAATGATGGATTTGATTTTGATACTGAGATTAAAGGCCCTCACAAACCAAGCAGAAAAAAACCCCAGAAAATATCACCATGGCACAAGTAATGGAGTAAGAGCAGTCAGTGTATTACAATGAGAAAAAATTCAAAAATTGTAAGATGTCATTCAGAGTAGTAGAGATACAAACACGTTAAATGGTTTTGTCAAGGTCAGTACATGGGGCAATGCATTACTCAGAACACCATAACCAAAAAAAAACATTGGTAGAATATAAAGTTCAAAGCTCCAAAAATGCTTTTACTAGAAATGCATGTCACATGACTTCTGACTATTCTTGTGTCACTCCCCTGGCATAGAGTCTTCATTTTCCAATTTTATTTCTCAATTCTTTTGGTCTTTAACTATCCAGTTTTAATCTTTGGTAAGGATACGTTCCTCCTGTAATGTCCCTAAATCTCTGCCACTCAATTAATTAATTTGGCATGTCTGCAGTTTTGTGGAAAGCTAAATACAGTCACAACAACTCTCCTACTGGTGAGGACACAAACTTAGAAGGCGAGAGGATAAAAACACATTTAGCAGCAGACATTTTCTGGGAGTCCTTTCCCTATTTCTGTAAACCCCCCATTTGGCAGTTCATTTCTTATCGCTCACATGTGTTAGATTTTAATGTGAACTAACACACATTGTGTTTTTAGGAAGGGGGTGTTGGTAAAATCTCAGTTTATGGGCATAGTGCCTGTACAAACTGTTAGCCTATTACTTGCCTTTTTCCATCTGGACATTTGAATATTCCAATAAAATTATTTATCTTAAAAACTGACCTTTTCCTACATTAATATTTAATGTGGTTTGTGTGTTTCTGTCTCTGCACTGTAACATTCTTTTTGATGTTGCAGGTAAAAAGAAAACAGTTTCTCTTCCATCATATGGTGAGTATTTTTTAATGAATGCTGTAAGATTAGATCTGAGAAATACAATGGCACTGCCCATCTTGCTTGCCTTCTTTTATTAACTTTGCTTTCACAGGAGATTTGGAGCCAGGACCCCAGTGGTCCTTATCCTTGGTTTTGCACTGTAAAAGACTGAAGAATTTTCTTGGTTAAAATTTCTGTTCACGGAAGATAAATTTATAGATGTATATTTCCAAAAGATAACATCCATCCATTTTTTTGTTCTTTATTTCGCCTTATACAATTTTCTTGTCTTCAGAATTTGTTAGATTTTGCATACCCCTTGGGGTCAGGGTCAGCCATTGTACAGTAATTGGAGCAATTGCAGGTTTAGGGCCTTTATCAGGGGCCCAGCAGAGTAGGATCTGTTTTGGTAGTAAGAGGGACCCAAACTGGCAACCTTCCGGATACCAGCGCAGATCCTTAGCCTTAGAGCTCCTGCTCTATTCTGTATCTGCTTATTCAATTCAGTGTTGCAAGGGACCAGCATTGAACATAAAGCAGGAATATACCCTGGATGTGGAGCCGCCTGTTGAGTGGTATAGTCATATGTACACCTATACTCACATATAAAAGGCCGGTTTAGATTAACCAGTTCACCTAACATGTCTTGGGAATGTGGGGGGAACCTAGGGTAACAGTTGAAAAGCCCTCACGTACATTTGGAGAATGTGCAAATCCCACTGAGTTAGTGACTGGGCAGGATTCACACCCAGGCTTCTGGTGATCCAAAAAAAAATGAAAAACACAAACCAACTTGAAAAAGTTGGTACCTGGCATCACTCAAGTTTAGATGTCTAGCCCTTAAATTCCCTTCATCCATAAATTAAATCTGCTCAGCTTCAGCTGATGCTCCATACTTTATAAGTAGGATATAAAGTCAACTAATCTGTAAACCTGAACTGCAAATTCAGAATAAAGCACAGAAAAAATACAAGTTTGCAATTAGATTAATAATTATTTTTAAATCTTGTTGGGTTGTATTTCAAGAGATATTAGATACCAGTAATGGCGTACTGCACGATAACGTGCAGTGAATACACTTAACTTATAGTTTTCATCCTCTTTCTCTGTACGTTTACCATTCGTTTGCTCAGAGGTTGATCCGCTTGCTGCTTTTTGAGCAGCTCTTCTTTTCTCCACCCTAGCGGCCCGCTTCTTCGCTTCGGTATCTTTTCATGTTAAAACTGATTAAGTCAGTTTTTGTGTTGTAATTACTTAGTACGTTTTTCTTAATTTTTCACTTAAGCTGGCACTTAAGTGTTCAATCTGCCTCAAGAATTATTTAAAATATGAAGAGGTAGGGGAAGAGACGGAGAAGGTGGTAGGAATGAGAACGGCGCCAGTACTCATGCACCACAAGGACGCCCTGCTGCCCGCTGCTGAGAGTTTATTTTACAATAACATTAAATAAAAATAAAAAGAGTAATAAAAATCATCACCCTGAAAGCGGACAGTAGAGGTCACGTAGTATATGTGTACCAAATTTCAGGTCAATTGGTCAAAAGGTTTGCAAGCTACAGGTGATTTAAATCCTGGACAGACAAACGAACAGCTACGGTAGCGTATTATAGAAGAAGATCATAAGCATTTTCGGTCCATTTAGTTCCATTTAGAATTTAGAACAGGTTGCAACACATTTGCATGTCTCCACTAGATATTTGCAGCACACACTTAATTTCACATCGTGCAGGCAAACAGCAGAGAGGCATAAGTGTGACTACAGAGGGCTGCGTTCCTGTGCTATTGACATAGCAGTTGGAGCAAAATATACACGGAAGTCTTATGACAGTGCTTCTAATGATATGGGGGAAAGAAATCACTGATTAAATAATACATGGATAGTCTCAAAGTCTATGTGAGCAATGTTTAAAAGATCTGTAGACTAAACACGAGGCTGGATCTGTTTGTGCCACAGAAATTGAAAAGTGAATTTAAGCTTTTGTCCATATTAACAACATGCTCTGTCTAGTTCAGAGTTGTATACTTTCAGCATCAAGCACAAGAAACCCATTAAGGAAGGGATGCCTGTCCGTCACTTGGCACACAGGTACAACCTTTCTTAGATTAACCTGCACATCTTTGGGATATGTGAGGAAATGAAATCTTACAAACTTGGAGAGAATGTGCAGAATTTACAAAGACAGCAACTAGGGTGGCTCAAGTCAGCTTCCTGTAACCCACCCATGTTGGATTCATTCATCATTTTTGTTTTCTTATTTTTATTCCAATACAGAGTCACAAGGACATATTGTACATACTACGATATACAGTCATGCCCCAATTTACAGCCAATCGAGTTGAAGCCATTCATACTTTCGGCTGAGGGCCATAGGAAAGCAATTTGGTAATAAGGTAATAGCCAAAACCAGCCGCTACAGGCCACAAAGGCCATATGCCTTTTGTTTATCAAGTAATTTCAGCAGCACTTCCAGCTATAGAATGATACACACACTGCACAGAGGCAGTGATAGAAGTGGCAGTGGAGCTACAGAGGTAACAGACTCTCAGCTGTCTGCCTTCCTGTGCTGATGCTGCAATTAACAAAAGGCCACAAACTAGCAATAACTAAAAACATATTCAATTGCACCCATAGAGTTCCAATCTTCAGGACACTGAATGGCCATGCCACGCAGCATTTCTTTTTTGAATCCAATCTGTGCAGATGGTTCATTTTTCTTCCATTAAGAAGGTAGAAGCACCTTGTAAATATTAATAAATCTTTTGCTAATATTATTTACTTGGAGGAACCTTTAAAGTTTGTTTTGATCAGTGCTGCTCTACATGGCTAATTCTTTCACATTTGGCTTACAACACCTTCAGTTACACTAATGTTTCTCAACCTTTATGGTCTCTTTTTCCAGTTTTAGTCCATTGAAATTGCAGCAGCAGTAATTGCAAACCACCCTCTTGGTGAAATTAGAAAGATTGCTGGAGTAGATGAGGTCCCCCTTGGGGAAACATGTGCAAGTGGGTGGTGTGTGGGGGGGGGGGGGGATGGTTCCCCTTGGTGAAACAAGCTTACTTAGAAATGGGGAAACATCACACAGCGTTGTCGATCTCTTAAGGGAACCACTAGGACCCACTCTTGAACCAACAATGGCAGCCAAAAAACACACCAGGGGCGATCCCGTGGTTGAGAAACACTGCCTTCTATACAGAGCCAATGTGCAGATGCCAAGATTTGAAGATCGGTTTGTGCTACTCTGTACAAGTACTTTAAAGTAAGCATATTGGTGATACTGTTAAATTCTGCTCTGTACTTCTAAAATTTATATATTTTTTTTTTATTTCTTACTATATTGAGAAATTATTCTGTGTACTGTACTGTATTGTATTGACCCCCTTCTTTTGACACCCACTGCACGCCCAATCTACCTGGAAAGGGGTCTCTCTCTGAACTGCCTTTCCCAAGGTTTCTTCCATTTTTCCCTACTAGGTTTTTTTGGGAGTTTTTCCTTGTCTTCTTAGAGAGTCAAGGCTGGAGGGCTGTCAAGAGGCAGGGCCTGTTAAAGCCCATTGCGGCACTTCCTGTGTGATTTTGGGCTATACAAAAATAAACTGTATTGTATTGTATTGTATTCACACTAGAAAATTGCAATGACCTGTACACTTTACGATCGAAATACTGCCAGAAGGCTAGTCCCACATTGAGTTGCAGTTAACATGGACTTTATTATCTCTCTATTATAAAAAAAAATCCTGGGAGAGAAAGACTAGAGAGAGGGAGATGAGACATGATCATCACGTGAAGATCACGGAAGACACTTAAAAGACCTGCAAGACGAAAGAGATTGGCCATAGATCGTCTCGCGGGGACTTTAAACATGAGAGTTTGTGCCAAGAGATTGAGTCAGGACCGTCTCGCGGGGATGTAGAACATGAGATTCTTGCGAGACACGCCCTACTTACAACCAATATCAAATAAGACCACGGGCAGCAAAACACTCAGTCATGTAAAGGATTTCAGCACACACAGATCCAGGGCTCTCTGCGCATATAAAGCGTATAAGGACAATACGTTATAAATGAAACATTGACAACTAAGCAAAGAAGAAAGAGCAGCACGGAGAAAGAGACTCAAAAGCATTGGAGAGAAAAAAATGCAAAAAAGAATAATCGAGGTGCAAATTCAGAAAATAAGGAAAGTAATTGTCAGCCCGGAACAAGTAGAACTGAAAAAAAGCACATCCAATTGGGTTCAGAATTAAAAGACTTCATAAAGATGTTCACGCTATTCACAAGCAGAGCAGGTTAGAGATTATGAAAGCAGTGGAATTTGAAAGGCTCAAAAAAACAGAGCGATACAAATGCAGAGAATATGAAAGCAGGAAAATTAGAAAGTATAAAAAAAGGAAAGTAAAGATCGCAGTAGTGCAAACAAACAGAAATTATTACTCGAAAAAAGGGAAAATAATCACCACGGACCAGGTGTCATTGAAAAAAGCAGGACAAAGCGAGGAATGGAGATCGAATATATGGACATGGGTGATATGTCAGAAGTATGTAAATATTGTGATTACCACCACACTTTATAATAAGGATGATGATATTTGGCTCGTAAATGGGGATTGATTCGTGAGGCACACATACCGCTTAAAAATCAGACTATAATGTTTTGTTTTAGTCACATCAGAACATAAAACTTTGTGCCACTTATCCACTGAAACCACTAAGTTAGGGGATGAAGTCTTCATTCCAACAAGAACATATTTCTTGTTACCCCCCCATCAATATCTTTCTTGTGATATGTGTCAGCAGCTGTTTAGTTTTTTACTGTTATATTGTTAAGTTTATTTATTTTTCCTGTATAAACCTTAACATTATCTGATGCTTATTTGTAATATCATCAAAAGTGTTTGTATTACTATGATGTCCAGTGTTGTATAGGTACTGTCTATATGTGTGTGTGTGTGTGTGTGTGTCAGCATGATAAGACTAGAATCATATCACCCTGATGGAAAACTGAGTGGCAGGCATTCATTCTTTGTTATGACTTGAGAGCACTTGAAAAAAACGATGAGGCCTCTAGAAGACTCATAGACCAAGTCAAAAAAGAACTACCCTGGCCTGCCTAGGATCGGCCTCACCTTAGGCAGCCTCAACTTAAACTCTGTATGCAGACTTTGAGCTACAAAGAGAAAATGGCTTCAAAAGTTCAAAATACTTTCAATGTCCTTTATAATATACAAAACATACCCTTCAAGGGAGAGGAACTGTCAAACCTCTGGCTTGAACAACAAAGCCAACAAATCATCTGTATCAGTAAATATGTTTATTAAAAAAAAAATTCAAAAAGAAGAAAGAAAATGGCAAAAGATAAAAATAAGACTGAAAGGCTTGTCTGAAAACGCAACCCACAGCTAAAATATCCAATCTGAGACTGCAATAAATGAAATACAAAAACAGTACCAAAATTCAGTAACCACAAAATAGAAATGACTATCAATGAACTACTGCTGGGAATGTCATTCCCACCTCAATGTAAAGGCAGAGGGTAGTCCCTTCAGCAGTGACATCAGGGTGCCCCGCCTCCTGGGGCTCCACCCACACAAAATTAAAGCAAAACCAGAATCTTTTTACTGGAATGTTTTCTGTTGAAGTAAGTTTTTCTATTAAGTCTTTCCATTAAAGATTGAAATGTCAGTCTGGATGTGTTTCATAGCATGGACATCTTTTATCATGCCAGCACGATGATGACGTCCACCACACAATATGTGCATCATGTTCCTAGTAACACAACCCCTCCATAGCTGCAAAATGGCAAAGTGCATACTGAAAACACACTAAACAGTGATGTGATGACTCACAAAAACACAAAAATATGTTGAGATGTCCAGGTTGCCCGCAGCCTTGGTATAGTCTTCTTCAACCCAGACATTGATAGCAAAGCTTGTCTATGTCAAAGAAGAGACATGAACAACAAAGGCTGGTGAATCAAAGTGCACTGTGTATTTATTTAAACAGTGTTTAAAAAATAAACATAGTGCAGTGCAGTGTAGTTCTTTTCTTTAAATATATAAATAATACAATAAAAATAAGTGTTTCTTCTCAGTGGGAATTGAAATCAGTCATCAATAAATAATCCAAAGGAATGTAAAAACATGACTAAAAATGTCAAGAATAAAAGAAGATGCAGGAACGACAGACTGTCAGGCAAAAATCTGAGGCACCAACCAGGTGTCCCGTTTAATATTGAAAAATAAACAACAGTAATGCCTGTCTTGGTATGAATATCCTAAGTTTCATGGCAAAACATAACAGAATAATACTTGTCCTGCAAGGTCACTTTCTATCATGCGGCCTATCTAGTGGTTTGTCCTTATAACAAATGATGCATCCTTCTGGGAATCCAGGATTCTAATGGAAGGGGAACCAGAAGGGGCGGAGTCAGGTACCCTCACTGGGTGGTTTCTAGGTGCTGCTGGGAGAGAAGGAGAAAACAATGCCAGCAATAGCACCCCCCCTCTCCTCCCGCTGGGTCATTACATACCAAAACAAAGTAAGGAGATCCTCTGACACACATGCATGATAAGGCTTATATTTATACTGCACATTTAGTGTAATTTGTTGAATTTTTTGGTGATTTTCCATTTGTTTTAACATGGTGTGCAATTGTTTCATAGATAACTATTGAAAAATTGTCATTGAATGTTTAAAATTCAAGATCTGACACAAAAAAGATATACAAATGGTAGCTAATTTTTTTCTAGGTACTCTATAAGTGGTATTCTGTAATACAGTTTTTAAAAATCAAACAGTTACTGACTACATTCAAAGGAATACAGATGTGCTACAAAGAGCAAAACTAAAAATAAGTACTAATTGGTTATATACACAAAAATTAAAATGTAGTATCCTGAGATTTGAGGTTATTTTAAAATACTTGCTTAGGAGGGTCTCTAAAATGCAACAAAATTCTGGGAAACTCAATCTAAATAGAGCAAGCATCAAGGTAGATGAACAGCAGAAAACCTAATTAGCTTCTTTCTTAATGGACCAAGAGCAAGCAACGCTAATTAAGTGAGTCTCTGGCAAGAATTCATTTTGTGAAAAGCTATAATTCGCAAACGACACAAAAAGAAACATTTGGGAAATGCCACAAGAAATTCAGTCATCCCACTATGTGACCCTGAGCAAATGAGCAATTATACCACAGCTCTATTTGTAGGACCATGAAATTGTGCTTTGTTATTTGCAAGTTGGTGGAGATGGCAATTTTGATTTAGTAAAAACCAATAAATAAAATTAGAAAGCTTGTTCAGTTAGCGCTTACTGAGGGAAGGAGTAGAACTCTTGGTGTAATGTTTGAAATGTGGACTTTTGCAAAGGCTGTTATGTTAAGGCAGCTTTTTATGTTACTTGGCTGCTGTGAACTGTACCTTGTCTGTTAATGTCTTTGTTTTTGATTAAGAATTACCTGAATATTTTGCTAATTAATTTAAGCAGAAAGAGTAATAAGCTCTGTAATATTGTAAGTCTAAGAATTTGCTTGGCTATGCATGTTGTTATTGATAAGACAGTTAAGAACTGGTTTAAATCAAATGCACAATGCATCAACTGCTTTCATAATGCATATATTGTTAATTAAACTGTCTCTAAGTTATACAAGCATGCCATTCAGTTGTCTCCCATTTATTATGTCAGGAGAGTGGGCTAAAGCGGCTGATGTTGGAAACATGATTTTAGTTTTATGAACGTTTGGATAATGGCAAAGAGCTTTATAAGGTTTTAAAAGACCGGAAGAGGACTCTGTCGACACTCAGGAAACGTAAGAAAAAAGCCAACTGAAAAGACTAAACATTTACCAATACCAGACTGAATGGTGTGCATTGCAACACTTTATTTTGCTTTTGCTTATGGCACTGTCTATTTGAATGATGCTTAAAGATTAAGATGTATCAAGCCTGCTTCCCTACCAGGACATTTGCTCTGTTTTACTCTGAATGAACTGCAGATAATAAAGCAGTGGACTGTAGCCCTGGGTGCAGATGCATTGCAATTGTGAACTTTATATCCCCAAAGGTTGATAAGTGTAAGGGTAGGCCAGCTAAAGTATGTGTGCATTTAAAAAAAGGTTTACATTTTAAGGAGGGGTGTTCTCAAAAGCCTTTCCACAATACAACAGCAATATATTTTACAATCACTTCTTACGTGTTCTTCTTTTTTTTGTCTTTCAGTCTCTCATCCAGTACTTCTACCATCAGCGTCTAGTGGTAAGACCAAGAGTTGCACTTTGTCCTTCATATTTTTATCATCATTATCATAATTGACTAATGCTACAGGCTCATTGATGTGGATCTTACATGTTCTCCCTGTGGCTGCATGGGTTTTCCTCTAGTTTCCTCACACAATCCATAAGATATGCTGGTTAGACTGATGGATAATTCCAAATTGGCCCTTTTTGAGTGAGTGTATGTGCAAGTGAGCCCTGCAATCAATCGTTAGCCTGTCCAGGGTGGTTCTTGATTTGTACAAAAAGTAGCCAGGATAGGAGCTGTCCGACTGTAATCCTAAATCAGTTTAAACAAGTTTGAGGATGTCATGTTATATTAATAATAACAATAATAATGTTATCTTAATAGATTGAGCTCAAAGTGATGGTGTTCTTGCCCTTATGATCAGTCAGTTTTACTCGTTATTTTCTTACTTTGCTAAAATAACCACTCAAACTGATTGGTAAGAGTTGCATCTCATCTAGATAAGCATCTGATGGAAAAGCCGATAATGGAGTCTGTCAAGAAACAACACAGGAATGCACAGCACAATTCTGACCCCATGGGAGACAGACCACGTCCATCTCTACATTTGACATTTTACCATTCCATCCAGTCTGCCTCCGCTTTTTATCTACCCTGTTGTAAATATATTTAAATTAAAATTTACAAGGACAGGTGGTTTGTTTATACAGTATTTTAAGATTATTCATAGCCAACAACCTTTTGACATATGTCAGCACAATTCCAAGCACACAGTTGTAAACATATTTGTAGGAAGAACCAGCAGGCCAAACCACACGTCCAGAGACTGACGCTGGGGCTGAATATGCAGTTTTGTGTTTTACACTCCAACATCTTAGCCATTTAGTAGTAGTAGTTGTACCAGTAGTACTGTCATGTGAACTGACTGGAGTGAAATTCTTACTTAAATGTCCAGTCGATATGAAACACATATCCACTTTCAGCTCCATGTATTAAATGTCCTAACTTCCTGTTATAAAATGGAAAACACAAATCATCTTATCCAATGCACACCTCACTCCTGTGTCCATACAAATTGTTCAGTGAAACTGTAAGGGCCTGAAACCTTGTGGAAAAAAAACCTTAGTTAGTAGAGTCATTTTATAAACCACTATTAAAGCAAAGATTGGTGCAGAGGGTACCTCGCAAATCTAGAAGCCTAGGCTCGAGTCCCCAGCTTGGTCACCGTCTGTGTGGAATTTGTTTGCTCTCTATGTGGGTTTAGCTGCAGGTACTTACATTTTTTTACACAAACTAATACTTTTCAGACCAACTGGTGACATCCAACTAGTCATGTGTGACATTCATAGCTACTCCTGTCCACACCCAAGGGTGCAGAAACAGGCATTGGGCCCCCTGACACCTGAATTAAACAATCCAGTCCAGAAGAATTGGGAGCAAAGCAGAGATCAATGTTGGACAAGGAGCCAGGCCATTAGGGAGTGCCCAGCTACACCCTGGAGCAATGAAGATCACTTGCAAGTGTTTGGAATTTGGAAGAAAATAACATACGACACAGGGGGAATGTGCAAAATACAAACTTACTCCCCTGTATCTGTGAGACAGTATTGCTAACCACTCTGATAAACAATGTGGACAGAATCAGAGGGGGACTGATGAAGTTGCAAGTTCTATGGATACCTGGCATTCTCAGTATTGAGGGAGTGAAGCCACAGTGGCCTGGCAGGATGAGATCAACTGAAGACACCAGTTTTCTGCTAATGGCCCCAAAAATGACCATAGTGTGGGGGTGGTTAAATGTCAGAAGAAAGAAAGGCTAGGGGTGGGAGATAGAGAGGGAGGAGGTGACAACCATACTGAGATGAGCAAATGAGACACCTCAGCAGAAGACTGGGTTTTTAAGTGAAGATAGGAAACTGTTTTTTTTTCTTTTGTCTCATAATTGTGTACTTAGTGTTCTCCCTATTGCTGATCCTACATGTCCCCATATGTTTTATTTTTCATGCTATTTTTGAGAATGGGGCTATTTAATATACAGTAGGGACATGTGCTTGGAGATCAGCACTACATGTATTTACAAGGTCAGTCTAAGAATTTCTGAACAGTCTCTCTGCCTTTCCTTGAGAGCCAGGCTTTAGGCTCAACTTGGCTGCTCTGATCATCGTGTGAGATTTCCTTGTGCTGACATTACTGGCATACTGACGTAATGCTAACAAGTGGAGTAGGCAGAGCTGCACTGCAGTGAACCTTTTAGTGACATCAATATATCTAATTAAATCTTTGCAGTATTTCATTATACTTCTTTAGGAAGTCAGCAGAGCATTGAAGTGCACTTTTGCTTTAAACTATCCATATTCATTGTTATGATGAAATATTCTACTGAGTGAGTGATGAGGTAATAATGCAATTACAAAAAAACTGAACTTATTGGACATACATTGTTTTTAAGGAACCATAGATGATAATCGATTGTCCCAGACACAGTCTGGTGAAGGCAGAGGTACCTGGAAGCCAGTGGAGTGGATGGAAGTCCCAGAGGTATGGGACAACTGTACCTCTGGACTGGAGTACCTCAGTCAGGTAAAGTGTCCAAGAAAGATTGAATAACATGGTTATTATATACTACTATTATATATACTATTATTATACTATATATATAATATACTATTATTATATACTACTTCTCCAACTTGCCTCAAGAGGTCCCAGGACTTGAGTTTTCAGTAGGGTCATTGTCTGTGTGGAATTTTTATATTATGCCTAGGTTTTCACCAAGTACCCAAGTATCCTCTCACAATCCAGATATTCATGTCAATTGGCAACTTCAAATATATGTGGCCATTTATGGTGTTTTTCTACTTTTTGTCTTCTTTTTGAGGAAATGGACACTTCTTGAACCTAAGATAGAGCACAGCACACACATGGATCCTGCAGTTTAGAAAACTAAATATTAAGTTTGAGCCTGTGTGCCACAGGTGCCACGTTACACAGTTGATAGATACCACCTCTGCTTGACTTTGGGTTTATTAAACAATAGTGCTAACCTGCAGCATTGCGTTGTGCAGGATGAAGCTCTATTTGCTATATTCTGTAGCATATGAACTCTCAGGCAAATTTGTTATAATCAAAAATATTCCTCGAATTGCCCCCTTCTAAATTTGTTCTGGTGCTGACCCTGATATAACAGGTTATTAAAATGGACGGATGAAAAGGTAAATAAGAGCATAAAAACAACATGCCATTGATCCCAGTGTAGCTCATTGATCCCTATCCATCTAACTTTTGACATTTATGATAGTTTGCAAGATTTGAATGCCCCAAAATACTAATATCCATCACACGTCTTGGTATTTTTTTCCACGTATATATAATTCTTTATATGAAGAAAAACATGCACCTGTGCCTCCATGTTTTTATTTATGCACTTATTTCAATCTATTAGCCAGAATCCACTTTGCTAATTCCCTTTATAAGTTTGAAGACATTAATCATGTCGTCTCTTAACCTCCAAACTGTTTTTTCTGTATTGATTGTATAATTTTTGCTTAAGGGAAACTTTACTAGGTGAACACTGTATTCTGTTCATGATCCATTTCATTGTTTGCTTTATAGGTTGATCAAGTTCTTCTGCATCAGCAAAGAGAGCTAATAGAAGGTTAGTAACTTTTGATCACTAAGTGGAAGACATAATAAAAAAGTAAGCTATGAGGTTTAAAAGTGGTAATTGAAGTCTATCTTTACGTTGTGTTTTTAAACAACATGAGCCCTTTGATTTGAATATCCTCTTGGGAATGTTAAAGTTAATTTCAATTAATCTTAGATTTATAGAGTAACTTTTAATATAAGCAACATGACTACAACATGAATTGAACAAGGCAGTACATTTGTACATGTAGAATAACATTTTATATACACAGATGATGATATAATGAACACCTCCACCAACTGGGCAGGTAGAGGGGGAAAGCAAGTGTCAGTTTATGAAACCACACAACATTTGCCCGCAGCTTTCAAGTCCTGAAGTCAATGTAGATAGATAGATAGGTACTTTATTGTAGCTCTAGTCAGAAGAAAATATGTACAGGAGGTTGGTCTGGTCTAACAACAGCAAATAAATATTATTTCATAATATTCAGCTCCAGAGATTTCAATTAGCACCAAGGGTTCTGTCATACTGTTCTGGCTGCTGTTAACATGAACATCCCATCCATGCAAGTCACTGTGCACAGGGAAACAAACAAATATGGTAAACATCTACCCTGAGGAAAGATATGGCCAAGAATAAAATTCCGCACTTCCATCATACATCCATGTTGCCATAAACATACATCAGAAATGTGGAAGGCATGAGATCTGAAACTGGAATCTGCTTCATCCAAGGGGACGTGTAAAGGTAATTAAAGGGTACGTCTGGTATTTTTCAAGTCAAAGTTATTTTTCATGTTCATGGTGTGCATTACTTTGTCAAAGGAAATTGTGTTTTAAAGTTAAGAGTTTTTGTGTTAATTTTAAAAAATACCCTGTCTGCTGAGCAGCACTGTGGCACAGTGGTAGCGCTGCTAAAGAGACTAGGGTTTGCATCCCAGGTCCTCCCTGCTTGGAGCTTGTATGTTCTTCCCAAATCTGTGTGGGTTTCCTCTGGGTGCTCCAAATACCCCCACTGTCCAAGGACATGCAGTTTAGGTGAGCTGGTGACACTAAATTAGCTCTTATGTGTGTTTTATGTATAAGTGTATGTGTGTGTTTGCACTGCAATAGACTGGTGCCCTGGCCAAGTTTGGTCCTTCCTTGCACCAAGTGCTAGCTAGTATAGACTTCAGACCCCCATGGTCAGGGTGAGAAAATAATATTTCATGATTCTGCCTGTTCTTGCAGTTTAAAATGAAGTTTATGGTGCAAACATAAAACTTGATGAACATATGCATTTTGAAGCAGCAACGTTTTTGATTTCAGAAAGCATGCTTTCTACACTTATGGAGTATTATGACAATAAAACATACATTGGAGGTAATATATTTTACCAAACAGTCTTGGTAAAGATAAGATCCTGTTCACTAATCCATTCACAATGGTCATTGTGGGTAGAAATTTTGTGCACACACAGTAAGGAAGTAAAATAGCAAAAAACTGTGCATGTTCCTGAAGCTCACATTTCACTTCTACTAAAAGGGCATAACTGGATACAAAAATAAAGGGAAAACAATCAGGTTTAAAAAGTTTTAAAAACTTTGCCATGGGGCCATCATTTTTAGGTGAGGATGTGATGCATGATTACAACATAAATAAAACCCACATTTTCAATTCACAGTAAATAAGCCCAAGAGTGCATATGTAACAGACTAGAGAAACCAACCAACTTTCCATTCTTGTTATAGCTTGTAGGTACGACGTGAACGACCCAACTGAAGAACTACAGAAATATGTTCAATGAGTTTGTGCCATTAACTATTCCAAGAATGGCTACTTGCAGACTAAGAGGAAAAGAAAAAGTGTTCATGATCACCTGCTTCTGAAGCCCACTAATGTTTTCCATGTAAGTCAATGCAGTTCAGCTGAAAGTGAAGCGGGGTAAAGAACAGAGCCTGTACAGATGAGTAGTAGCTCTGATGTTTTGTGGCACCGTCAATAGTGCTGCTGCTTTGCAGGTCACGTGTTCTGGCTTTGAGTCTTGTAGTATCCAGTCATTGTCTCTGTGGAAATGGCACAGTCACACCGAGTTAGTATGAAGTTTCCTTCTACATCCCCAAAGACGTAAAGGGTTAGAGCTAATTGCTGATTCCAAATTAGTGCAAGTGGGAAGATGGATGTGTGTATGTGTGTGTGAGTAGGTAGAAAATGATGGTTTATTCATCTAAATCCTGAGAACAATCATACCATTAGTCCTTGAATTATTCACAAATAACAATGGCAACAGTAGCATTCACGAAACAAGCTACAAGAATCAGCCAGACGAAGAGCTCAGTTGGACTTCTTTTAAAATTGCAGAACATCAGAAATATATGCTGTATGACATTAACAAGGATCAATAATCAAGAACATTCATTCCTTGAAAATGGACATGTTAGGTAAATTGAAATACATTTTTTCATGTTTATACTAGCGGCTTCACTCGCCAACCCCCCAGGCCTGTGCTACGTGCCAGCCACTTCGCGTCTCTGCCGCTCGTGTTGTGAAGAGGGGGGCTGAATGCACCCCAAGGAGACGCGGTCGCTCCTCTGAAACCCCCTCTTAAACGGTGATACAATGGGAAACGCATACAGTTTTTTTTTACCTCCTCTTTGCTCGATCAGCTGCTGGATTGCTGCTGCTGTCGTGCCGCGTGATCTGCATCTTGCACGGAGCTTTGAACATTTAAAAGCCTGCACAGCAGCTGTCCTACTCTTTGTCTTTTATTTCTGGCCCCGGGTGTGGTTAAATCTCTTGGCACAAAGTCTCGTCTCGCAGGATGTGAGTTCTTGATATTTTTTAGTTTATAAGTTAAAAATGGAATAAGAATCTGAAAATCTAACAACATCACATTAAAGTTCAATAAATTCTGAAAAGAATGATACCAAACATACTGTATATATGTAGGTTTTAAAATAAGCCAGATTTAAAGTATGACTGTGAAAAAATACGTTCAACTTCAAAAATATCAAACTTATCCTTTTAAGGCTTTTTTTCATGTTTGCTCACGATTCTGAATCTCTAGGGAGTCACTTTTTTATAAATAATTCTTTGCTTAAAAATATACAGTAATTTTTTGAGGCAAATAAATCATACTAAAGCTATCTTTTAATACTTTTAAAAAGCTAGACCTCACTGCATATGGTTCATCAGCACATAATGGACAGCAAAAATGAATGTTCAGTATAAAAGCAAGAACATACTTGGTGTTAGTTATGTTTCATACCCTTTCTGTGTTTGAGAATTTGCCATTGGTGTCACACATGTTGCTGCTCTTTCTGTTCCCTGAGGATTCATTATGTATCATGTACAACTATTGCTGGCAATCCTTTTGTTTTTATTTTACTAATCAGATCAAATGTTAATCTAAAAATGTCTAATGTATACAGTACACCAAGCTCATCCCTTGTTAAAGCAGATTTCAAAGACACCGGATACTGTAACATTTACAGCTTACATAGCTGATCGTATTTTAAACATTTGAGAAACCACAGAATATCTGTGTGCAGTGGTCAGGAGTATTTAAAGCTGCTTTTACGTGCATTGTATACTGAGTTGGGCTGCACAGCGTAAGCCTCCAGAGGTTTTTTGTCAGGCATTTGGTCATTTTCTCTTTTGATTTTGTCTGGGAATCTGCAACCAGGAGAATGTGGGTTTAATATTCACTGTGAGAAAATGCAACTAGCATGCTGGGAAGGAAAAGAAAGGGAGGACTGTGCTCTTTAGTGCCTTGAGCTTCTGAGCCAAGTAAAGAGCTTGCTGGGTTTCAGTGACACACTGCAAAGTCCCAATGGACGTTAAAGTCCTTGGCTTGTGTGAGTGAGCAGTAAATAAATAATTTAATGATTTCTTCTTTATTTCTTCTAATTTCTTTTTTATACAAAATGCTCTCAGTCCCCACTGGTCACATTATAAATAAAGGACCAAAAACAGTGATTGACAGATAATTTCGTTATGCTTTTATTAGTCTGTCACTCCTATTCCTCCCCACTCCCTGTGTGTATGAAGGAACAAAATTAACCAATTCAATCTGCCTGGATGGAATTCTAAATTAGTCAAAGTGGTATGTGGAGAAATGGAGGCAAAGTGGATAAGTCAACTAACAGCTCCAGGAGACTGGATTTAAATTGGAGGACCAGGCATTGCCTTTACAGAGTTTGCACATTTTTCCCATGTCCGCTTGGAATTTCCTTCCACTTTTCAAATAAAAGTAACTTAGGTTAATTGGCATCTCTAAACTGGCATAATATGAGTGAGGGTGCATTTGAGCTTACACATGTTCTGCAGTGTATTGGCACCCCAATTCAGGTTTGGTTCCCAGTCTGCAACAGGTTCTGTTACGATAGGCTCTAAAGACCGACCGGGGTCCCTAAACTGGATTAGTCAGCTAGAAAATGTGCTGATGCAGTTTAATGTAAATAAATGTCAAAAACTGCACATAAGTAGGAAACATATTTGATAGAATTAGACAATATGATGGTCTGGAATAAAGAAAAGCATAAAAAAAGAATTAGTGGATTTGTCATAATTTAGTGGTTCATCAAATGCTTAACAGTAATTTAAGCAACAACTATAAGTCTGTAATTTCAAAATGCTGCTGAACAAATCAAGCCACAATAACCTTAGCAACTACTTCTAGCCTCCACTAGGGAATTCCCAGATTGAGGGACATAATACCTCCATCATGTCCTGGGCCTGCCCTGGGTCTTCTGCCAGTTGGCTGTACCTCACAAAGGAGGCAGTCCAGGGAGGATCCTAACTATATACGGAAACCACATCACTTGGTCCATCTGCTTTCAGTGAAGAAGCAGATCTACTCTAAGGTCCTCCTATATTATTGAGTTCATTGCCTTGTCACAAAGACTGAGCCCAGCCACCCTTCTCAGGAACCCTAATTCAGCCATTTATACTTGCAATCTCATTCTTTCAGTCACTACCCAGAGCTCAAGACCATCAATGAGGCTGGAGATATTAACCGACCAATAAATGAAGAACTTTGTACAAGGTCTCACATCACTCTTGACTACCACAGTCCAGTACAATATCCCTAAAACTGCAGCCACTGTATGTGTTGGTCAATCACACAATCACTTCACCTCTACCATTACTTGTAAACAAGTCCCCAACATACTTGAACTTCTCCATGTTGTGTAACTATTCAAGAGAACTGTTAAAGTGAAGAAGACTAGGACAGGACCATAACCTCAGATTTGAAGATTCCAATTTTCATCTGTTATGATCACACTGAACTGAGAACTGTTCTAGTGTGTGCTGAAGATCTCAATCTTGTAAGGTCAAGAGAACACCATCATCCAAAAACAGCAGAAATTCATCACTTAGGTCCTCAAATTGGATTTTCTCCCAGATTTGGCCTCTCATTAATATCCTGTCCTTGAAACTCACAGCCAGGAGATGATACAAGATATACTTCAGTTGGACAAAAGCAGCCCCAGAACCGAACCCCATACTCTTGAAACACCTGCCACAAGATACACAGTCATAAGCTGGACAATGTAGTAAGACAATATTGTCAAATTTCAATGCAATCGTAGTGCAAGGTCAAAGAGATGGTCCACTGTTCCACAGCCAGTATGCAATTCACAGTGATGCTCCTGGATCTGAGGTTGAACTCTTAGACACTCAGTGCCCATTCTAATAATGTGGCATAGGCTTTCCTTCATGTATGATGGTGCATATCAAGGTGTCTTCATGTGGAAAATATACAACAGGTCACATTTTTAACAGATGCACTGTGCTTGCATCTATTTATGAATGAGGGTCATAAATGGAATTGATCTGACTGGTGTGCTGCAGATTACATGCATTATTGCATCTGCAGAAAAGCGAATACTCTTTGTTTTGCACTAACAAAAAATGATTAAAACTCCAAAAAACTCTTTTTAGTGAGTAGCAAATTTCAGGGTCAGTTTCGCAAAACTGTATTAAACTGAAACTTGTCTGTTTCCCCCATTACTACTATGAACAAGCATGTGTCTTCCCAGTCCAATAACAATTCATTTCTCAGGTTCAGATCAGGTGGGTCGTTGCTCTCAATCACTCATTAGCTCCCAGCATTACTGTTCTGGTAGAATCTCTCTTTGAGTTAATCAAATATATTGTGAGGATCATTTATTCTTGGTCTGCCTGTCACCCACTGCATTTGGAACAAATTTCTTTTGAGTGGCATTGTTGGGGCATGGGACTCCAGGAGCTAAAGGCCCTGATTTCAGTGGTTCAGCTCCTGATTTTCAAGAGCCCATCATCTTCAATTGACATGAAACCCCACAACAGAAATCCCGCTCCCTCCCATCTCTGACTGGTGCAAAAATCTATGCAGGAATCACCTGCACCCCTGCACTTCATCTGCCACATGAGAAACTCTCCCCCGCCATTAGATCAAACCTATATGTAGAACTAGCGGCATAATCGGGGGGGGGTTGGGGGGGGGCTAAACCCCTAAACCCCAAATAAGTGCTAAAGCTAACAACACGCCTGAAGCATATACAGTATCGTCAGTGAACATATAGTAGCTCTGTGGATTATTGAAGCACACAAGCTCTCTCGCCATGCCATTATCACAATCTTAGGAGAAGCTCACTGGAAATTTTCTCTTAAATTTTCAAACTGTTTTTTTCTAAAATACTGCCAAGTTCATAGTGTAAAACACAAGTTTTCTGCTAATATGCATCGAGGTGCACGCACACTGCCATGAGCCCGCCACAGGGAAAACAAAAAAGGTTGTAAACCGGATATGGACGCAGGGCGCTGGGCGCATCGAGGCGCATGCGCACTGCCGCACTGCAACGAGCCCGCCCATAGCTAACAACACAGCCACAGAAAACACAGAAACGAGAAGGTTGTAAACCGGATGTCACGCGCACTGCCACACTGCAACGAGCCCGCCACCTGTAAACTAGACTTGCTCTAATTCACTGTGCCAGTAATGTAGATCACATAACGGTCATTCAGTTTGGCGCCTGCCCCAGAGTCCAGAGTCAAACGCAGCGGCGTCCCAAAACGCTGCGGCGCCCGCCCCAGAGTCAAATGCAGCGGCTTCCCAAAACGCAGCGGCTTCCCAGAGTCAGTACGTGACGCCCAAACAACACAACCTGTGAGCTACACTTGCTCTAATCCACTGTGCCAGTAATATAGATCACATAACGGTCACAGACTCTAACCCAGTGGCTTCCCAGACTCAATGGCTACCACACGAACACCACAACCTGTAAACTGAACTTGCTGTGCTCCACTCTGCCAGCAGTCGGTGTCAGCAAAGGCAACGGAATCACATCTCCACAAAACGAGACCGCTTTACTACAGATATGCTTATGTAGTTAAATGACATTTCCCCAGACGCACCCACCCTCCATGATATGTCATCCATCCAGATATCGGACGGAACAGAAACTGATTGCCATTCTTGGATTTCCGATTCGCTAGCGAATCGCGGGCTTACTTGTATGCACATAAACTGTATATGATTAATTTAGTGCTTTGTATAGTAGAGTTCAAATGAGCCAAGACTTTTAGAAACATGTGCTCATTGATTTTCCAAACTCTTGGAGAATGTCCCAGTTGAGTAGGACACAAAGTAAGACCATGTGCTGGACAGAACACTAGTTCATCACAGGCTGCAATCACTCACACATCTACATGCACTTATTCTGGGCTAATTTTGAGTAGCCAGTCAAAACAATCTGTGAGTTTGTGGAGGGAAATAAAGCCTCATAAACTCCACATAAACAGAACCTAGGCCAGGATTTGAATCCAGGACTAGGAAGTCATTTGGCAATAATAAGGATACTATCACACTGTGCTTGAATGAGAATATTCTTAGGACCAGTTTTTATATAAGACGACATGTTTTCAACTCCATAAAATTATTTTCTTGTTTTCTCAACATCTATTTCAGTATTTTATGTGCTGAATAACATGTGACATGTCAGAGGACGCATGGAGGAATTCGGCTTCATCACCCCTCATTTCTCATTTTGGCAGCTAATTAACAAAGAGCACACAGGATTAAGAAAAGAAGCACTGCACAAAACTAAATATGAAACACTGAACAGATACGATGTTGACTCCAAAGTGTGACAAGCCCTCTAACCATTCAAAAAGTCCAAAACACTCACTTTCCTTTTTTTTCAACACCATCCTTTCTTGTTTGTGGGCTTTGTATGAATCATGCTTTCAGCTGAGTCCTCCATGGCCATTGACACTCAAAAACACAAGGGTCCACCCATACAACTGGTGACTCACTAGGACAAAACCAGTGTGACTCTGTTATAGTAATGTGAGGAGAATTGTTGGAGAACTTAAGACCACTTGTGACTGAGCCACTGGGGGTATCACACTACACGGCTGGAGGAAATAAGCATGCGCTGTCTGCAAGTCAATGTGTTAAGATTTTGTAAATAAAGGCTAGGACTGAAAATCAAAGGGAAACGTTGTGTAGTACTGACTTCCACAGCGCTATTGATACTTTTGTTATCAAAAAATATATAAAAATATCAACATATTTGTAATCAAATCTAGTTGAAATACACTTAACAGGTGAGTCATTTTTAAATGTTAACTCACTACAAGATTTAAATTTGTGCATTAAAACACAAATATTTGTTTTTTTCTTCTAACATTGCACAGCTTTTGACAGCATGTCTTGTACAAGAAAATTTCAGCTTAAAAACTCAATGGGGAAGATGATGTACTTTGCAACTCAGACAAACATCTACCAAAGTGCGAATTTCCGTGGCTACCAGCAAGGTTTTGAGATGAATATTTATGACCACAGCAAGAGAGAAGTCATCCACCTGATCCAGCCCTTCATTTGTTCTTTGATATTTTGCTCATGGAATATACAACAGGTAATATTTAACTTTCAGTGTGGTGTTTTTTAATTAATCCAGATTGATTACTAAAGCTCTAGAGTATGGGGTATCTTTATAATATGTACCCCACATAACTTAACCTAGCCATTACTTGTCAAATCGAATCACATATGGAGTTGTAGAGGTGGAAGAACCTAAGATGATATGATCTTCCTTTAATCAGATCAAAGTCAATAGCAGGTTACATTTTGGAAAGGATCATGAAAAGCTAGATGAGAAATAAGTAAGAATACCTAACAGCCTTTCAGATAAAGCAGACTTATTCTGTTGTCTTGATTTCTAAATATGTTTTTTATATACATAAATGTTTTTGTTAAATTGGTGGCATTGTGGGAAGCATCGCTACTTCAAAGACCCAGCATCCTGTACCCCACTCTACTTTCTTCTCCAAAGCTATCCTAAGGGTCAACTAGGACCCTGTCCTACTTGTCTCTTGTCAAACCAAAGCACAATGAGATCTGGGCGGACAATACCCACCTATTTCTAAGCAATTTATTGGTTACTGATTATCCTAAAAATAGAATGCTTCTAGATAGCTTCTTGGCACTTGATTGTCTACCAAAAGCATACATTACATACGGTTTAGTTGAGCCTTAATCACTGAGTGGGAGTCAGAGCTTAGCTGACTGGGGTGAAGATTCACTGATATGCAGAGTATAAGGATACAGCAGGCAGAGTACTAAGTCAGTCTGGATTTAGTACAAGGTGGGCAGAAATTCTTTTTGGAGTTTAGTTTTCAAATTGGCAAAAAGACAGTAATTACCATATAAACCTATAAAATGAAAATAATATTAAGGAAAACAAAGAATTTGAGTATGTAAGACACCAATACTCCAGATGAAAGGATGCAATAAACAACACCTTAATGGAATTCAAGTGCATAAAGCCAGGTGCAAGAAAGCTTTTGGTAGACAGTGTAACAGACACCTGGGATGCCTTCGTAAGGGAAGGTCCAGGGAAAGGAGCTTCTATGGGGCAGCACCTCCCCAGGGACCATAGAGAGCAGCATCCCTGGCTTGCCTTGGTGCCACGGGTTTGGATCATGGAAGCACAGCCCTGCTGTGGCCAGTGGCCACCTCCATGGAGAATGGCTGAGCACTACTCTTTAGGGCAGCCACCACACCTGGAAGTGCAGCTGGAAAAATATTGTGGAACACCTGGAGCATTTCCAAGTGCTCAATAAAAGGGGCCATTTCACTCCATTTGAAGAGTCAGGAAGAGGAGGAAAAAGCTTGTGGGTGAAGAAGCGGAGGCAGACAAGAGATAGACGAGAGACAAAGGAAGAGATTACTTGTGGTTATTGTGCTTGTTGTATTGAGTTACACAGGCGGAAAACAAGAGAAAAGCATTTCCCACAGCTGAATAAATGTGTGTTGTGCTGAACTTGTGTACTGGTGTCTGTTGTGGTTGTTTAGGGAGCTGTACACCCCCTGGAGGTCACAACAGTTAACAGAAATAACTGGAAAAGAATGGATACCACAAGTCAGCCCCAGCTCACACTTAGCTCCCCTAAAAGTTCTGTGGATCAGAGCATCCAACATACTTCCATGGATTAAGGGAACAAGTTTTGCTTCGAAAAATTAAGATAAGAGAAATTGGTTTTGAATACAGGAGGCTAAGTGGAGACCTAATCCTTGTCAAAGTACATTGCCGGTCAAAGGTTTTTGAACACCCCCATTTTTTCAGTTTTTATTGAAATTGGAGCAGTTCATGTCCAGTGACTAACCTGAAATGGTACAAAAACAGAGTGGTGTAGTGATAGAGTGGCTGCCTTGCAAAAAGACTAGGGTTCATGTTCTGAGCGTTCGCTGTGTGAAGTTGGTATGTCTCCTTGTGTCCATGTAAGCTTCCTTGCACAATTTCAAAGATATGTGAATTGGCGTAGTAGCTCAAAGGGCCCTAGTGAGTGTGTGTATTCTCCCTGTGATGGGCTGGCACTCTGTCCAGGTGTTTTTGTTTTTAATTCTTTCTGCCATATGGTTGCTGGGACAGACTCCAGCTGACCCGTGACCCTGCCTTGGATAAGTAGATTAGGAAGATGGATGTTACAAAGTTAAGTGCTAAGCTGCCAGAGGTTAAAAAAAAAAGTTTAGGTTAGGTTAAAATGGAACAATAATGTAATTTTCAGAGTTATACAAAATGGATGATGTCATTGTTAGATGACTCCTATGAGGTTTAAAGTTTAACTATGTGAAAAAAATAATCACAAATGTATCAATCAATCAATTAAAAATAAAGTGCAAAATGACACACTAATGTAACCAGATCTAGGGAGTGCTACCTACTTCTCCAGTAGTCATTTTCAGGATTTCATTAACAACATCACCATTTTACATACCGTATATCTAACATTTTAGTCATTATACAATAAATTGTTTTAGACCAGCCTACAACTTCTTGACATAAGTCTCTTCAGATCTTACTTTTTTAAATTTTATTAAAGACCACTGTTTCAAATAGTCTTCTTCTCCAGGGTCTTTCAAAAAACTCTTCTGCCTTTCACTGTTTGTTAGTCTGCACCACTTCTGCAAAAATGAAACCAACTCACATAATGAAGGTACTTAGAAGGCAAAGGTGTTTAGCTGTAAGTACATACTGTATCCTCCCCCCTCCACCCCCCAGTTTTGACAGTGGCCTCAATCTAGCTAGAAGCAAATCTTACACAATTCATATGAAGAAAAGTACCAACAATCAATGGTCATCGTTCCCTTCTACTTTCACACAGTCTATTTCACAAAGTATTTTTTGATGGGATCTTTCCTTAATTTAAAAAATGTTTGGACGTCCAGCATCATAGCAAACTAACTCAACAAAATTATGATCAGTGTGTCATCACCAATAACACAATTGTTATTTCTTGAATGCTGACACCATTTAATTATGGATTGGCTTGTAAGAATAAGAGCTAAAGAAACTTGTTGCTTTAATTATTCTTGACAAAAAAATACTACCTTCTAGTACTCGCATACCTTTTATATCTCACAGATGGCCTGGAAATGCCTTGGGATCCCACAGTATGAGCTGGCAAGTGTGGCTGGGGAAATGGATGTAGGGGCCTCACTGCTAAGAATGTTGCCCTCGAAAATCAGCTTCGGATAAGTGATGAAAATTTAAAAAAATTACCTTTTAGAACTGGTGGTTGGAAATTTGAAGGCTTTTGTCAATACAGTACAGCTTTAGGAAATGCAGAAGGGTGACAAGTACAAGCAGTTTGTAACTTGCTATTGTGTTCTAGTCTGAAGTTCATTTAAATCAGCTTCTCTAAATGCTTGCTTTCTTGTGTCAGTTGCCACAGGACAATGTCCACCTGGAAATGTACTGTTTCTAAAGTGAATTTTTGAAAAATATTTTTTCAACCCATGTTGCAGATGGAAGTGCAGGCACCTGTTGGGGTTGTGGCTGGCTATGTCAAGGAGACGCACCATCCTACCACATACCGGTTCACTATTCATGATTCTGCAGGAGAGACAGCACTGTTCATTAAAGGTCAATGCCAAGGACTCTGCTTTAGAAGAAATGCCAATTTTGATGTAAGTAATTCTGTTAATTTCTTAAGATTATAAAGATTACGGAATTTTTATAAGATATTACATGAATTACTGAGCTTTGTCTGCAGAAAATTGTCTCAAAACAAAATACTCATGCCTGATGCATAAATTGTGGCAGTCGGTTATTGAAAAACAACTTTTGCAAGTGAATGATGACCAAATTAGAATATATTCCTAACACATATTAAATTTTGCTAAGGTTAAAGTTCAAACAAATGTTAAAATTAATTCCACCAGGGGGGGTAAACGTTAATTTTTAACATTATACATAGTTATTGTCTGTTTTTTTCACCTGTATTATTATCATTCTTTAATTTAATATTATTTATTGTATCAGTATGCTGCTGCTGAAGAATGTGAATTTCCCATCGGGATTAATAAAGTATCTATCTATCTAAAAAGTTTTTCTTCACACAGAGAATTATGGGCACATGGATTAAGTTACCAAGTAGTGTGGTAGACTGTAGTATTTTGGGGACCTTCAAAACTCAACTTGATGATATTTGCTAAGATTTATGTGAATAAAGATTGATAAGCTATGTTGGGCTAAATGGCCTGTTCTCGTCAAAATTGCTCTAATGTTCTAATAAAGAAGTATAGAGAACTTGCATTTATATCATGGTGAAAACAGTAAGTCAGTTTTCTGTCATGTAGTGTGAAAAATTTCCACTACTTCACTACCCCGAGGGAGTGGACAGAATATCATAAGGATTGGGCAAATGATTGTTCCTGGTTAAGTCCATCCATTATCCAACCCGCTATATCCTAAGAACAGGGTCACGGGGGTCTGCTGAAGCCAATCCCAGCCAACACAGGGCGCAAGGCAGGAAACAAACTCCGGGCAGGGCACCAGCCCACCGCAGTCCTGGTTAAGTGTGTTTCATTTTATTGTTTAGAACTTAGAACAGTCTTTTGTTGGAAGTAACAACCAGAGTTTCGACATGAGACATCACCAGGGCACCAATATAAAGGTCAATATCGTGGAGGCAAGATTGTCCAAGATGGAGAAAACTACCAAATATTTTTGAGAGAGTGTGTTAGTGTGAAAATTTCATATTTCAGTTTAAAGACTTTGAGTTTTGGATTAGTGTTTCAGCTCTGGTGCATGATTATTTGACTTCTTAGTGTAGATCCTTTGCATTGGGTGATGGCTTTCTTTTAAACTACTGATGCTTGTCTATTTTCTCTCTATGCCTTTCTCTTCCTGGGAGAATACTAATATTGCATGTGTTCTTGAATAGGCTTGAACTTCTGAATTAGTTTGCACTCTGAAGACCTTAGCAGTTTTTTAGGGCTAACAATAAAATAATTTACAAAAGCAGATACTCTACTTTCCTCAACGCAAAGAAGACTTGCAAAAAAGATGATGAGTTCCAGAGATATTGCATTCATTAACATCATGATGGAGGGACATGTAGATGACATTAGGACAATTTTGATGAAAACAGGCCATTCAGCCCAACAAACATGCAAATCCTACCCAACTAATTTCCTCAAAATAACATCAAGATGAGTCTCATGGGTACCTAAAGTCTTACTATATAGCACACTACTTAATAACCTATTCTATGTGTCTATAGACTCTCTTACATGAAAAATAACTTTCTAATATTTGTGTGAAGTATTAGTGTGCTTTTTTAGAAGAACTAACTTTAAATTAACAGCTAACATCCACTGCACTAATTTCCTTCATAATTTTAGACAATTCAACCCTGTCACCTCTTATTTTCTGTTTTCTTAAACTGAAAAGGTTTGGCTCATTCTACCTTTCCTCATAGTTCAAAAGGTCAGAGTGCAGAAACCAGTCGTGCTTCTGTGGATTTTCTCTAGCACTGCGTCTTTTTGTAATATGAAGACCAACCTGTTGTTTAAGAAAGTGTACTAAAAATGGAGCAACTGGCATGTCCAACCATCCATTCATTCATTCTAAAATCTGCTTAATGAAATTTAGAGGGTAGAGTTTGTCCCTGGGGCCTTGGTCAAAAGGAAGGACACAACCCTTGGTGGGGTACTGATCTACCATAAGGTACATATTCAAACCCATTTGTACCTGCTCAATTTTATGAGGCCAATTAACCCAATCTGCAAGTCTCTGGACTGAGGAATGAAGATCTGAGAAGAATCCACGTCTACAAAATGTGAATGTGCAAAAAACACAAAGGCCAAGCTGGCATTCAGACTCAGTATACTAGAATCATAATGCCATAGTTCTGGCACATCTGCTACCATCTTTGATAATTCAGATTACTTTATTAGAAAAATTCATCAGAGATGGGGTGATGCTAAAATAGCTAGTTCTATTACCTCACTGCAGTTAAGCTGCTGGCCAAGGATGCTTCCATGGATTTTAATGTTGTTTCTGAGTTCACATGGGTCATTTCTCACAGCTCAATTGCATAATGTAAACTGTCATTGGAGTGTGACTGTACCCTGCAAAGGACCATCACTCTAACAGAAATTAGTTGTAATCCATTTCTAGAATACCCAACTCTGGAATAGTGGGTTCAGAAAATGGATACATGGGTAAGAGTCGAGATTAATGTATTGCAGAAAGATTTGTTTTATCTTTGAAGAAATTAAGCTTATTAACTCCTAAATGAAATGTCTAATTAGGATGTGGTGTTTTAATATGAAGAGTGCTGTAAGTGTAAGAGTTAATTTTGTAACTGATATTGCATTTCAGTAGAAGACTATGAGGAGGAGACATCTTCTTTATAAAGATCTTAATACAAGCAGCTCTTTATTTATAGTGTGGCTGCATTCACTAGCCAAGCACATGAGCAGCACCTGACACTGCATGACTCCCAGCAGCACACAATGGAGCACAGTATTCACTCACCAGCTTCTGGGCGGGCAACTCCCTCTCTGGTCGAGAAGACAGCCTGCCCTTACACACTCTAGCCCTCCCTTTATCAATCTACTACAGGCACACATCTGTGACATACCAGAATTTTCAAAAATAAAGTAGTGTTTAAAACTCCAGATGGTGCCAGCCCTTCCAGTTTCTCCGTAACTCTGAACTGGTTTTGAAGGTTCAGCTGTTTTGTGTAGCTATGGCTGTACTATCAAATGCAGATTTTAGAGTTGTAGGTCAGATGGGTTTGAGCAGCTGAAGCAGGCTAAAGTTCATGTCCAGCTTTTTGAAAGTATGTAGAGAGAGGAATGACCGCAGAGGGGGGACAGCATTTTCCTGGGCCTGCTTTTTTTACCAACTGATTGTAGATACAGCTGCCATTTTGTGACTGAGGAGGTTAGTAAGAGTTGAGAGGCAGGCTGGTCAGTACAGGTCCTAAATTAAAGCACAGTTCAAGTAAAAAATTCTCTTCTCACTTTCACACTTTTTAGGACTCATTCTTCAATCCCAGCATTCTCTTTGTGTGCATTGAGAAAATACCATATGGTGCTAGAATAGCAAGAATATGGCTTGGGTTTCTAATAAAATGGATGTTTTTATTATACAGGGCAAAAACCGATCATTCATCCATTTATTTATTGACAATTTTAGGATCATGCAAGGGCCAGACTGTCCCAGCAGCATCAAGCACATGGCAGGAATTCCCACACTCACACACAGGTACATTATAGTCACTAATTGTCCCAATATGCACATGCTCGGGGTCTGGGGGGGAAACAGATGTGCACTTAGAAAAAAGTCATAAAAACATTGTGAGAATGTGTCAACTCCACACAGCTAAGGAGGATTAATCCAGGTTTCTCCAGGAGCTGAAGCAATGCTATCTACTGCATCACTGTGCTGCCCAAAACTTGTAATAACAACATTGATTCTCAAACCTACATTATTCAATCCAAGGACGTGGGAGATGAGAGCCTACACCATAGACCATTTATATGGGTGAACATGGCAGAACAAATAGGGGAACCATTAAAAAGAGTAAGATTTGTACAGAAAACACTGAAGAAAAAAGCATTTAGACTCTGCCTTTTGAGTGCTTAGGGTATTCTTGGTAAAGATTAAAGGGTGATTGTCAAGAACAATATGGCCAAAAGTATGCGGACAACCCTCCAAATTATTGAGTTCAAGTGTTTCAGCCACACTAATTGTTAAGAAGTACATAAAAATCAAACACATAGCCATGCAGTCTCATTTGACAAACACTGAAAAAAAATGGGTGGCACTGAAGAGCTCAGTGACTTTAAACGTGGCACTTTCATAGGATGCCACAGAGTTAAAGATGCTAAGATTTGCACTGGGTGTGACGAGGATGGACAGGATTAGAAATGAGTACATTAAAGGGCCAGATCAAGTTGGACAGTTGGGAGACAAAGTCAGAGAGGCGAGATTGTGTTGGTTTGGACATGTGGGGTTAGGGGTTGCCACAGCAGATCATCTTCTTCCATATCTTTCTGTTCTCTGCATCTTGCTCAGTTACACCCATCACCTCATCACCTCGTCCTCTCTCACCACATCCATAAACCTTCTCTTAGGCCTTCCTCTTTTCCTCTTCCCTGGAAGCTCTATTCTTAGCATCCTTCTCCCAGTATACTCAGCATCTCTTCTCTGCACATGTCCAAACCAATAGGACATAATTATATTTTTTATAGCACAAACATTGTAAACTCCTCCTGCCTACATCTAAAACTGCACATTTTCTATGTCTACATAAATGTGAGAGCAGATGAAATTCATTATTTATCAATGGTCTGGTCTAACAAAGGACATTGCAGTGTATCAGCACTATATTTTTACATCTACTAGCTGGACTTGATATTTCTGAAGTACGTAGGCAAGTAAGTAGTGCAGGTAACACTTTCAGCATACAGTAGTGCCTTTTTGTTCAGTGTCCAAATGTCATACCTCTGCTAATCTAGATCTTGTTTTCTTAAGATTTTTGACAGAACCTGGAAGTCAAAGATTGGAACCATCTCAACACAGTACTTTCTGGACAACTTTGGAGACACACTATCAATACAGTTTCCAAAAGATCTGGATGTAAAGCTGAAGGCTGTCATTTTGGGAGCAAGCATTCTGATCGAGAATAAGTTCTGACAAGGTGCCAGTGACAATAAAAGGTGTTTAAGTGCTTTGATTTGCTTTGTGTTCATTATTCATGTACTTCATTAAGCTTTCATGAATGACACAAGGGACGCATATAACGCAAGGGACCAGAAAAGGATCAAGTAAACAAGAGAAATCTCCACGGACGACACCACACATTAGCCTCTGTCTAATAATGGCCTCTTGCCCCTGTCAAACACAATGAAAACAGACTGTCTCTCTTCCTCTTTCTCTGTCTTTCCTTTTCTTTTTCACGTCAATGGCGGCAAGCCTTCATCCTGGATCACTTTTTGACTCTAGTCTCATAAATACTGGCAGGGTGAGGCTGGTGATAATCCAGCTTGGGGTTAAATTTCACAGCAACGTGAGTCACTTCCAGGGTCAGATGCTATAAATTCTCAGGCCTCTGAGCCCAGACTTGTGTTTAAAGGGAGAGGCACCATACAGTGACAGTGAAAGTCCTGGTGTTCTCTAGGAACATTCATGAGCATGGCTGGCATCATGTCAAGCACATTAATTTGGATTATGAGGCAACTCCTCATGCTGTTTGTAATAATTGTTATTCATTTATCTTATTCATTCAGTCAGGTTTTTACCACATTGCATTTCATGACAGTCGCCATCCCAAAATGTTTTGGTGTCAGTAATTCTATTTATAAACACACATTTAAGTAAAAGCAATTTACATGAGGATGGGTTCATCAAAATCCTGAGTCTAACAGTGTTGCAGGGCAGCAGAGAGATCTGAATTTATGTTCTAGTGGTGTCCAACTCTTCAAACAACATGAATATAAATTAAACATTAATGGGCATGAAGATGCTGTCTCCTATATGATTACAATGGCAGGACAGACAATTTACAGTGGCCTCTTGGATTAAGGGTTGACTCATGTCATGGAAGGCATTGGTCTGTACACACAATATGTATCCGCTTTACTCTTTTCAATTTGGTGTAAATGCTGTCCAACAAGTAATATTGGCCAGTTCTTCCATTTTGGGGGTGCTGTTGCATTGCCATACAAATGGAAGGCATGGAAACATGCACATTGATTGTATTATTTGTCCAGACTACATTGTATTATATGGAACTCAATTTATCCATTCCCCAATTTTCACTCACTTTTTTTGGTCATGGTCACAAGACGCTAAAACACATTTATTTAAAAAAAAGCTTATAATAAAAAAAGTTGATTTGCATTGTAAAAATTGATTGTGCAGGAAATTTTTAACACAATATTCTCAAACCCTGTTAACCCAATTCAGGGTGGGCCTGGTAACATTGGTGCAAAGCAGGAAGAAACACAGGTCAGGGTGCCAGTCCGTCTCAGACTCTCACGCATACACCCTCTAACTGAGCCAATGTGAATTTGACAATTAAACACACATGGGTTTGGTCAAAGAGAAAACGTGCAAAAGTCCACACAGACAACAAAGATGCACATGACTCCAACCCAAAATGTTAGGTCAGTGAGACAGCAGTGCTAATCACCAGATCACCATACCACGAGCAAAGGTTTAAATATATAAGAGATTTAACAGTCTGCCAACAACCTTTTAAAAATAAATGTGTGATTTCAATGTCTGTGAACAGTCTGCAGAGTATACACTACTACCACCAAATAAGCGGGGGATCCTTGATTTTATTAAATGCAAAGCAAAGGGGTTTGGAAATCATTGCATGGTCAGATTAATGTATTTTTCCATGAAAGTCAGTCCTTGAGGGCAATAGTGGCTACAGATTTTTGTTTCAAATAAATTGTTTAATTAGAAAACAATACTTTCCAATAACAGATCTGATTTAATTTTATGGGTTGTGTGGCTGCTAGAGGATGTCACAAACCCCCAAACCACAGAAACAATCACTCTGACTCCAGTTAGGGTTCAAAGAATATTGCTTATTTTAAAGTAAATACCTCTCAAAAGGCTTCTTGCTTCCACAGTCAAAACAACTACAATTCCTTCTCTCTTATGCACTCCTCCTAGGCAAGCTTTGTCCTCCAACTCCCTGGACGACATGGAGGGCCCTCCTTTAACATGTACTCCCGGTGACAAGCCATTGTCTCCAGGAAGCAACTCCACCTTGGGAAAGAGGATTCACCCTCTACTAGCTCCTCAGCAGGGCAGCCCAGTCGAACCCCAAATCCAATTCTTTCTGCGGGTGTCCAGATAGGAGCTTGTCATCCAGTGTACTGGGGGATAAAGTGAGTATTATCCATTTGGCAGAAGGTACTGTAGCATCCAAACCACTTTTGCCAGGTTGTGCAGCAGCTTCTACCCTTTGGCTCTCTGGACCCCATACTCTGTGCTGTCCTACTTCCTTCAAATCCGCTCCTAGTACTTTATTTATTTACATTTGTTACACTTGTTACTACTTTTGTTTTCATTATCAGTTGCTGTTATTATTTATTACTATACATTTCAAATTATTATTTATTCACTTACCTATTGTTAATTATTCATTTACAGTATAGAATAATTCTTTCCTTGTCTTGCACTTGTCCTATATTTATGTTTATGCTGCACCACAGTTCTGGGGGACATTATTTAGTTTGACTGTATGCTGCAAAACTGTATATGACCCGCCAGGACTCAAAATTTTTGAAGTCACAATGGAGGTCTGAAAATTGAAAGTTCATTTTATGAGAAGGATTTAAGAGTTGTAGTGAACTTGGCACTGCCAAGTGCCACACATGGTTCAGAAGCCATTAAGAAGGCTAACAGAATGTTAGGTTATATAGCACCCTGATGTGTGGAGTACAAGTCCAAGGAGGTTATGCTCAACCTTTATAACGCACTGTTGAGACTTCATCTGGAGTACTGTGTGCAGTTTTGGTCTCCAGGATACAAAAAGGATATAGCAGCGCTAGAAAAGGTCCAGAGAAGAGCGACTAGGCTGATTCCAGGGCTACAGGGGATGAATTATGAAGAAAGATTAAAAGAGCTGAGCCTATACAGTTAAAGCAAAAGAAGAATAAGAGGAGACATGATTGAAGTGTTTAAAATTATGAAGGAAATTAGTACAGTGGATCAAAACTGTTATTTTAAAATGAGCTCATCTTGAACACAGGGACACAGTTGGAAATTTGTTAAGGGTAAATTTTGCACAAACATTAGGAGGTTTTTATTTACACAAAGAACCACAGACACTTGGAATAAGCTACCAAGTAGTGTGGTAGACAGTAAGACTTTAGGGACTTTCAAAACTAGACTTGATGTTATTTTGGTGTAGTTAAATAGATATGACTGGTGAGCTTGGTGGGGCTGGATGGCCATTCTCATCTAGATTGTTCTAATATTCTAATACATGGATAAAACTACTGGATGGCAAGTAAGAGGTGTACACTTGGGGTTAAATAGTACACTAAGTTGGCCTTCTAAGAGTATATGTAGGGTCATACCCTGAAATGGGCTAGTGGCCCCTCCATATTCATTTTTTTCCTTGTATCTAATGCTTATCACGTTGTTCCTTCCTCTTTATTAATGCATCCCCATCTATTATCTGAACACACTTCACTACAGAACAGGGAATAGACAACCACCAACCCTAAATAGAGCAACAATTACACTCGTGCTGTCCTATCTGCACTGAGACAATTTTCAATCAATACATTTTTTCTTAACCTGATCAAAGAATAAAATGTGTCACTTCAAGAAACAATACAAAAAACAAATGCAAATGCCCCCTTTACCTGCCCCTATGCCAGGTAATGTCAATTCCTGGTTACCACACAGCCATACCCAATATAGGAGCCACTGCATCACAAATTTCCAGAATTTAACCAGAGAAGAAGCAAACTCACACATTTGGATGACCTCACTGGATGTGCTGTTAATTTACAACGTTGAATCAAATTATAGGATGAGGACAGTCAGCTCCTTAAAGTGATTAACTGAAATTTGCTCTCTTCTATTGGGAAGCAAGGAGTAATTTATAAGTACTGTTCAAAAACAGATAAGCTTAGGTTGATAGTCAGATAACATGAGGCCACAAGGACCAAACAAAATAAGAATCTGAGGTAAATAAAGAATATTAAGTGAGAACATCACTGGAAGAGAATGACAAATTGTAAACAATAAAAGAAAGAGCAGGAGGACAAATATAGAACATGTGCATAAGCGTGACATGAGCACTGAGGGACAGGGATGGCAGAGAGTCTGAGTATACAGTCAGTCACAAACTAATCTAACTGTGGCATGTGAGCAAAGTCAGAGTACATAAGGAAACCCCCATTTCAGAATGGAGAAAGCATGCAACATCCTGTCTCCTGGAGACATATGGCAGCAGCACAAAGCACTGAGCCACTGTGTCACCCCAGGTAATCCTGCTGTGGAATACATGTCCAGAAACAGCTTGAGTACAAACATGCATACTTTACCAATTCCAGTCCTGTCAAGAGATAAAAAGGCAATATGGTGTTATCTTAAAGAAGCCCCTAGTGTGCAGCTGTTGAGAACTCTCTATTTAAAAGGGTGGCAGAGATCTTTTGTTTTGTTTAAAGGGACATTTCAGAAAGATGAACAAAACAAAATTAATTTTGTATTCAACTTCATATTGATGAATTGTGAATCTCATTTGTATTTATAAGCACAACCTCCTGTCACCAAGAAAACTGCAAAGGAACACCATATAATGGCCCTTAAAAGGCCTGTTTGTGTCATTAAGAGTACTGTGGGCCCAACAGACACTCTTCCCAACACTGCAGCCCACAGCACAGCACAATTCACAATGCTCTCTCTGCCTACAAGACAACTCTCCCTGCAGCTAATTAGAAGAGGCCATTAGCAAGTGAAGCAGGCATCATGTGACATTGCCATCCACCTCAGCCTCACTGATTGGCTACTAGGCAGGGCTTTGGGGGTTATCCTGCTTGCCACAGATGAGAGCTAAACACTTTTCATCCTGTGGCTGGCTGCACATGTAGTTGCAGCTCAGAGAGACAGAGAGACGAAGCCGCGTCACTGGCTAAGTGGCCACATTTGCCTCTGCCTGTTTATTGACAGACTTCTCTTTAGTGTGGAGTATAGCTGGTGGCTAGTAATCTCAGAGTAGTGAGTTCACGTCCCACTTTTAGGACCTCATGTATAAACGGTGTGTGCGCACAAAATGTTACATATGCCTGTTTCCACTTTCACTTTGAGATGTAGTTAAATAATGTATACTGTTAACAATTAAACATGTGGGGGCACAAGTGGCACAGCGGTAGCAATGAGCTGGCGCCCCTTCCAAGGATTGTTCCTGCCTTACGCTCTATACTTTCTGGGCCTGGCCCGACCCTGAATGGAATAATTTATTGTAGCAGTATTGTGTCTGTCAAACATACTGTGATAGATGGCCAGGAACCCTGCCCTGCCGGGACGCCTGGAGGAAGGACGGACCTGGAGAGCAGCACTTCTCTTCCCTTTGAGCCTGGACAGTCCTAGAGCCCTGGAGGACAGCACTTCTGCCACACTGGGGAGTGCTGCCGGAAGGTCGTCATCATGCACCTGGAGCACATCCAGGGCAAGATAAAAGGGGCCGCCTCACTCCAATCGGGGAGCCGGAGTCGGGTGGAAGTGGACAGAGCTTGCAAGAGAGGAGTAGAGGCGGCCAAAGGACCAAGGACTGAGCAACCACTGTAAATATTGTAAATAAACACGCGTGTTTTTGGACATTCCAGTGTCGTGTCTGTCTGTGGCCGGGCTATCTATTATAATACATACCAACCCCCAAACATACATACCAACCCCCAATTCCTTTCCTGCTACAATAAATTATTCCATCCAGGGTCACGCGCATCACAGCAATCATCTTGCAGGAGGCAGGATCAATACATGGTTTAATGCATTTCTTCATGAAAATGATGTCAAGTTGATATCCTTTTATTCAGCATCTGGGAGTGCTCCAGGTGGTTCATCAGGATTACCTGGAATCACTCCCAGGTGTGGTGGAAATCCATTTACTGGCACTGCAGTTCCCCCTGGCAGCTCCCACAGAACCAAACAGGGATATACCAAACTCCAAGTCCCGCCATGCCCTGCGGGAATCTGTTGTGCCACAGTCGCCAAGGAGGACTGCCCTCTAGCGTCCCAGGGGAGGTAGTGCTTCGCAGATGCTCTCTTCCCTGATCCATCCATCCAGGTGGTGTCCCGGCCTGGTGATGGCCGAGGACGTGCGTCACACAAGTATACATCTTATTATTCTAATATGTGTCAGAGAGATGTAATAGCATGAATGTAATGCATTCCGTGTGGCGATCACTTCCTGTGCACTCCTGTCGGCGTAAAAGAAAGCCCGTTTAAGAAGCACATAGCGATTATGACTAGGTTGGGGAACACATAGAATACAAAGCATTTAACGTGCTACTTTAGTTCAGATGCAATTTGAGAGACTCTAGTAAATTAAACATCAATTTTAACATGATGTTTACAACCTTCTACTTTAATGACAAAATTATTTATGAGATTAAAGTGTAAATTTTGAGATTAAAGTCAACATTTCAACTTTAATCTTGACATAGACCTTATTTTCGTCACTGTGTCCCTAATTTTTATTCTTCTCTGTGGCCCTAATACACTTCTGCATGACTCTCAGACACTCGCCTTTTCACATCGACTTTGACATCCAACCACTTCTTTTTGAAATTCTTTTTTTTCGTACGTGCTTTTACCATTGTCTTTTAACGCACACTGAATGGAAGGAGCTATTTCTATTGATTTGCATATTCAAATATGCAAAATTCTGGAAGGAGTCAGGATGGGGCTGTAGGCTCATGCATGCAAGTTAAAATTCATGTTGATTGGGATTTGTAAAGGGGAAGTGCATGGAGCTTTGTTTACACACAATTTTATGCATCTACATTTTTTTGTGCATACACAAAATTTCTATTTTTGTCCATACGCCATGTTTCAGTGTGAATTCTACACACAACATTATACATGAGGCCCCTAGCATTTCACAGAGAACAGCTCAACAGAGAGTCACATTTCGCCATCACTTTTCCAGGTCGGGAAACATCATAGTTTCACAACATTTTTTGTAAAGCGATTTCACTATGTCTTTAAAGTCATGCGAATCACTAATTGTCCATCAAATCAGAGGCCAGTGCAGAAATAACTGAGATCAGAAATAACAGTTCATGGGGCAGCAGTAAACTCATTAAACAAAGCTAAGTGAAAATCAGATAATGAACTCAAATTGTGTTTAAGAAGGAAAGTCTCTTGTAAAGTCTCCACTTCATTATTGCAAAGTTCAGACACCCTTGCAATTTTATAGAAGAGGGTCATGCAGCAAAAACAAAAAAACAAATATGAAAATGTAAAAAAAAAATTAATGTAGGATTCTTTAAACCAGAGAAGTCTAAACAGTAAAATCACCCACCAACAATCAGTTTGGTTTTGAATTTATCCAAAATCTTGGGTGACCAGGAAATGCAGGGCACCAACCTTCAATGGCCAAAATGGTGACATCAATGCTGCACGCAGTTTGACCACTTTCTGACAAATGCCAGTATGCCTGTGTCTGTCTGTGTGTCAAGATGTGTATCTTCAGAAACAATAATACAAAAACAAATCCCTAAATCTGAATTGAACTTAGCATAGTTATTAGTATTCTAAAAAGTCTGCACCGCATTGATTTTGAGCAAAATCTCTCCAGTGGATTTTACTCTACATAGATAACAATTTTGTGTTTTTGTACACACTTGTGCCACTGGCTATCCCACAAATGGGGAAAAGAATACAAATTTTATTATTAAGATCTGATTTTTAAATTTTGCTCACCATAATAAAATATCAGTCCACAAATACTTTATTGTTATATTCATAGCTGTATGTGGGAAAAGTCTTAGGCTGGACACATCAGGAGAAAAGTACTCAATATACCATCAGCACTTTACAAGTGAAGAACAATTGTTAAATATAATAAAAACAATTACTTCTTATAGATTAGTAATGAGCAATAAATCTGAGTTTGGTGAAGAAGAATGAAAATTTTAGGTAAATGGATTTAAATGAATTGGGGATTTGAGGAGAACTGTTTCTGTGTGTGCCCATTAGGCCCATTTGAACAGCAGATGACACCATGACATCAAGAGCGGAGATTTACACGAGGCTCCAAATGCTGGATCAGGGTACTTTTGCTGGATTATGATGTGCAAGGAGCTTATCAGGAACGAATAAGCTGACAACTCCTAGACAAAAGTCTGTAAGAAAATATGTCTGTTTAAGGGGCAGTGCATTGTATTCCTCCTTGTTTATTTGTTTCTAAAATTCTCCTTATAATTTCTGTACATTGCCTGACTTGTTTCTTTCTACACTGAAAAAATCAGTGCATGGTAATGTGGTGGCACTTTAGCATCTTGTGAATTTAATTTTGAGGAGTGTCACAATGGCCAACTCTGTTGCCTCACAACCCTTGAATCTTTGGTTCAAATCCTAATCTTGTCTCTCTGAGTGGAGCTGGTACATTCTCCTTCTGTCAGGGTGGACTTTACTTCCATATCTTACAAATATTCTATTGTAGGGTAACTGGACTCTGTAAGTTTGCCATGGTGGTGTGTGTGCCAGTGAGTGTAGGTGTGTGCATAATAGCACCTCAGTAATGGTGTCTACATGGTGCCTGTTTTTTCTGAAATATGCTGCGACTTCTAAAGAAATGACCACTTATTGTGCATATCCAACCCTCATACCTGCAACTCTTTAAGCCTTCTTGTAGCCATGCCTGACAGCCCAGGGTCCTTTTGTCTATTGTCAACAGCTTGACTTTTTGGCATCTCTCCTATAGGCATATGATGCACATACTTAATAATCCTAATAAGCCCACTGACTTGCCTGTACGCCTCTGGCATCATTAATTAGGTATCATGGTATAATCACACATCTAAGCTGCCACATCTGAAATTTTCCTATGGAAAGCTCTAGTTATGATTTGAAAGGCAAGCTAGCCTTTTGTGACCTACTGTACAAGATTAGTTAAAGTATTTGTTTTTGGCTAGACCTAAACTAAGCTATTATTATTTTGTGTTTGTTTTCTTTAGTTTCTGTATTCTTTTTCATAGTCTGTCACTATGTACCCTTAATTCAAACCAGCAGCACCAGCCCCCAACCAGCAGTCCCACAAGACGTTATATTCAATCTCCAATATCCTGCCATAAGTGACTCCCCTATTACACTGCCATGGTGTGAGCTACAAACACAACAGCACCCTGCTGCCAAGTGGCACCTGCCAGGCTCTAGTCACACCGCCCAGTCAAATTCATCCTCTCTTCTATACCCCAGAGAAGCACTTTTCCTGTTCTCTGTCCATCTGTCTGTTTTCTTACCCCACTTAATCCAATTTACATTTAAAGAAAGGGCCGTTGAAGTTTATTTTAGCTACACTCCAAATAAGCTCTGCCTCTGGAATGCCAGCTGATTCTCAGCATTAGTTAGGCGTCCTCCCTCACATTTTCATTCCTGTTTTATTTGAAGGTCTGCATGAACTGTGCCAGACGATAGCAGGCTCAGCCTCCTGGTCGTTCATTTCTCCTTTCAACCCGCATACAGATTAAATGCTGCCACAAATAAAGCAGCTGTCAGCATGAGAGCAGTCTCGTTTTATCTTTAACCCCCTACTGACCCTTTCCACAAATGTACTGACTTGGAGTTTCTGGATGGCAGGAGCCTCACTTTTATGGACTGCTATTTTAGGCAATACTGCTCTCTAGTGGCTATTTCTAGCATTGGAAAAAGTTACTGTTTTATTAATAATAATTTCTTTGATCTTTGCAAGACTTCATTTTATTGTATCTTAAATGAAAAATAAAAATATGTTAAATGTGTTCTTTGAATTGCTTTTCCAGGATATTATCATTGCAGTTTTCATTATTAAGAGAGGGACTGTAGTTAGCCTGGGTCCTAATTGGACCCGAGTCCTGTCTGCTTGCAATCTGCACTTTCCCCTTATGTTCCCCCTTCATCTATGTGATGGTTTTTTGACTGGGAATGTAGTTTGCTTTTATGTAACCAGGGATGTGCACAAAGGCGTGTCTACAGCCTCTTTCCCCTCATTAGCCCAAGTGCCCTTTTCTGATATTAGCAATGCATGCCTTTTTCATTCTAAAGCTATGTAGGTTACTCTTAACTATCCCACATGGAAATAAAGTATGGTCCTTAACAAGGTCATCATTACACTGCAACCCTCTGTTTAACATGCTGCTACCAGTGAAATTGCCAGCACTGAAATTAACCTGAAAATTGGTTACCTGCTATAGACAGACACAGCCATTGAAGCATGGAGACACCCCATCTTCAATCCATTTCTCCGGAGAAACTCACCCACACTTTAAAGTACAACAAAATTGAGAATGTTCATTGGTCAACAAGCCTTCAAACACAAATTTTATAATCACCTCCTGAAGGAAGATACCACGATGTTAAATGTACTTGACTGGCTGTTATCATCTGTTATTCATGGGACCAATGTATTTTGCTGTTTGAACCCATAGAAGCTGAGTGGATTTATGTTGTATAAAGAAGACAGCTGTTGAAATTGTTCAAATAAGTTTAATACATTGCTCCTGGGACAAGACTATCTTGGAGATAATTTCAACTCCCGCGAGACAAGACTTTTTGCCAAGAGATTTTGACGACTCCTCTCAAGCATTTATAACCACGCCCACGGTCCAATCACTTCTCATTCGTGTGAATGCTATTGTCAGACACAGCTCCTGCGCTCTTATCTCCAAGCGGGGTCAGAAATAAAAGACAAAAAGTAGAAGACAAATTAGAATGTCATAAAGAGGTTCAAAAACGTTGGCGTGATACACATTACTAAAATTCGAAAGTCTTAAAAAACTGATAGTAAAGATCGCATTAGCGCTAACAAACGGAAATTATTACTCCGTGAAATAACAGAACAGCGAAAAGAGATTGACATAGGTGATATGACAGAAGTATGTAGATATTGTTTGGCTTTAAACTTTAAGTTGGAGACTTGTAGATTGTCTAATGTGTGTTGCTATCAGGGAAAAGTAGTGTTTCTTCCCAATGAAGAGGCCTATCCACGAGAATTAAAAAATTTGCTGTTTGGTGAAAGTGAAATCCACACATGCGAGCAGCAGAGACGAGAAGTGTTTGGCATGTAGCGCAGGCCGAGGGATTGTTGAAGCGAAGAGAGCAGGGAGCGAAGCCCATTAGTAATTTCTAAAATTATATATTGGGTAATTTGTAAATAATCTTGTTTTGTGTAGCATAGCAATTTAGTGGGAAATCTCAGGAGAACACGCCGGCTGATGAAGCCGGGATGTGGTGGCAGCATCATGTAGACAAGCCCTGATCTTGCACTCTTGTCAAGATTCATTGATCATGTAAGAAACACCAAAATTCAAAGCAGCATGTATGAAGGGAAAATCAAAAAAGAAGCAATTTGAAAATTATTAGGTAAAACCTAATGGATAAAAGATAAAATGCATTTGCGATGGCTTATGGATAGTTCAAATATGTACAGTGCAGCACTCAGCCATTAGTGTAGTTGAAGCCAAAGTCAAACAAACCTGCTTCAGTCCTGCGCGAGCTCTCTTCCTTCTCTCTTGTTACTGCCTTCGCGGTGAGTATGAATCTACTCTTTCTTCGTTTACAGTCGCCAGTCTGAACTGCGAATGTGCAGCCTGCCCGCTGTACTTTTCCTTTTCTAGCTGGTTATGCAGTGAGATTTTGGTTGGCTAACATGTGTAGCTGGAGTTAGCATGGTGTTGTGTGGCATTCTGTTCACTCTTGGCAGTGCCCACCGGTGTCTGGATATTCTTAGCCTGTTCTGTCTCTGGTTTGGAGTTGTGCTGTGTGTTATCATTTCTACTTTTTCGGCAATGCAGCTCATATATTCTCCATATGAACTTAAAAATCTTGACTGTCATCCATGATTGGTCTCCCTGACTTATAGTTTTTGCCAGTTGCTTGGAATTAATTGGTGTCCTTACTATATTCAATTAAAGAAAATTAAAGACACACAATACACGGCGGCAGCCCACGAAGAACGGTCAGCTCAGCAAGTAAACATCAACAAAAGAAAGGCTGAAAGAAAGAAAAATACGACCAACAAAAACAATGGGGTCAAATTCCCTTGTCATTTAATATAGACTGTACCTACTAATGTTTATGCACTACTGTTCTAGCGCCCGTTATTGTAACGGGCTAAATGACTAGTATTAAATAATTAATCTGACACATAGGAAACTAAACGCTGCATTCAGTAAGTACAATGCACAATACTTAGCATTTAATTTGTCGGCCACTTTTTGCCAGCCGTCTTTTCTGGTTTGGGCTGCTTTTGCAGTTTTACCCCTTGTGCATATTAAATCTTGAAATTCTTCATGTCCGAATAAAAGGTCCTGCTCCGCTTGTGTGGAAAAAAAAATGCGCCCGTTCTTTCTTCGTTTTGTTACAGCCTATCAAAGACTTGCTGATCATGTTTTCTAGACTCAATATACAGGTATATGGGCTTTTCAATCAGCGCAGGCGTGCACATTCATCTTGGATGATTAGATCCAGCTAGACTAATCTACTACACGGCTGCATTTGAAAAACCGACTTATCCTGGATGAGTTTCACCGGCATTAACTCATCCAAGATGAGGTATCTGATCTCGAATGATTTAAGCGTCGTACGGAAAATACCCCCCAGGTTTGTGTTTTATGTTATTTATTTTCTTTCCATTGATGACATACACACAAACACACACACACACAGAGTGTTTGGAAATGAACAAAGTAGTTGACATATTTGCAAAAGTCTACAGAACAGAAGAAAATCTTGGCATTATCATAGAATGATCTGAAATAATGCATTTCTGAAATTCTGTGAAACACATGGTGAGTGTGGCAACAGAAAATGGTGTTTATTCTATAGAATCATAAGACGACAGTGTTCATAAGACCGTGTTCATTCTGCCCTCAACTTAAATTACACAGCACAAAATGAAAACATTTATGCATGGCACTTAAGTACCAAGTGATGTACTAAGGTCTTGCTGCTAAGGTCCATTTATTATTTCATTTAACTGGATGGGCATTCCTTTATTTACTCCCTTATCATGAGAGAGAGACAGAGAAAAGAGAGAGGAGAGAGGTTAGGAGCATGTGCTGATTAAAGTAAAATATGTTATATTTGGAAAAATAACTACATGAAACATTAGTTCCTTTTCTGAAATTCTGACATAATCAGCAATTATGGACAAACATTTTTTTGCCAAGTTTGTGAATATTATATATGCTCCTGAAGTGACATCCAAATGTCCCATAAAATGGATGTCACAAAAATAAAAGTGGGCACTAATTTGTGTCCGGAATTAAAATATAATAAATTCTATCTTTTAAAGAGCCCTTTCTTCTCTTTGTAAGCCACTGCCCACCACAAGGTGTAAAGTGTCACTGTATGTAACTATTATTTGGGTGCTTTCCATTATTATATTGTAGATGTGGATTTGTGCACAAGCTCTGAGCCTGTTCTTAGTAAAGATAACTAGACACTGCACTCATTATCAGCAAAATCAAACAACTGGCTAATGACTTTTGCCCCACTAAAGAGCCTCTATGCCCAGTCGCTATTCATAGAGTGGATATGGAGGTAGTGCACCATCATATGTACTTGGGGGTCCACATCAACTATAGGCTGGACACATCTCATACCTCAGAGAAACTATGTGAGAAAGGGCAGAACATACTTTTTTCAGGAGACTGCATTCCTTTAATGTAGATAGTAACATCCTTCACATCTGCTACACCTCTGTGATGGCCAGTGCAATTTTGTAGTATGCTGGGCTGGTAACATCACTTCAACATAGGACCACTGAATCAACAAGCCAATTAAGAAGGTAGACTTATTTATGGGACACACTCGATCATCTTCTGGCCTTTCAATCTACATGCCCAAGCTACATTATTCTATTTCTCCAGAGCACCTATTGCCTCCACACAAATTTGCTTAACTCAGCATTCCACTTTCTTTCATTCTGTGACATGCCACATATCCATCTGATCCTTCTCATTTCTGTTCTTTCCAGATTTTCTTCACATCCCATTTTCATCAGCCATGTCTCACTCTAACAAAGCATACTACTCCTCATACATCTTTCATAATCTTTACCCTTCAACGCCAGACAGACTCCTTCAGAAATCAGAGTGGGAAACAGCTCTTGGGATTTCTTCTATGCACCTCTGACCTTGGCTGTCACTGCTATGTTTGCAGTTTCATCTCCAAACATGTCACATAAGTAGCAGTAATTTCCTACTTCTCTAAAACAGCCTCATTGCTGATATCAAAATTGACATTCACTCTAATAGTCATCTGCACTCATCTCAAACACTTTCATCAATCAAAGGTCACACTTGCTACATGTGAACTACCCTACACACCACCACATCTTTTAAGCACCCACTTCGGACACACCAGGGATTGGATTACATTTCTCTTAACATCCTTCCCATACATGCCATGGCCTCACCGCCATGGACCGGCCTCTTCCATGCATCCTTACCATCACCTTGTCTTTTCCTGAATTTAGCTTGAGATCTTTGCTTTCAAACTAGTATTACATTTCAGTAACTCTTCTTCAATTCCACTTCACTTTTTCCATCACAAGATATTTGGCATACAAGAATTCCTGTGGCAATCATTTACACACTTCTCTGGTCACTACTTACATTACTATCATGAACAGCAATGGGCTCAGAATGGATCACTGGCATAGCCCCACCTTCATCTCAAAAACTCTCACTATCTCCATCTACTGTCTTGACTCCAAACAGTGCTCCTCTTAATTCAACATCACCCTAGACACGAACCATTCCTCCATGCTTAACTTTATCAATGCCCACCTTACCACCTCTTGTGAAACTTTATCACATGCCTTCCCAAGATGTACAAATGCATAATGTAGCTTCTTTTTCTTCGATGGATGATTTTCCTGAATTTGCCTAACAATGAACATTGCATCAGTTGTTTCCTTCCCAGGCATGAAATCAAACTACATTTTGTTAGCTTTAACATGATCCCTCATACTTTTCTTGAGCACACTCTCAACCAACTACTACAGCCACCACCCTTCTTGTGTTTCAAAAAAGACAACTAAACAAGGTCAGATCCAGGAAGGGCATTCAGTCTTAAACTTTTTTGCTCCAATAGCTCCTTGGTAATGAGACACAAAGATGAGAGGTACTATATATTTAGTTAAAAAGAGCTCAACAAATAGCTCTTTTAGTGTCTGTAAATTCATTATTTATAGAAGTTGCGCAAACAAGACATCCTGTTACTCTCCCTCTTACATGTAGGAAGAACATACGTTCATCACTTCTCTCGACTGCCCTTTCATCGCTACATTAATATGTCATTGTTCATGTACATTGTCATCTGTAATGAGTGGCTTGTGTGCTGCAGTGTGTTTCAGGTGTAAAGTTCTATTAAGTGTTCAATGCACCATCCTTATAAAATAGCCTATAGCCTTGTGCAAATACTTTATGGTATTACATTAAGGCACTGGGTCCTCAATCACAGTCCTGGAGGGCCGCAGTGGCTGCAGGTTTGCATTCCAGTCAGTGCCCAAATTAGATCTCAGTCCTTGCTAATAATGAATATTGGTATTTAGAACTTTCATTCATTAAAGGCAAATTTTAATTATATTGTAGATCAGAGGTCCTCAGTTACGGTCCTGGAGGTCCTCAGTGGCTGCAGGTTTTCACTTATTTCTTAATTAGAACCCATTTATTTACTATGAAAGCAATAAGTGTTTTGGGCTTAATTTTAGCTAGCTTGCCTGTTAGAGATCAGTACCCTTAATTGCCTGTTTTAGTTTTTAGCAGCTGTATTAACGTTTTAATTTGTGATTGTTTTCTTAACCAGACATTAGTTAACAATGAAATGCAGATAACCAATAAACCAGCAGCTCTCCCGCAAAAGTGCTTCCTTTTAAACCTGTGGATATCCACCATGAAGTATCTGTGTGAAAAAAATGTTGAGAAATAAATAAGAGGGGAATTGGAAGTTCTGTTAAGTTTAAATCTGTTCTGGTTCTCAAAACATAGGGATAATATTCTCAGAAAAGGAAATTCTACAGTGAAATTAAAATTTCTCTTGGATGAATGAAAGCACTAACAAGCCAATTAGTTAAATACCAAGTTTCATTTTCAGCAAGGACTAGTTGGAAGGAAAACCTGCAGCCATTGAGGACCACCAGGGCAGTGATTAAGGACCCCTGCATTAAGCTTTAAAAGTGCATATATTGGGACACTGTTTTCATATATGTATTTTCATGTTATAGTTTAAAACTGGCAATTTGTTTGTGTGACATGGTGCCATTGCTCCCTGTTTGTTCGCTGATTGTTAGCCATGTAAAATGAATGTTTTTCCTTTGACTTTGTGGATTTTCCTCTCACACCCCAAAGGCATATGTGATAGTCTAATGAACCCAGTGGGAGTGTGTGTGTGTGTGTGTGTAGGAGTGGGCCTGGCACTCACTGTCTTGCACCTGATGCCCACAACCTTGAATTGAACTGAATGGGTTTAACTAAGTTACATTACATTAATTAGCATAGAAAAAAACCTTTCCCAGTTCATGTTTCTGATTTTTACAGAACACCATCGTTACATTATGTATTTATTTTAAGAACTTATGTGAAAAAGCCATTTTTTCCCCTGTGGACATATAAATAATCTATCTATCTATCTATCTATCTATCTATCTATCTATCTATCTATCTAAACTTGAAGATGTTAGTTGCCCACCACATGTTAGGGGAGTACTCATCTCTTAGAAAAAGCTCTGGTTTGCCAGGTCAGGGGAATTCTCCCCATATCTGGGGGAAATCAGGGTTAAATGATGGGGTAGAGTTTCATGGGGTGGGGGCTGAATTTAACTTGGAGGATTTTTTAAAAATAAGGCAGATTTTTTTCGTGTGCGTTATCTACCTATGGCAAAAGGATTAACTTCCAAAATTTTCTGCACCCCCAAATGCTCAATTAAAGCATCATTCAGCAAAACAATAACCAACATACAGCCACCTGTCACAGTGAAGCTCTTGTATAATTGGTTAGGAGTCGGAGTGGTTTGGGATTGATGGCCGTCTGACTTTATCCTGCCCCTTGGCAGTACTCGTCCTGCTCATTTTTCTAACTTTATTAACAAGATTCATAATTCCAGCTAAACATGAAAGCAGATCTATGGCTGGTATTAGTTTGCAGAGTTCTGTGAAGTTGTTGTCTTAACATTGCAAGATTAGAATCAATTCTTTTGAGTATATTTAAGTATAAAAATAACCATTTATCCCGAAGCATCAAGCTGCAGGCAGAGATTCAATAGGAGCACAGAACCAGAGTTTATAGGCCGTGCCTTTATTATTTAAATTGTTACTTTTGCTTTTCTACATTTTTTGGCTTATAAATGAAAGTGTGATTGAAATAAACACCATACGGAGTTACTGACCTTTAAAATGAAACTGTATATCACAGCACAGAACACTGAGGTGTGCTCAATGAGAGGTTAATGTGCAGTAAGTTCATTAAATTTTAATATCATGAAAGAATACCATCACTGAGCTTTTTCATTAGCATGATTGTTTATCAAGTCAGACATTTGAACCTGTTTTGGATAACAAATGGTGCCCATCATTTGTGAATTTTCTCCATTTATTGCAAAAATATGTAATTGCTTTTCAGACTTGATACAATAGTGCACATTGAAAGCTGAAAGTATTTTGTATCTGAATAACTTAAAATTTCTTAGTACAACTGTATTTGTAGTTACTGCAAGTAGGTAATTTACTTGCACAAGTAACACACCCTTTCTTTAGAACAGAGCAGTGTTGCAAATTTTTAAACAGCCTTTATTAAGCGTATAATTTATTATACAATGCGTAAGAATGGAGGGAAATTTGCACGCTGATGGGGAAAATTTTACCTTGCAAACCCAAAGAGGCTCTGGGCTAAAGATAAAAGACATGAAAAGAAGAATGACAGAAGAAAAAAGGCTGTTGGGGTAAATGGAGTCATCAAGAAGAGAGAAGAAAGGAAGGAGGGTGTGTGTGAGTGTGGAAGGAGAAGAACAGGTAGAAGAATATTATAGCAGTTGGGGAGTAATGCATATGTGAAATGAGAGTAAAGGAACGAAGTGTAAGAATCCTTTTTTTTTTTTGCATCCTCAGACATTAACATAAGAGAGGAGTGATGCTGTTTCAGCCTTCCAGTGTTTATAAAATGAGCAACTACAGGCTGCCAAGTTCCAGTTACAACCTCCATGTCTCTCACTCTCATTATAAAATAAGCTTTAGTGGCACGTCCTGACAATCAAAACAATTTATTTCAAAATTGGTTCACGACTGACCCCCGTGCCCCCGAAGTTTGAGCATCTCTCATGAATCATCAGCAAACTGGTGTCTCCTCACCTTCTGACAAACATGCCGGAACGCTCAGCCCCCCTTTTAGATAATGCGGAGGTCTCGTCTTCTGTCCACGCTCACCGCAGTAAGGACTGACAAAAGGGGAACAGCAGTTTAAACGAGCCCCTGAGCATGATGGGATATGAGATGTTTAAAGAACTCATTAGCCACAACATGTTAGCTTGATGATCGACATTCGTTTGACTGGAGGCAAACGCCTACCTGTAATTTACTGGTGTGACTCCACTGATTTGTCGCTCCCATTATTTGTGCTGATGTGCATGTATGTCTCTTTTATTGTATTGATATACTTTTTTGCACATCTGCTGCCATAGTACGTCAAGCATTGATGCTGCTGTGGCTCTCCAACTGGCCCGGCAGGGGGCACTAGCAGTCCAGCTGTTGCTTTATCCTCTGCATGATTTTTTTATGATTATTTTAGGGTGCACGTCTGCTATTTTATTATATTACACTGTATTTGTTTGTTTGTTTTTAAATATGAGTGCCAGTTCGACGCTGCCGCTGGCGAGCCTGCTCGTGCTTCTCTTCAGCGCCGCGTCCCCCGGCGGGCCGTACGTGATCCTCAATTCGGTCTCGTGGGCCGTCACTGACGAGGTGGAAGAGGAGCTGGACGGCGTTTCCAATGAGGACACCCTGCCGGCCCTCCTGCAGGAGGACACCAGCAACATCTGGAAGCAGACGTACCCGACCTCGGAGGAGAAGAGCGCGTCGCCCAGGACCCGAGAGCCCCAGCCGATCCCCCGCACCTCCAGGATGTTTTCGTACCGGAGGGAGGTGGGGAAAGCAACGGACTCCCCTACTCCTCCGCCACCGCCTCCTCCTCTTCCTCCACACGAGGAAACAGCGCAGAATGCCCGCTCCCTGGTGCACCGCAGCATCTGGGGGGTCCTGGCGACCACTGCCACCCAGGAACCGGTAATGTCTAATCGTATATGTCTGTCTGTTGTCACATAAGCGTGTCAGTGCCGATGCTGTGTGTCTCTCGGGTATTTAATTTCCATTCACTTTGTGAACCCTTGTGTAGCCACGGTAGGTGCTGATGGCAAGGTCAAACACTGGACGGGATGCCAGTCCATCGCTGAGCATGTCATTGAATTCAGCCACGCGTAATGAGGCAGTAATCACACAGAGATTGGGGAGGAAAGCCACATTAACACGGAGAGAACACGCAAACTCAAGACAGACCAGCTGGGATTTGAGAGGGCAGATCACAAAACACAGTGGTGCTGCAAACCCCTCGTATTATGCGCCTTATAAATAAATATAAGCGGAGCAGCATTTTGGCGCAGTGGTTAGCTGGTTAGATAAATTGGTGACGCGAAAACAGCTGAGTAAGTGTGGAGTGCCCCACATTAGACAGGCATCCCATTCAGGGTGGCTGCTGCCTCCGGCCTGAACTGGACTACATTAATTCAGCAATGAATATAAAGTACAAAAGTACTTAGTAAAATGGATGGGACAATGAAATTTTAGGAAGCATTATAAGGCTGAGATGCTCTCTCAAAGTGTGAAGACAGCATATCTTTCATGCTTGCATACCTGGACCTAAAGATACACACTTAATATTGATTGATTACTTCAAGGTGATCCAATGCATGTGTCTGCTCTGTCTCCAGTCCAGGGTGGGTTTTTGCTATGCACCCACTCTCATTCTGGTTCTCTGTAATTCTGTACTGGAAAAAATGAACAGATGGATATATAAAAGTGCTGTCAGTGCCCTCCATAATGTCTAAGACAAAGACACATTTTTCCATGATTTACATCTCTGCTCCAGAATTTAATATTACAAATCAGACAATTCAGATGTGATTAAAGTGCACATTACACACTTTCATTTAATGCATACATTTATGTCACAGCGTGTAGAAATGACAACAAAATCAAAATATCTGTTAAACATGGTAGTTGGGGGTGTGATGGCTTGGGCATGTATGGCTGCCACAGGTACTGGCACACTTACTGTGCCTTCATTGATGATGGAACTGCTGATGGCAGTTGCACAATGAATTCTGAGGTGTATAGAAACTTGTTCTCTGCTCAAGTTCTAGTAAATGCCTCTAAACTCAATGGACGGCACTTCATCCTACAAGGTAATGATCCCAAACATACTGCTAAGGCAATGCAGGAGTTTTTCAAATCTAAAAAAATGGAAAATTCTCAAATGGTCAAGCCAGTTCCCCGATTTGAATTGAATTGAGCATGCCTTCCATATGGCCAAGAGAAAACATAAAGGGGAAAGCTCCCAAAACATCCAGGAGCTAAAAATGGCTGCATTCGAGGCTTGGCAGAGCATCACCAGAGAAGATATTCAGCACCTGGAGATGTCTATGATTTGCAGACTTCAAGCAGCCATTGTATGTAAGGAATACGCAGCACAGTACTAAATAAAGCAGCTTTAATATAACCTGCCATTGCTATGTCCCAAACATTATGGTGCATTGAAATGAGGGGATGATGTAGAAAAATTGTCATTTCTACATGATGTGACTGATACTTTTGCAAATACCCTTAAATAAAAGTCTGCATTGTGTGCTTTAATCACATCTGAATTGTTGTATTTGTAATTTTACACTGTGGAGCACAGGGATAAATTAAGGAAAAATGTGTCTTTGTCCCAAAGATTATGAAGGGCACTGTAACAGTGCTGTGTATGCTTATATATATCCTGTAATCGAGATGCACTATTGCTGCTAAGTGTTCCTTCATAAAAGGGGGTACAATAACTAATTTAGGAAACCAAGGATTTAATACTTATTAAGATGATTTAATTGTGTTTTAGATCTGGGTTTGATCTTTCTCTTTTACTTCCTTATTAGATGCTTTCAGCCAGCACAACTATCAAATTATAAGTGCATGAAAATAAAATGGAGAGCTTCCATGCACATTCTGCTACAGTAGAGGATAAGTTATTTGTTGCCCTAGTGTGGACCATTGTACCTTGTGATGACCTGCCGTGGCATCCTGGGATTTGTATGACCTTCAGCCTGGTATCTATGGGGCAGACTCCAGTTGGTTATGACTTTATAATGGATAAAGCAGTTTCATAAATTGGGTGGAATTGACTAATGCAAGTATTGTAGTTGATTAAAGCAAAAAGACACATCATCACACACATGCCTCAAATAAGGTGACAGACCTCAGAGTTTTAAGTCTAATATTGTGGCTTTTCACGACTTTCAAACAGAGTTAACAGGTGTAATTGTGATGTAAGGCCAAGACTTCTACTGAAGTACACAACGTGGACCCTAGGTGGATGAGGCCTTACTTTCTAATTATCAAGGCTTGTCCTCTGCTTAGTGAACAAGTCACAGTTTTTACAATATTGAAGCAACTGTAGCCATACATTGCTTTGAATTTAAGCATCACCTTAACATATAAAGGGATAAATACAGAATTGTAACATCCATGAGCAAAGGAAACCACTGGCAGTGTGATAGGGATAAACACTCGATGGCCAAGTAAGATTGGATGAAGGTTCTGAATCATGAGGCGACATGAGAGTTGCATGCAACTATGATGGAAAGTTTTAGAGTAGAAAGGCAGCACTTTTGACTTGAGGGATTTGCTGTAAAGTATCTATCTATCTATCTATCTATCTATCTATCTATCTATCTATCTATCTATCTATCTATCTATCTATCTATCTATCTATCTATCTATCTATCTATCTATCTATCTATCTATCTATCTAGTCCAGCTGATGAATGACCATGGCCAGCACTAGAAGCTGTGCCAAGCTGATCCTGTGGATGTTAAAGGGGAGACATTTGCCTAAGCAGATCACTGTAAATACTTATTTTTCAAAGGTGAGGTTGTCATTAATCAGGCAGGTCATTTCTGCTGACCAGTGATTTCACTATATTGTTTTCTTGTTTCTTTCTTTAGTCTGTTAGCTGAGACATGTCTAGCTATGAAATTTAGGAAAGGTTTAAGGCAAAAGCAAATTAGTTCACTCCAACAATCTTTAACACTTTACACTCATTTCATTTCTAGCGTGGCTAGGTGGAACCATGGCTGGCCTCGCAGCTCCAGAGTCCTGAGCTCAATTCCAAGCTTGTTTATTGTCTTTTTGAGGTTTGCACATTTTCCATGTGTTCACTTGAATTTTCTCGGGGTACTTTATTCCATCTCATATCCCAAAAAAATGCAGGTTATGCTAATGAGGGGTTTAAATTGACCTGTTAGGGCATTTGTGTGAGTGTGGCCAGGGATGGACTGGCTTTCCATCTTACTTTGATTTTTTATCTTGCGCCTGAGTCTTCCATGATAGGATGCAGCCTCCTGTGAACCTGTACTGCCTGAAAGAAATTGGCTGAGAAAATCAATGAAATTAAGCAGACATTATACTGTAAAGTCTAAAAAAGAACTTTACTAAATATGCCTCGTTGCATTGTTAGAACTGATGTTAGCTTGGCAGCTCAATTTTGTTCTCTTCTATAAATCTTTAAACCTTTTTCTTTCTTGTACCTATTTGTATTCTAAAAACACTTTAACCATTTCAGATCATGGGCAACATCAGATAGGACTCAGACCTGGATGGGCACTCACACCTAACCAGCACTACATTGCAGACCTGGGAAGAAAAGAGCAAACTCCACACAGATAGTGATCAAACTCGGGTCCCTGGAGTAGCAAGCCACTGAGTTCTAGACATCTTTCCATTTAATAGAACGTCTGTGATAAAAGGCAAGCCCTGATACACATGACATTTTTTTTTCTTTTCTTTTTTTTTTATTTCCCAAACAGATTTCTAAATATTTATAATCTGTCCAACCCTTAAATGTAGAAGCCTGAAATTCATTTGCTGGGAAAACATTTTAGTTGGAGTAAAAAAATTAGCAATTTTTAAATAACCAAAATAAATTAAACAAAATGCATATTCTGTTAGACCTAAGTCACTGCCAGTGTAAACAGTATTAAACCACTAGACCACAACCGCAGCATTAGCCAGACATGATTAATGGGTCACTTAACCTTTTCCCTTGGTTTCCATCTGTTTCCCCAATTTACTGTTGATGTCTGTCCCAGCATTCAATGCTTTCCTGATTCATGTCGCTCTGGTGACTACCAAGGACAAAATTGCTTGTTCATTACACAAAATCATCTTTTCTACAACTGTTACCATCCCGGGACCACTAAAAGTTGCCTTTCTGTTTTAACCAACTTCCAAAATGACAGCCTGAGGATTTATTGCTGTTTAAGCTATAAAAGAGGATATCCTGGCCCATGCCACTCGGCTGTAATCCCATAATTATCATCTCAAGGCGAGTACGAAGAATTTACATTTCACTGTTTTTTGTGGTCAGATTATGAAGTAATCTCCAATGGTATAGTTCTGCCTGACCTCTCTGTGCATCAACCATGGGGCTACTAGCTTGCGCAGTTTCCATGCTTACTTTAAATATTTTTGAGTAATTTAGACATCTCACAACATCACTGACAGATTCAGAGGCTTGTTTTTAGGTCCCTGCCTATACACTTTCTGTATGGAGTTTGTACCATTCTCCCATGGATAGGAAAATGCAGAGAGGAAATAATTTGGAATTGAACAGGTGATGGGAAAAGCAAAAAATGTGGTCAAAAGACAAAGCAACGGACAGAAAAGCTGGAACTCAAAATGAAACCAAAATGACAAGCCAGAAACATCACCAAGAATCATAAAGTCTAAAGAAACACTCATAAAGCCTCCTAGCCCTGAAGATCCTTAAGAAAACAAACTCTAAACATTTCAAAATTATTGTTTAGAATATCGAGAATTTTAGATGCCAGGATTAGAGCGTTGCCACATTAAATACCTTCCAAGTTATGACATCACATCACATGACTTCCTGGAATTATGGCAAAGACAATGTGTTGCCAACCACAACATGGACGTAAGTAAAAAAAACAACTACCTTAAAATGGAAGTATTCGCAGTATAACAACTTACAAGTCGAAAAATAATAATAAACCATAAAATGACTTTCAAATCACAAAGTAAATAGTAATAATATATCACAAACATCGCAAAATTAACATGACTTTAGGACATGCACAGTACTTAAGATGTGTGCTGAGTGACCTGGTAGTGTAGTTGAAAGCACCATGAAGAGCTTCAGATCATCAATCAATTATATTCTGGAAATGTTGAGGTAAATAGAAAATTACAAGATACACTGGGCTGAATAGCCTTTGCATACCAATTTTCTTTATTTCTAGATGTGGGATCTAATAAACTAACTAATAAAGAAAAGGATGGAGTTTCATTATTGTCTTTTACACCTTGGAGTTTATTGTATGGATGGTTTAATTACAGTACGTTGCTAAAGGAGGAAAGAAGAACTAACTTAATCATTTCAGATTGATGAAGACAGATTCATTTCTGCATTAAACAGACACCCATCTGTTCATCTACTGATCCATTTTCAAACTCTCTTGGGGTGGCCATCAGTGTTAAATTACCTCTTAAAGTATTCAAGTAGTCCTTTAAAGTATTTATATGGAAAAACTGTTTCCATATATAAAATGTTACCTTAACACTGCTGATTTTACCACAAAGATGTTTAACTGAGACAGGGAACTTATTAAAGGCAAGAAGTTGGTTGAAGAAAAAAAAAAAGAACAACCACAGTTATCCCAGATGTCAGTCAGTCAGTCATTTTCCAACCTGCTATATCCTAACACAGGGTCACGGGGGTCTGCTGGAGCCAATCCCAGCCAACACTGGGCGCAAGGCAGGAACTAATCCTGGGCAGGGCGGCAGCCCACTGCAGGGCACACACACACACTAAGGACAATTTAAGATCACCAATGCACCTAACCTGCATGTCTTTGGACTGTGGGAGAAAACCCACGCAGACACAGGGAGAACATGCAAACTCCACACAGGGAGGACCCGGGAAATGAACCCAGGTCTCCTTACTGCGAGGCAGCAGCACTACCCACTGCGCCACCATGCCACCCTTATCCCAGAAGTACTTTTTGGAACTCCTGAAAGCATGCATCCTAAATTCTTGTAATTTAACAATAATACAGCTTATTAGAATTTGGTATGTTTGCTAAGGTGTAGGACCGTACATCACTAAGGTGCTTCTTCAATGCCTTACGCTGACTCACTTGGCTAACCTTATGTTGCTGAAGCTGCTTGTGTTCCAGGTAAATAATTCCTGTTAATTTTAACTTATAAATTATATAGATTTTCAAGTTAACCTTTACATTATTAAATTCAACTTTGTATTTTGACCATGTAGAGGAGGAGGAGCATGCGCTGATTGCAGCATACTGCCACACACACCACACAATGAACCACCCAGCTTGGAATCTGAGTGCAACCGTGCAACGGGTAACACCTCAACACCACACAAGACAGTGTGAGGTCCCCTTAGATTTATATTCCAGCTCCGCATGGTCTAATCTGGAGAGTCACCATTGTTTCACAGCATACTGTATACTAAGTAGGCAGCACGGAACTGGTGTCCTATTAAACCGTGTTCAGTTGTGTTCTACATTACCTGATACAATGCAGCCATAATCTAGAAACTTACAGTAAATTCTCTTTATAAGGAAGGCTAAAGATTTTTTTAGAATTTGGCAAGAAGTCATTAATGCTGTTCAAAAAATAAGCATGTTGGCACTCGCCAAAACGTTTTCTGCCATCTTAATATAAGTAAGGATCTCCATTACACTGTGTTCTCGTGTTATACTGTATAGCTGTGTGAATGGAGTAGATGAAGGGGATAAATAGTTCAGTTTGAAGGAATTTTTGGTAACACAGTATCTGCATTACTGCATTTATTTTATCCCTGACTAAATTGTGATTTACTATTTGTATTTTGTTCCCTTAAATGCAAAAGATGCTGCAGAACATATTGAATATACAGTAAATGAGTAAAGAGATGTTAAATTAATAAATATTATAGTTGTATTGTGTACATAAATGTTGATCCACCTTACTGCCTCACATGTGGTTTACATAAAGGGTGCCACCACAAAGGTCCCAGCAAAGGTCAGTATTGAACTGTCTAAAGTCACGAATGGTGACAAGTAGAAACAGTGGATGACACTTTAACGGAAATGCTAACTTATCACTAGACCTGGCCATTCAGAGACAGAGTTGCAAAACACTATAACCTGCTCTCCCTGTTTTCATCAGATCAAAGGCGTACCACTTGGCAATGTTTTCTGCATAAGCGATGGCCTTCCAAACAATGGCACAGGAATCCCATTTTTCTACATCCCATTGAAGGACAGCAGTGTCGTGGATATGATAAGCAACCCAATGGCTACTCTTACTCTTTCTGACCCAGAGGGCAATTACTGCAGGTACTGTAAGTTGCTCATTAGATAATATTGCTCTTAGTTTGTCTGTCTTAAATATAAGTAGCTAATTGTACATAATGTATAGATTATTGAAACATATTCACCATTTAGCAAAGAAGGAAGTTATGATTCAGCTATAAATAAACACCTTTGCTTCAACAGACCATAAAGAGAAAGAAAACAAAGCATGTTTCTTCACTTGGCATTGAAAGGTGACTACGGAAAAAAACAAAACAATGTAAAGTATAGAGTACATCTTTCTGTCCAATACAAGTAAAGAAATCAATCTCAATAATTCAAAATCATAAAGTATTTTTTACTGGTTTGTGAAAGGATCACATGTACACTTCTTCTGTTATGGCTTACCATGTGGCAGAGAAAACACTCAGCCCTCAAGGTGACCTACCCCACTGTTCCAGACTATCACTAAGTGCGTTCAAGTGCCTGAAAATGTGTCTGTTATGATTCTTGAGGGGTTAAATGTATTACTTTACTTTTTTGAGTTTTTCCACATTTAGTTTTTTAATTACTTCTGTTAATCATTTTCTTTCTTCTCTGTCACCTTCTTAATGATGTCGTGCTGTGTGTTTTGACTTATTTCTCACTCAAGGACACTTTCTCTTTGTAGTGTTAGGGTTTGCATGCATCAATTGATGGTGTATCAAATATATCCTATTTAACAACAGGCTATTTAAGAAAGAAAGAATTGAAAATAAAAGCTTTTGTTTAGAATATCAAGTTTCTGACTAAGCGCTTTTGAATATGATTTCTGGTTCATTTAATAATTTAGGTTCACTCAAGCTTTTGACCCTCACTTGTCTCAGACTACAGTTTCTGTTTAGCAATTTCAACTTCTGCCACCCAAGAAATATTATAGTAGGAATTCACTCTTTTGTCTTAGAAAGATGTTCTCGTCAGTTGCAGTCAAGACGTAAAATAAGTGGGATCAGGGAGGGGATTGTGGGAACTTCTAATTATCCCTTAAGGAACCCAGGGAAAGCCTCAAAAATCAAAATCATTAGAGAAAATAGATTTTAAAACAGTTTACGGTGTTATAAATCACTCAGTGCCCATTACTGGGCCTGTGAGAAGATAGGCTAAAATATGAATCAAGAAGAAGGTCATTTTTGGAGTGTTTGCATTCTTTTTTTAGCCCTGAAAATGACCTACTTCTGCTGTCCATACTCTTAATAAATTAGAGATTTAGTGTTGGTCTATTGCCCCGTGGCATTAATGACATTTCATTTACTCTAAGTCTGCTCAAAAACAAAGAAGCGTAAAAAAGGTTTTCTGCTCATAAATTTTGGATATATTTTTAGAAAAACTCATGCAGAATAATGAAAAAGCTACAAAAGATGAAATTTCATCCAAAGGTTTTACTGTTTTTAGAACAAGCATCAGCACTGCTATGGCTAGTTTGTGGCTTCTGCAGTCCTGCACAGAAGAGTGTGTGTCATGAAAGCTGGCTGTTCTGTGGGATGCTGGCCAGAAGTATAAGCTGGCTTGGTTTTCATTTGCAGATTGTATATCCATATAAGACGCACTTAATCAATTGAAAAATATTAATATCCTAGGTCAGGGGTCTGCAACCTTCACTATCAAAAGAGCCATTTTGCTCCCTCTTCCTCCAAAGAAAAATAGTCTGGAGCCGCAAAACATAACACAGCTTATAAACTTTTAAAAGTTTTAATCTTTTTTTAGATTTTACATGTTACAACCACGGAATACAACAAACAGAAGTGCAGTGTGCATGTGTAGGCCTACTTTGAAATAAATTTAACTGAACTCTGCAGGCCTATTTGAGTCCTTCCTATACCTGTATAAAATTAAAATAAAAACTAGCCCACTTTAATATAAATAAAACATTTAGCTGTAGCTTAGCAGCTTTAAAAAAGTAAACATAAAATTCCATTTCAGTGTGCTCTCATCCTCTTCAGGTTTCCCTCTCAGCCAGCAATCAACTGAAGCACCTGAACATACAAAAAAACCTACATCAGCTCCGGGTCTGAAATAAATGTGTTTTTTTTTTTTTTTTTTTAAATATTAGCCTATTAAATGCTATTGTTCTCACCTGTTTAATGTGACTTCTATTTCTGAAGTTCGCTGCAGATCATCTCTAGCACTTTGAGCTACTTTTTGTATGAAAATGTGCTATATAAATAAATGTTGTTGTTGTTCTATGTCGGGGCTATACGATGTGACTTTGACCTTCACACAGGACTGCAGGCTCATGTGTGAGGTGGGAGAGATATTTGGACTTTATGAAGTTCATTCTTGAGAAAACTTGCTCACATAAGTATGTTGAGCCAAAGATGGGCAGGACTCCAAATGCATATTTTTTCATGTTCATATATGTTTCGGGAATGGCACTCCATGTATTGAAAACAAGTTTGTCGGGTTTGGGGAGGTTTTCAATATCAGTCCATTTGTGCTCTTTAGCGAGAGTAGCCTTCTGACGGGCGACTTCAAGATCCGCTGTCAGGCATTTGAACTTGGACACCCATAAATCTTTATCCGCTATGCGGCCAGTTCAATTTCTAGATCGGGCTTACTTACTCCTGTGAATGCGGATGTGTTCAGCAGGGATGGGTCGATGTCCAGGGAAGGAGAGAGTGTTTTTTTTCTTTCTGAACTCACTGAATCTTTCTCTAAATGGAGCTTGCATTGCAATAATTGTACGGTGGAAATAATCACAATTTATGTGAATGTTCACTGCTTTGAACTCTCTCAGGGAGGGGAAGTGAGAGAGTGTACCTTTCTGTACATCTCTGGCAAACACTGTCATCATGCGCTCAAACACCAAAACATTTAAAGTCAGAGAATAGATGCTCTGATATTTTTATGAACGATTCTTTCATGTATTCTCCGTCTGTGAACGGCTTACCCCTCCTTACGATCTCTTGAGCTGCCACAAAACTAGTAGCTGTAGTTGATTGTGGAGAAGTGATCCACTTTTTGAAAGTGTGTTTGCTCTGTTCAGCTTTCCGTTGCAGTTCCGAAATTGCTCTCTTTCGCTCATCTTCACTTGGGTATTTTTCAGTGAATGCTGAGTGCTTGTTTCGAAAATGTCTTTCAACGTTACATTTTTTGTTGTTCGATAATTTATCGCCACATATTAAGCACACCGGTAAGCCAGCGTCGTTGGCGGTGAAGGCAAATGCTTCTGTCCACGCAGAATTAAACTCTGTTCTCTTCTGGGATTTTTCATTTTTGGGATTTATTCATGGTTAAGTGCAGGGGTCGCACACTCCAGAAGCCACCTGCAGGTAAAGGCGAGGGCTATAGACGTAGATGTGACGCATATTTTAGTTGACAAATTATAAATAAAAATAAAAATTAGATGTTAAAGTGTATAACAGTAGTAGTAGTAAATAAACATTATATATATTACATATATTATATACAAATTAAATTAAGAAATTGCCGTTATTCATTTTCATGTTTTTTTTTTTTTTGTCAAGGCCAAAAGGAGCCATTACAAGGAGGCTGAAGAGCCGCATGCGGCTCCAGAGCCGCGGGTTGCCGACCCCTGTCCTAGGTGATAGCAATTTATATGCTTATTATATAATAATAATAATAATAATACTTTTTATTTATATAGCACCTTTCCCATGCTCAAGGCGCTTAGACATTTATTAAATTAGAATAGAAAACTCTTCAGGTTAAGATGCTAAATTTACATTCCATATAGACTGGGACAATAGATGGCGCTATACCAGCACTTAACCCGACACAGACAGACGCCGGAGGCACACTGATCAAAGCACTCGCTTTACTTTATAGTTCACACAGCACAATGCACCATAAACAACTCACTGTATGTGCTTCTGTATAGCCAACAAATGAGGACTAATGAGACCACTGTTCCCACACCCTCCCTCACTGATTACCGTGGGGTAATTCACACACTGGCCACAATGTCCTATGCTCATCGACCATTAACATTTTCTTTAATGCTAAATTATTTATAATTATTTATAATTTCTACGTATTTGCTTTTTCTTTCAGTGACAGGTCCATCCAGCTGGTTTCATTTTGTTGGAAATACCTCTATAGCCCCCGACTGCTTGTGGTTATGGCGGCACGGTGGCGCAGTGGTAGCGCTGCTGCCTCGCAGTTAGGAGACCTGGGTTCGCTTCCCGGGTCCTCCCTGCGTGGAGTTTGCATGTTCTCCCCGTGTCTGCGTGGGTTTCCTCCCACAGTCCAAAGACATGCAGGCTAGATGTATTGGCGATCCTAAATTGTCCCTAGTGTGTGCTCGGTGTGTGTGTGTGCGTGTGTGCCCTGCGGTGGGCTGGCGCCCTGCCCAGGATTTGTTCTTGTGTTCCAGCAGACCCCCGTGACCCTGTGTTAGGATATAGCTGGTTGGGTAATGACTGACTGACTGCTTGTGGTTAAACAAAATAGAAATAGATTAACTTTCTTTCATTACAGTTTTGGAAGAATTTATAATAGTGTTGTAGACTAATGACAATTATAAAGAAGGTTAAATGGGTGTTTGACTTTGCTCATATGTGATAACAATGTAATGGGATATATTAAGTAGACTGGAGCTTGCAGGAATTGCCATATGTGCACCTGTTGACACCTCTATTCAAAGAATACTTTCATACACCCTAACATAAAATTCTTAGACTAGCTTAAATTTAGTTCAGATCTGCATCTGGAAGCTATCCAACCCTGGGCAGGGCACTAGTCCACCACAAGGCCTTCAGTGTGATTGGCGTAAATCATTGTATTATAGACAAAGATACATAGAGAGCATATACACCAATGGTTTTAGTAATTTTAATTGTTTTCTAAACATCCACATGCACGCTAACATAAAGATAAGCATTATTTCTATCTTATAAAGGTAAAAGACACAACATGTTAACTATATAGCCAGATGAACTGTTGTATAGCACATCTGCTGAAGGCCAAGTGAAAAGTGCAGCATTATGTCTCTGACCTTCACTTTTACTTTCCAACATGAAAATATGCTTTTCTGTAAATAAAGAGTGTGCGTCAAAGAATCTAAAAGGTCACTTCCTGTAAACCGCCCACATGACAAATGGTTACCAATATAAACAGTGGGCGTTACTGTAACACTGAGACTTATACAACATATCATTATTAGACTAGTCAAGTAAGATTTATAAACTTGTCTCCTGCTCTCCTTCTTTACATTAACAATCAGTGTATGCTTTTGCAGGTATGCACTGCCACAGTCCTAATTTTCCTCCATGTGGTGTTTAATTCTAATGTACTGATTTAGACAAGCAGATATGATTGTTTATGTTAACTGTGGATCACATACAATATATGTGTGTATCTTCTTACTACTGTGCAGAAAGGGACACATCAAGAAGATGAGACAACCACACAGCTATGAATTTACCTATCCCTGGAACGGTTAATGCATTTATTAACAGCCAGTAAACAATAATATGTACCAGTCCAGCTATCAGCGATGGTCTCCATCAATCAGCACAAAGTGTCATATTTTAACACTTTGGTTTATAAGTACTAATTAACAAGGACAGGAACCCTCTGTCCTTGGTGAAATTTGTCATTTTAACAGCAGAGTTCATTCTGGGTGTCCAGATGGCTAACCATACTCTGCACTGTTTCAAAAGTTCCTGGACCATATGACTGGACACACATTTTATTTCCTGGAGTTCTTAATGGAAAGTAGTTTCTACTCCTCCACTTCTGGTTATGTTCTTACATGTAGTCTCCCTGCCTAGATTTGCATCCTCTCCAGAAAGATAGCAGAAAATGCTTTGAGTCATCTGGAGTTCCCTTTTGTTCTTCTTATTGTTCTCTCTATGCTCCCTTCCAAGATGTCACAAGCAGGCAAAGCAAACCTTGACACTGCATTATAATAAAATTACACTGACACACCAACATGCTGTCATTTCCTGAAAGTAATGTCTTCTGTGTGGACTTTGAATGCTGTCCCTCTGTCGGAGTAGGCTACCTTAAGGGTGCCTAAACCCTAGAGTTCAACTCTACGTACTTTTAGCTTGATCAGTGGGTAACTGTGCCGTGAAATGGGCTGGCATGCAGACCTAATCTGGTCCCTCGCTCAGAAAGCTGCAGTTTTTTGCAATATTTTACTAAAAACAAAAAAACATAGACTCAGAAAAATTCATGGTTAGATGGAAAGCTGGATAGTCAGATGAATGTGTAAAGTAATGTAAAACTTTCAGCTTCACTGTTCAGTCATTATGGGTTTCCACAGATAGTATACATGTGAACTTCATGTATTATTATTGCACCCATTTTGAATAGCTTCTAATGTGCACATTTTTTGAAATTGTTACATATATTCTAAAGCTGTATATGTGACAGTGGTGGTGTTGTTGTAAGATAACACAATTATGCTGAATCTCTAAAAACATGACTTGTTCAAAGTCCTAAGCATTGAAGGACACAATGCTGAGCCTCAGACTGTAGGGTTTCATTTGATGCTGCCATCATCAAGCACTAATTTTGGCTTTTACCTGAAAGCAATGTTTAAATAGACTTTTGGCTTTCTTGGGACACATAGCAGTTACATGCACATTACATCTCATGTGACTTTTGGGACCCACACAAGCACTTTAACTCTCATATTTTTGTGCTGATGTTTTGCTCTTTTTTGCTCAAAATGGCTTTTTAAAGGCAAAGACAAAACTTGGGCATAAATGACATGAAATGTCCTTCAAAACTGCAAGTGGTAGTGAATTTGCACCCATGTCAGATCTGGCCGACATTTAGACTAATTAGGATTGCATTTATCATTTGTGTGTGAGGAGTACATTTGCAATTATGGATACTGTATTTAGCATGTCTGTTCTTAATTTGAGATAATTTAGTCTAAATAAAGTGATGTAAACTAAATGACATGTAGACAAATTGTCACCCCAGGTGATACCTTTCTGTTTTCGAAATAATTAGTCCATCCATCCATTTACTGAACCATCTTAGTCCAATTTTAGGGTCTTAGGAAGCTACAGCCAATCCCGGCAAAATATTGTGGTATAAAAATAGATTCAATAATCAATTAATTGTACCATACAAAAACATACATTTAATGTTAAATTAAGTTTCACAGAATAAGTTGATAAAATGCTGAGTCGCTCTGAGGCTAGGAATATGCACTGGCAATCGGAAGGTTGCCGGTTCGAATCCTGTAAATGCCAAAAGGGAGTCTGCTCTGTTGGGCCCTTCAGCAAGGCCCTTAACCTGCAATTGCTAAGCGCTTTGAGTAGTGAGAAAAGCGCTATATAAATGCAAAAAATTATTAAAAAAATATTAAAAAATTATGTCATTGCATTCATGTGTGTACCAAAGTGCTTTAACATACCCTGTAGATTTAGGTACGACAACAGCAAGACTGTAGGGAGGTCTTTAAAAATAACCAACTGCAAATTATTAGTGAAGGTTTAGTAAAGACGCCCAAAAAGAGGAATTAACAAGCACATCAGAGAGCAAAACAGAGTATGGCTCTTTATTGTACTTGTTTTATTTACTAAAATACAGCATGCTGATCATCTTATGTAGTGTTAGCTTTAGGGGTTAATGCCATTAGGCATTCAGAAAGTATAAACTAGTACTTTAAAAGATGAAATGTTCGAAGAGAAAATATAACAGCCAGTCTGCAATGAGCTGAGTTAGGGTGTAATTTTGGCTGAAATGTATATACAAGCAGAGCAATGAGAAACTCTGGAACAACATTTTAAGTCAGCCTTTCCTAATTTATGACTTTGTCTGTTTGGAAAGCCTGTAAGATATGTATTAGAGGTGATTACTATAGCATTTCACCCTAAACAAGAAGTAACCTTAACCAGGCAGCATATTTGACGAAAGGATATTTGAATACAATGGGATGTGTTTGATTTCATTTAATGTTTATGTAACCCTCAGCTTTTGCCTGGAGCCACATTTGTGGATTCTTGTCATTCGGCAGGCACCTGGCCCTGTTCTTTTTGAAGTGTTTAACTGGTTGCCATCATTTTATCCTTAATCTCATGTTATGTAGTGCTATCTTTTATTCTCTACACTCCTAAGTGACCTTTTCCTAGGAGACAGTTACTATAGGGGGATTTGACAACAAAACACCTCTTGTTACTTTAATTTGAATTCACACCATAAGAGCAAAAAGTGGTCATCACATGGTATAGTTAAGCTAAAATGTTCAATAAAGGGGTTCTGACTAAATTAAATGTTTAATTTCTCCATATTTCATATATAAATAAAGTATTGTTTTAATGAAAAAAATGACTTTCGCTTTTTAACACAGAAAAAAAATGATATCCCTAAGACATATTTTGAGCATTTTTGGAAATATGTACTGTATGTCCATTAGTTTGTGGTGAACATTTTGTAGACTATGTAAGTGAAGAATGAATGGAATGGCTCTTATGAAATTTTGTGGAGAACTTGCACTCATTAGTCTTAAGAGCTGATTAGGTGATTCTGCTTCGAGCATTCACAGTTCATGGCTTTTTAAAGCTGATACGAACAACAGCCAAACCACTGCTTAGAATTTCATTGAATTTGGCACGTGCACTTAGGACTTTGTAAGACCTTTTAAAAAATGTTGACTTCGATCCAAGGCTTGAGCTTTTAGCTTTTAAAATTCTAAATTTTCAAAACAAAGGTTACCATCACAATGGTGGAGGCAGGAAATAAGTGACAGTATTGTTTGATGATGAAAGACTAATGAGTCCAATAAAAAAAGAAAATATCTGACTTTAAATTGGATGAGCATGGGTTTGAGATGGGACCCCATACAAGGTTGGTTCCAGCCTGTCACCTGATATTGCTAGAATAAGTAGGCTCAGGAATTGAAAGAACAGATATAGATATGCTTACAGCCATCTATTTTGGTTTATCCAAGTACACACTGCTGAGAACAAATTCATTTTTACACTATTAAAAATATGCTAAAACTAGATATTTATTGGCTGTTTTATAAAGTAGCATATTAGCTTTATTTTTACTCTGACTTGTGTAGCTAAAGTCACTCCACTCACCTCTCCTTTTCAGACTTGTGTGAATGTGTAGATTTTACTATTTTAGAAACGTAAGTAATTTAATTTGTAAAAAAGCAAGGATAGCATAATGTTTGCCATTTTGAAAACCTGCAATAAACCAGCCATACAAATTGTAAACCTTTCCTGTGAAATATCAGTGGCACCACTTCTTTATTTTATAGAGAAGATGCAAAAGACCTAGAAGACCTGAAATGTAACAAAGTGACCTTGATGGGTAAAATGGTACCAGTAGAGGGAGAGGAAGTTGAATATGCTAAAGAAGCTCTGCTTTCCAGGTATGGCAATTCATTTCTACTGTATCTAAAGATAGTAAGGTGCATGTTCCAGTGGGAAAAAAGCTATGCAGACAGGAAAAGATGGGATAAGGCAGCCTGAGCAAAGCCTTGGGAGAGTTTAGACAGCATGATCTAGCAGTGACAGAGCACATCATCATCATGCCAGTGCATGAGGAAGATCACCAGGAGGGGGTGGTACCTGGTAGTACATGAAACACTGCACAGGTGCACATGCACATTCAGTATCTTTGTGTTCTGTCAGAGAACGGACAGATAAACTTTTGAGCAAAACACAGGAGATGTGTGTAAAAAACAAGACAAACAACAGGATATAAAGCGAAACGAAACCAAAATCAAGTATGAGAGACAAAAATCATGGTGGAGAGAACAAGAGGGTCAAAACCAAGTACATGCAAGAAAAGAGCACAAAAACAAAACCTTGAATACTTCAGTGATTTGGTATCCACAGATCAGATAAGGATTTGCACTCATAACTGTCCTTTTATCCCGTCACATCAATTACATGCAAGTCCTGACCTCAGAGGACACTCCCCTAGCAACGTTAAAAGCGGACCTAACAATGGAAATAAACACCAGCGGCCTTTTAGGACCCAAAATCATACCAAATCATGACACTGTGATTTAGGTAAAAACAAAGAACTTGTGAGTGTTCATTTTTAAACTCAGGGTTTTGATCTTGTAGCTTTCCCTTTTGATTTTGGTTCCTGTTCAGACTTTAGTATTTACTGTATATTAACATCATTTTGGCACATTTATGTCTTAGACTACATTTCATCTCCTGGTTCCATTGTTTTTCTGTTTCCTCTCAACCTTACAAGTCAAATGCTGAAGGTCCCAAAGTCCTGCTGTTTATAACACTACATGGTAATTTATTCCATGTGTTTATGTTTCTGTCTGTAAAGAAAAATGTTTTAGTGTTTGTATGTGCTTTTCCCTTAACAAGTTACATCTGTGTCCCTGTCTTTTGAAGAACTCGTTTTAAAATAACAGCTGGGATCCTCCAAAATGTACTAAATCCCTTCATAATTTAAAACACTTCAATCATGTCACCTCTCAATCTCATTTAAAAAGAAAATGTTCAGCTCCTTCAGTCTATTTTCATAGCTCATACCTCTCAGTCCTAGACTCAGTGTGGTCGCTTTTGTCCAGCACTGCTATGTCATTTTTGAAATATGGAGACCAAACCTGTACCCAGTAGTCCAGATGAAGCCACACTAGTGAGTGAGTAAGTAAGCAAAAGTTATTTATAAACCACATTTTAACATAGCTTTCACTGACCAAAGTTCTGTACATACTACTACTATTAACAATAGTAATAATAATAATAATAGTAATAAACATATTGAAACATTACCTAGAAAATGTCTAACATATTTATTAGCAGTCTAAAAAGGCTTGAGTGTACAAATAAGTCTTAAATCTAGATTTTAAAACAAAAATGGTGGAGGCACACCTAAAATCAACCTAAAAACTTTTCCACAACCATGGAAATGCAGCAGACAATGCTCAGTCACTTTTTTGTTTTATACGTGTCTGTGGCACATGCAGGGTTTGTTTGGTTGAAGATCTAAGAGACCTGAGAGATAAATAAGAGCAGAGAAGATCTGAAATACATATAATGTGGGACCATCTCATTTTAAGCTTTAAAAACAATTAATATTACTTTATATTGAATTCTGTACTGAATGGACTGGAGTAATTTCGCACTTCTTTTAATTCCAGTCAAAACACGTACAGCAGTATTCTGAACAATTTCTAAATGACCAAGTAGTGACTGTGGGTGACCAAGATACAAATACTCACAATAGTCCAAGTCAGGTCAGGTCAGGTTGGGGAGCATGCATTGGTACAGCACGCTGCCACACCAACCACATAATGAAACAGCTCTGGATCCTGGTTAGGAACTACCCTGGCAGACACATGCTCCAGTCCCACCCTCCAGAAATGACCATCTATCTGCCACAGCCAGGTGTTATGTGGGCATCCCCTTGGCCTGGTCCAGCAACTCTGGTCCTTAACAACGAAGACCCTGTCAGCCAGATCACCCTCGAGGAATCACGCCACATGGCCACAGTGCTGTATCTGACGCTCACTCACAATCCAGATAATGTGCCTCATTTGGGACTCTGTGAGCTACCGCTCATTCACCACAAAGTGAAACCTGCAGTACCTTTTGATTCTCTGAAGAGACACATTCCTGAAGGAGTCCAGTCTTCATCCCACGTCACTGGATAGCATCCAAGTCTCACAACCGTATAACAAAACAGGAAGCACCAGGACTCTAAAGACTTGTACCTTCCTCCTTTTGCAAAGATACCAGGAGTACTGCACACCCCTTTCCAGTGACCTCATGAGCCCCCATGCTCTACCAATTTGTCTGCTGACTTCATAGGAAGAGTCACCAGAGACAAGAATGTCACTGCTAAGGTAAGTAAACCTCTCGACAAGGTCGATATTCTCTCCGCAAACAGACACACTGACGATTTCTGTGCCCAAGAGGTCATTAAAGGCCTAACTCTTGGTTTTTATCCAGCACACTCACCAGCCTAGACACTCAGACTCCTCGCTCAGTCTCTCGAGCACCCCAATCAGAGCCTCCATTGTCTCAGTGAACATCACAGCATCATTGGCAAAGTCAAAATCATTGAATCTTTCTTCACCAACAGATGCCCCACAGCTGCTGGACCCCACAACCCTGCCCAACAACCGGTCCATGCAAGCAATGAACAGAATAGGAGCAAGAATACACCTTTGATGAACCAAAGAATCAATTAGGAAAAATGCAGAGGTTTTGTCTCCAATCTGCACAGTATTTACAGTACCAGTGTACATGCAGGCCATGATATCCAGCATTTTCAGGGGGATCCCGCAAAGTCTCAGAATGTCCCACAGGGCAACTCAATCAACTGAGTCAAACGCTTTACAAAAATCGACAAAGGCTGCAAAGAAATTCTGGCAATATTTGCATATGTGCTCCATGAGAAGCGTCAGTGCCAGGATGTGGTCGATTGTTGACTTCTTAGGCGTAAACCAAGACTGTTCCAGTCACTGGTAGGTGAACAAGTGATCACGAATCCTATTGAGGATGACCCTAGCAAGGACTTTACCCAGCACTGAGAGCAGTGTTATCCCCCTGTAGTTACCGCAAACCAGGCAATCACCCTTCCCTTTCCAGATAGGGATGATAAGTCCTGTTTTCCAGTCAGTTGGAATGATGCTTGCAATGCAAGGACGACAGCCTTACCACCAACCTGGAGAAGTTCATCTTGGATACCACAGATCCCTGCAGCTGTCCCTACCCTCAGCTGGTTCAACACCTGTGCAATCTCAGTGAGATTGGGTGGTTCACAGCTAATTGGATAATCAACCCAGAGATGTCCAACGTCCTTGCCGGAGGATCAGCTTTAAACAGCTGCTCAATATAGCAAGCCCAGTGGGTCACAATTGCAGTGTCATCTGTAAGGACCATTCCATCACCTGCCTGTGGTGTTGCGGGTCCACAGCTCCCATCAGGAAGGCCAGTTTTAAATAAATAATCACCGCACTCGCAGCTTAGCGAGCGGGCATGGTTAATAATAATAATAATAATAATACATTTTATTTATATAGCGCCTTTCCCATGCTCAAGGCATTTACAGAATATAATAAAGAATGGCAGTGTATACAGTATATAGCATTGTACAAACCAGATAAATAAATAAAGAAGATTAAGACAGTGAATTCTGAAAAAAAAAAAAACAGACAACATAATTGATGGTCTCGCACACACACACAGGTTACATTAGCATCATGACAGAGAAGTAAACTGAGAGAAGCAGGTCTTGGGGAGTTTGTGATGTGGGCATTTCTCGCCTAAGTGCACAGGTGAGAGATGGCCCGTATCCGTAATTGTTCCCAGGAGCTGCTGATTGCCACAGCTGCCACGTACTCTTCTTAAATAGAAGCACAAGGGGGCTAGGGGAGAAAAAAAGTAAAGAGAAAAGACAACGGAGGTTGCAGGAGTGTGGAAGAAAGCAGGAAGCAGTATGGAGCGAGAACCGGTGTGAGCGAGAGAACGAGCGTGTGCTCTCAGGCAGCTGGACTGTGAGCCCTAGCAGAAGTGTTTGGCCGAAACTCAGTGGGGCAGAAGGAAGCGGTCACTCCAGCTGAGCGAACAAGGAGCTGGAGTGACCAGTGAAGAGGGACGGCTGGCCACGTAAGGCCGAGAAGGCAGCGGGTATTCGGGACTTGGGACGTGGATTCCCCAGCGTGAGAGCCCTGGTCGTTGGGGATCCCAAGTTGCTGTTTGGTGGAGCCTACCGGAGCCAGGGATCGGTGAGGTGAACCGACCAGCAGAAATAGGCAGAGGTCAGCTGCTGATAGGGCGACTCTCCTGTTGAGAAGCCCATATGGGAGAAGCAGGGGAGCCTCCAGGTAAAAGACACCAGGCTTGTGATTTTAAAGGGTCTGCTTCCAGCATTATTTTAACCTCGTTTTAAAGGATTGTTGTTTTTTCTATTTATTGGTTTTTACCTCCACGTTTCAATTTTATAGGATTATTTATTTATTGAAGGATTTTGAAAGCACTGCACTTTATTTAATTTGGATACTGTTTTGTTGTTGTTTTAAATAAAAGCACTTTTGCACTATTACACTATCCCCTTGCTCCATTTGTTATGCCTCACTGCCAAACAAGCTCATCGGTAACATTACCGACGGTGAAGGGTTCAAGGGCTCCCGGACGAACGATGGGAGCATGCAGCAAACCCTCATCGTCATACTGCCCTGCCTGCAACTCTACAAGGAACAGATTCAGAGGGGTGTAATGCTTTGATTCCTCTGTAAGCAGGATGTGGGTAACTAGATCATAGATGGTATGTCACTTGCTCATAGATTCCTCTAACAAATGCCTTCTTATCTGCCCTCATTGCCCTCGCAGCCATCCTTCTCAGTTCCCGGTACAGACCGGAGTTGCCATAAAGTTGTGCACTGCAACTCCTCTCGATGATATCCATGGTGCCCTATAAAATGAAACACCTCCTTCAGGGAACACTGGCAACACCAACGCAACACTCAGCAACTTTCAGGGTCTTGTCATGGAAGACTTCCCACATCATATTAAGATTACCAGTCGCACCCAAGTCTGCAAGTTCCTCACACAAACTGCGTGCAGACTCATTAGAAACAGCCTAATCTTGGAGTCTAGTCCAGCCTCATTTTCCTAATAGGGGGTAGCCTATTAGACCTAAGCTGGATCTTCAGAGTAGCAACAACATGTCTCTGGTCAGAATTCACAAACTGGGCACTTCTGTTGATCTTGCACTTCTGTAGGAGCCTCCAGCATCTGCACACAAGGATGTGATCAATCTCCTTCACCGCACCACCAGCAATGGAGTACCAAGTCCAACAATGCGGCTGAGGGTGCAGGAACCAGGATCCAGTGATCCACAGCCACTGACCTTTTGCAAAGTCAAGCAATATGAAGCCACTTTCATCACGGTTGCCAGACCAATGGGGACCAGCACAGTCCTCATAGCCAGCCCTGTCAGTGCTAGTGGTCGCAATTGTGATGTTATGAATGAAGCTTTCCAGATCCTGATATGACAAAATGAATTTAATTCTAGAAATAACTCTCAACTGGTAAAAACTACTTTTAACAACTGAACTAATTTGTTTGCCAAAATTATTGGTTGAGTGAAAAATCAGGCCTAGGTTTTTGGCAAGAGATGACACACAAGTGGTGAGATGCATGCCTTTGATATCCAATCAAAAAGAAGTTATAAAGACTCATTAGTACTTTGTATAACCTAAGCATAACCTTTCTTGGCTGATACTCCACAAATTGTACTATATAACCTACTGTAAAATCTTATTAGCCTTCTTGATAGCTCAGTGTCTTGAGTCCCTAATGGCTGTTAGATCCTTCTCATAAGGTGAACTTTAAAGTTTCAGACCTCTCATTATGTATTCAAATCTAACATTTTCACTTCCTACTTGTAATACTTAATTTTTAATTACATTAAATGTAATCTGTGACAGATTTGCCAAGGTCTTAATTCCGTCCAGGTCCCTTTGTAATGATTTGACTAATACTACCCAATCCACACTTCCACCTAGCTTAGTATCTGAGGTAAGAAAATGAGGCAAGAAAACCAAAGTACACATGCAATGCATGTAGGCTCGAGGAGAACATGGAAAATGTTCACAGGCACTTCATAAAAAGTCTATATCTTCTGCATAATTACAAGTTGTTGAAATACATTTTGGTGTAAAGTAAAAGATTACAACTCTCCAGGAGTAGAATCGTACCCAAATCAGGTCTAAACTCACACTGCATTAAAGTATGCACGTGTCATGTCTAAATCTTCTGACATGAACCTAAAGCTAAATCTGACATAATGATAACAGTACTATACCATTTATATGTGATTTTTCTTTCTTCAGACATCCAGTTATGAAGAAATGGCCTTCTGATCATTACTGGTTCTTCATGAAGTTAAATGTTGAGCACATCAGGTTGCACAGCTGGTTAAGAGGAATGTCCTTAATTTCACCAAACGAATATTTTAAGACAACACCAAATACAACCTAATCATCCTTCTTCGTCTTTAAGGCTGAGTGACTCAAAAGGTGGTTTTTCCATGCATGTACTTAGGAGTTGGGAAGATGAAATTGTATTTTGAATTTGATTTTTTTATTGTGCACATAAAGGCTGCTTACCATTATTTTAAAATTATGCCTCGTGATGCAAAAAGAAAAGAGACCTAGCTGTCTTTCTACTGCCAAAACTTGTCCTGTTACTTTCACTTTCATCATGAAAACTGAATGTCTGGCTTTTTTCTACTGGTTGAAGCATTTACAATGTACAGTATGGACAGTATGGATCAATTCATGACTTTCTTAGAAGGATTATCGTTACTACAAAAGCACAAAGGTTTAGTAACTGCTGAGGTGTCCCCTAAAGCCCTAACCTAACCAAAGCAAAGAAGAGGGAAGTGCAAGATAAAGATAAGAGGAGAGTATGGAGAAAATGTCATCATGAAAATCAAAGGGGTGAAGTCTGAAAACTAAGGGAATAAATATTTAACTCACAGCAATGTCTAAGAAAATTAGGGATTTACAATATACGCAAGGGACTGCTGCATGGTCAGAATGTAGAAGTTTTCAACTCTGGAGGTTACTTGCTGTGTCCATTTACAATGACATGCAAGCCAAGACAGTTCATCAGAACACTGAAATTAACTGACGTTTTAAATGATGTATTAAGCAACAACTGCTGTGGTGAAAAAGAAGTAGAAATACGTTGTTGCCATCTGGTATTAAATGAGACAGCATCATAGTTTTACTGACCTTGTAAATCCCGTTTAATTAAGTTTAGCACATTTCAGTCAAAAGATCAAACAGATTGTGTGTTTTCCTTTTAGCTTGATGATTTTTTTTGGAACACAATGGTTCTTCTGTATTTTCTCACACAAATGTATTTTTGATTGAATTGTGTGTTACAGTATGTGTTTTAATTAAAATAAAATTTATAAAAATTAAATGAGTATAATATTTCACACATTAATATGTAAGCTTCTCGATGTTAACCCTAAGCGTCTCTATGGCTTGGGATTCTATGCAAGTGCGGTTAAGCTTGACTGTCTCTCTGGGATAGCTGTATTGTTTGCATGTACAGTGTTAAGTCCAAACAGCACCTGGGACAGGATTCTGCCATCCTCTAGTGGATAAAATTACATTATACTATTAAAAAATTAGGAATATTTCTGAGTGTTTTGCTATTCCATGATAACTCAACAGTACTGACCAGTGGGGCAGTAGCATGGCATGAAAACCAAAAAATGTAAAGCCAGTTTTAGAACAAACTGAACCTGAACCATTAGTTAAATCAAGTGATAGTGATGACAGTGTGTGAATTGGTCATCGGATGTTGATAGATACAGTGAAACAGATGCATGCAGCACTGTATGATTGAACCACCATGATATGCCTGGTGAATTTGGTGGCATGAAGCTTCAACATGGCAAAAAGGTTAAATGATTGTTATTAAGTGGAAGGACAAAATAGATGTTAGCCTCCTAAGCAATGTACACAATGCAACAACTGTCAGTGTTCATGTTAGCAAAAATGTGGAAGTCACTAAGCCTGGCACTGTGGTAGCCTACAATAACACAAGGGGCACATCAATAGTGCAGATCAGGCACTGACATTCTAACAAATCATACGCAAAAACAGAAAAAATATTCAAAGAAAATTGTGCAAAGAAATACTCTCCTACTGTCCCGATTGCAACATCAGGATGTGTGTTGGTAACCATTTCAAAACATATTACACGGAGGACGTGCACTAAATCTTCATCAGTACAGCAGTGGACACTAGACATACCTTTCCTACTGTATTTATGTTGATTTTTTTTTAATTACAGTACATGTTTTTGGTTTACATAATAACATTCATTCTTGTTGAAAAAATTCAATGTTTTAGGCTTGTTTTTCCAGGGGTAAAAGTAAATTGGGGTTGCCAAACCTTTGTAAGCTAAAGCCCCCAAAATATTGTGACATTTGGTCAGTACCCCCCACTAATACAAAGCAATATTGCAAAGCAGAATATGATTTTATATCTTAGTTTTTGCCAACTATAGTCATACAGTGTGATTTTGAATAATAGAAAAATATTAATAAAGACAAATGCCTGACTGTAGCAAACTGTTGATACTAATATGATCAAAAGTCACATGATACCTCTAGGTCAGGCGTCCGACACCTTTTTTCTTGATGTACCACCTCCAGGAATTGAAATATTGTAAAGTATTACCATTTTTATAAACTACTGAAATTCTTGTAAACTACTGAACTCTTATAACAGGAACAATTAAAGGAGATTTTTTTAAAACTCACCCCCAATATAGCACTTGGAGAGCATCATATAAGGATCTTTTATGTCGTTGTGTGTCTTTTTTTAATATACTCCAAATGCTAATTATTTTTAATATAAGCAGTTGTGTATTTTGATGTAAAGTAAAAAGGTTACAACAGGAGGAAGATAACTCAGAAATGTTTACAGGTCAATAGGAAAACTGAGCCTGCTTCATGGCAGTTTTGATAACTTCAAGCACAATTCTCCTTCTAGGTGCAGATGTTTCCTGTACTTATTTAAAAATGAAGGACAAAGTTTACCAGACATTGGAAACTCTGTTCAAAACAATAACTTTCTGCTCTTGATTAATATTAACCTCTTTTGCATTAACCATATGGGTGACTTGGGCTTGAAATTCTATTTAAGCCTGAGTCAGACTTAGGATGAAGTTTAAAGATCTGCTTTACAGTGTTGTGCCCAAATAATTCCCGGGACAGTATTCTGCCATGTAGTGGATGAACTAACATGCTGGCAAAAACATGAATATTTCTATGCATTCTAACACTTTATGGTAACTCATCAATATTTATAAGCAAGGTGGAGCCTTCAACCAAAAACACAGTGGCAAACAAAAGGTTGTACAGTAATCCCTCACCTATCGTGGGGGTTACGTTCCAGAGCCCCCCGCGATAGGTGAAAATCCGTGAAGTAGCGACCTATATTTATTTTATTATTTATACATATTTTAAGGCTTTATAAACCTTCCCACACTCTTATAAACCTTTCTCACTCTCTTGTTAACCTTTCCCACTCTCTTATAAACACTTCCTATGCTCTTAAACACTGTCTACATTCTTAAACACCTCAGACCAACACTGCACACTGCACGCAGCGATCAGACGTCAATGTGTCTGCACTCGCTTTGTGAAGGGGGGCAGCTGAACTCACGCTGAGCTGAAATGGACTTTGTGCTGCTTCTGCCAAAATGCCTGCTTGTCGCTCTGCGCGTTCGGAAGGAGGAGTGTGTGTGTGTGTGTGTGTGTGGGTGTGTGAGAGCTGAACGCACCTTCGCTCAAACCCCCCCTCCCCGGAAGCGCAGTACGCTCCTGCCACTTCGCATTGTCAAGGGGGTGGGAAGCTGAATGAACGCTAAGGAGAAGTGGACTTTGTGCTGGCTTTGTGCTGCTTGTCGCTCTGCGTGTCAATAATTTAAAAGCCTGTACATCACCAATTTTCCTGTCTCACTGTCTTGTCTTGCGTGAAGTTAAAATGTTTTATAATAGTGAGATGTTACTCATATCCTTAGCCCGACATCCACATATCATATGTGTTAACAAAGTGTGTTTTATAAGTTTACATGTGTTTAAAGCATGTGGGATGGGTATTTTAAGGCTTAAACTATAAAAATGTTTATTTATATGGTCTTTCTATATCGTGGATTTTCTCCTGTTGCTGATGGGTCTGGAACATAACTTCCGCGATAGGCGGGCAATCACTTGTATTTAAAAACCCGCAAAGTCGTGAATCCGCGAAAAGTGAACCGCGAAGTAGCGAGGGATTACTGTAAATCCAGTTTTAGAACAAACTGTAACTGAACTATTGCTTTAAACAAGTAATTGTGATAACAATTTGACTTGGTCATTAGGCATTGACAAGGACAGTGAAACTGACACCTCTTCAGTAGATTCCAACTTGCCAAGTTTTAGTGATGTTCATATTTGGTGTTAGCTTCATACTAATCTTGACAATCCTGCACATCTGTGTTGGTCAGGTGCTAGTAACTGTGGTCTAAAAATGTCTGCTCATCATGATTATCTGAACTATTTACAATTTGTCAATGATAGTCTGGTGGAGAAAATAAGTGTTGAAATGAATTGCTAATCTGGGCAGTGTCAGAAAAGTCACAGTAAGCCATTTGCTTGTCACAGTCACAGACAACATGTGGGTGTTTTTTCAATCTCCAGATGCTGCAGGGCATAGTAGGTAAACCACGCAGGAGATTATAGTGGTTCACAAACTGGTTGTTCCAGACATATATTTTTGCTGAAGTTATGAGTGTAGTTTTTCACTCATTACAAAATGCCTACATTTCACTAATAATGATGACTATGGTGAAGCACTGAAACTGTAAAACTGTGGGATGTGTATCAGGTGATCATCCCAAATATGCAGAAGGCATTCAGGTATGTTCCCAGTTGAAACATAAGTACTGACAAAAGTCTCATAGGTTACAAGGAAAGGCTGTTGTGGATACAGTACATTGCATCCAAATGGGCATGATTCAGTATCAAATTCTATATGCTGTGTGAAGCAAGCTCTGGGTACATCTGGGACTTGATACCTGTAGAGGGACCAAGTGGGGTGGCAAGTACATTCAATACAATTGTGTCATTTGGTCAGACATTTTACCCCGTCATGTGCAAACAACAGAAAAAATATTACAAAAAATCTTTTGACAATTGCTTGAACACTTCCCACGTGTATTGAGGATGAAGCACGTATACTAAATCTACATCAGTACAGTAATGGACACTGGACATGCCTTTCCTGCTGTATTTATGTTGACTTTTTGGTATTTGCATGTTTCTGCCTCACATAACATTTAGCTATTGCTGAAAAAAAAATCAATTGGTTGTTGTTGAAAAAAATGTAATGCTTTTGATTCATTTTTCCACTTGTAAGGATAATGCTAAGGAGGATATTGAACACTAAAATGATTATGAATATAATAAAATGATGATTTTATTATTAATAATTGTAAATAGTTCTTTGTTTTTCTTTGCATATTCTGTCAGTTTCTAAAACTGCTCTAAAAATGATGGTAGACCAAACAAGTATACCAAAATTGAAAATATTGTGATGGAAGACCAGGCCTCAGTGAAAGAAGATATGTTGTTCACAGGGGTTAGGGATTGGGGGATTAGGAGGGGTGCAGAAAACAAGCACTGACCTCTTAAGATGCACTCTTCCAAAAAATACAGTTACCTTGGTGCATGGTTTCTGGGGATTCTTGATCTTGGAATGGATTAGCTCAAGGAGTTGGAGAATGATAAGAGAGCTATTACATCAGACACTATGTGAGCAGTCCCAAGACTGGATACCATACAAATCATGCCGTACTCTCTTTTGGTGAAGTCTAGTGAAAACAAATAGCGACCCCATATAAAAATGGAAATAGCTACAGAAGAAAAAGAAGTAAACATGAATGAAGCAGGGTAGAAGAGACAGGAGTGGAGTCTTACAACAGGAACACTGTGAGATGTGACAGTGGAACTGAAGCATAGTCGAGCATGGAAACTCAGGATCAGCCGCTGTGTAGCCAAGGGTCTTTTAAAGGCCCACCTTTTCTTCACAGTTTTTTTGGGATTTCTTTGAGTACCAACTGACTGCTGCTCATAACCACCGCTCTGAACTTTAACTACATTGGTATAGGCCTACGTTTGTGCAACAACTGAAGAACATTTTTAGTTATACCTCTTTAAAAATTAGGGGTCACCAACTCCGGTCCTGGAGGACCACTGTGGCTGCAGGTTTTCATTCTAATCCTTTTTTTAATCAGTGCCCTGTTTGTGCTGCTAATTAACTTCTTGTGAATTAATTTTAATTGAATTGCTTTTTTAAGATTTGTTCCCCTGAATTTCTTCTTTTTTCCTCTGAATTGCTTCATTTCTTTCCCTAAACGGCACTCAAACAGAAATGAAATGTGAAGTGAGTGAGCCAACAGAAGACCAACTAAGTGAGGGCCTCAAACTCCAATCAATTTCACTCCAACCAGCTGCTTAATGAGGTGCCAATTCTTGTTGTTAATTAAACCCATTCTTTAATTCCATGGCTTGTTGCTGGTCTCGTGGTGCATTAGCAGACATTTCTGAAATTGTTGATTTTCTCTTTCTAAGACCGCTGGTTAAATGTTTTGGGGACCTGAGAAGATCGACATTTCGGAAACCTTCAACTTTCTTTATTTTCAGATATTGTATGATGGACACCAGTTGTTTTGGCTTATTTTGTATCTCATTATCATTTGGCTGCTAATTAAGGAAAAAGAAACAATTAAGGGGTCTGAGTCATCAAGAGCAAGTCAATTAGAATTAGTTCAAAAGAAGTTAATTAGCAGCAAAAACAGGTAACTCATTAAGAAATGGGTTGGAATGAAAACCTGCAGCCACTGTGGTCCTTCAGGGCCGGAGTTGGCAACCCCTGGTTTAGCTAATAGCTAAGTTGCCCCAGTATCTCATCCAGATTTTTCTTAAAGGTTGTCAAGGTTTCTTCTTCAACTACATGTCTTGGTAGTTTGTTCCAGAGTGCCACCACTCTTTGCGTAAAGAAGTGCTTATTGGTTTCAATTTTAAATGCACGTCCCCTTAATTTCAACTGATGTTCTCGAGTAAGCAATTCACCCTTAAACTGAAAGAATGTTGCTGGATCAACTTTATCAATGTCTTTGAGGGTTTTAAATACTTGATTTGGTCCCTATACAGTCCTTTCTGCTCGAGACTAAATAGGCTTAATTCTCAGAATCTGTCAATGTCCAGTTCAGAATCAGCAGCAGCATCAGGTGCATGGCCCAGAACATGGCACCAGACCATCACAGGGCAGATATGCATACTGTGCCAAATTCAGATCAAATAATTGCTGTAAAGTGCACATCTACAGAATGTGAGAGAAAAATCTGGAATGCCCAAATTTAAAGGCTGTGTGACGTGTCGCCCCATCTTTCATTGGTTCCTGACTTGCACACAGTACTGCTGTAATCTCTATACTCCATGATCCTGAACTGGATGTGGGTCCAACAGTAAAGAGACAGTTTTGACTAAGAATGATTTTTTGGTGTAATTACTAGTGCTTAAGCAAAATCATATCTACTGTATGTGCCTAGTGGGAAAATTATATCCCAGAACGCCTGTGTTTTGATCAGCTGTAACAAGACGGCATTGATCATATTGGTCATTCTTTCGGCAAGGTCAGTCAGTGGCCTGTAATGGTCTGATTACCACCGAACAAAATGATGTGAAGATTATGGGAGTCAATAGTAATTACAGACAGTGTAATAAATGAATATGTGAATGGCTCCAGGACACTGGTGTGCTTTGTTGTGGTGTTACGACTCAGTTCCCAAATTAGATTAATAGATTGCACGTCACGGCCTGAAGCTGCTCCCGGAAGGCTGGCTGGTGCTGATAAAAATAAATGTGTCTGGCTGGTCAGTGGAAAGCCTGCAGTTAAAGAACTTGTGTTTATCAGACAGCTAGCTGCATTTCTCTTTGAAATTTCTCTCTAATCACTTGTCATGACAGTTTCTAAACACACTGTATCAAGTGCAAAGTCACAAGGAGCTGAAGTAATGGACAGAAGGTGGATATGCCCACCTATATAATGTGCTAGTCTAGAATCACTAGTCAATCTAATGGCATGTCTTTGGAAAATCTGAGAAAACCAGTATGAACATCAGAAGAAATGATACCACCTAATATTAAAAGATGACCTTCTGGGTAAAAAAAAAATGTTTCCAATAAATGGTGTAATACTCAAGCTGTTACAATAAGCTGTCCACTTACTTAGTTTTAGATGGGCCAAATGAATCCTTGTGATCTGTGCCGTTTGATCAGTCTGCTCATTGACTGTCTATGCAAAACCTCCTGACTATGTCTGATAATCAGCTGATTAATGTTCATTTTTAACAAAATTTGCTTATTTTTGTACACAGCAAACCTTGAAAAAGACCATTTATTGAAACAGTTACAATTTCTGCAAATATGTTAAAATGGTTAAGTGCTTAATACAATTTAGAGGGAGCAAGAATCTACTATATAATAAAACACTAAGGCCTGTGTGTCCAGTCCCTCTGAGCAATCTCATGGGTCAATTTGGCTTTGGTGACATGATCGAAAGAAGAAGTGCGAGCGTGAGGCGTACGAGGAGGAGTAAATGTGTACAAGGCACGCTGAATGTGTTGCCTTCAAAGATCTGGACAGGAGTTGAGAAGGGCGCCTCAAAAATAATAACAGAGTCTGAGATGCAGGCTTTATGGGAACACGCTCGAGAGGGGGATAGCCTGTAAAGAAATGTTAGTAAAGGCATAAGGTGTACGCTAACAGAGTCGCCATCAAAGACTGAAAGTATAAAACCAGATAGGAGGCTAGGAGGAGAGTCTGAGAAGTAGGCGTTATGGGAACATGCTTGAGAGAGTGAGCACCGGTGGAGAGATGGCCACCCACACGTGAATACAGAGGAAAGTAGCATGTAGAGCAACGAATAGCAAAAATTTCTTAATTATTCTGTTACCTGTCTTCAACAGGTACCGGGACTAGTGTTAAATATAAAATGGAAGACGCTAAGCTCCATGAAGCGTGCACTGAAAAGGATACAGAGGATTCTGTTGGTAATGTGCACAGCATTTAAACAGGCTAATGAAGTATTTAAGATACACTGAATAAGGTTTCCCTCAAATGTTTTACAGTGCCAGGTTCTGGTAAGTATGTTAATGAAAAAAAATGCAGCTCTGCAGAATGCACAAAAACGTCAGTCTGGTTCTTGGTGGGACTTAACAGAATGTCTTAAGGAAGTTCAACACTGAAGGTTAGGAGGGGAACGAATGTAGATCTTCATAACCATAAAGAAATGGTCAACAAAGTGATTGCACAAGCTCCTTGAAGATAAACAGCCACCTCACCACATCTTTTATACATAGCTCTTGGAATAATAAGCAGGCCATTATTAGAAGATCTGAGGTGTATGACCTATAATGTATGGCGACAGACATTCCAAATTATAGGAAGGAGCAAGATTATTTAAGGCTTTATATACCACTAGCTGTGCTACCCGTCTAAGTGCGGTTGAAATCAAAGTAATCCACATAGAACTCAGCGCTAATGTTTGCAGTGCACCATCTACTGGAATGTATTTTGTAATATATGTAGCAATAAAATGCATTGCATTTGTCATTCCAACAGATGGCCCATCAAAAACATTAGTAGTAATGCATTTTATTACTACAAATGTTTGTGAAGCCCCATCTATTGGGATGACACGGACATAGCAACCGGACAGACATACAAATACACAGACACATAGGTATTTATCCTATTTTTAAGGTGGAAAACTACGTGGTAGAATTTTAAAGTCAATTTTAAATTAATTAATGTAACTAATGTAACACCCAACTAATGTAAGATGACAAAGAGTTGCCTTTTGAATGTGTAGCCATTTCAAATTCCAGAGGAATGATGTTATAATTGAGTCTAATTTCTTAAAGAATGATTTTGTTCATGTATATCAGAGTACACTGGAACAGATATAACAGGTTAAGAAGGATGTTCATTTTAACAGTATTAATTCTCTCTTGCTAACTGGAGATGGAGAGTGGACCATTTGTTAACATCTTGTCTGATTTTATTCATGCTACTTCCAAAATTATGCTGGAAAAGATCTTTATATTTACTTGTGATGGTTATTCCCAGATATTTAACATGTTTTGATATTATGAATGAATATCTATCTAATCTAGTATGATGTACTAGAGAGTTCACTGGGAAATTCAGAAATTTTATGAAACTCTACTAACACGATTAAGGCTAATAGAAGAGATGATTGTGAGTTTGATATATAAAGCACCATATTGTCTGCATATAGTGATATTTATGTTTGATTTCTTCTCTGATAGGCCCCTTTATCTGTGGTTTCTTCAGATATAAATAGCCAGCGGCTCAATGACTAATTCAAAAAAACAACTGGTGATAATTGGGCACCTTTGTCAGGTACCTTGTTTGAATCTGAGGCTTCTGGACATGTATAAGAGTAGTTTAAATCATAAAGATATATTGGCGCCAAAATTGAAACTGTGCAGTGTAGTAAACAGATAATCCTTTTTGGGTCTATCAATGACTTTTTCTGCATTCAAAGATAAGAAGACTTCCGTTGAGTCATAAGTAAATTACATTAAACAGGCACAGAAAGTGTGAGGCTGAGTGTCTGCCTTTAATAAATCTGGTTTTGGTCTTGTGGTATTACAGAGGGAAGAACTTTCTCAATCCTTAACCTCATTATCCAAGAGTGACATTGGTCTATATGATGCACATTGTAGCAAGTCCTTAGTTTTCTTTGGAAAAGTGGTTATTACTGCTTGGCAGAATATTTGGTGCAAAAGTGTGTTTCTTTTAGCCTCAATAAACATTGTTAATAATAAAGGAGCCAATATAGCTGAACCTGGGTCTGCAGGTTTCCACTATCAAATGATTTTATGGCATCCTGTATTTATAAATGTGTTGGATTAAAGTTTCATCTGCACTCAGAATATTGAGCTGTGACACTTGTATTTTATAAATTCTTGAGTAAATATGATGTACAGGTGAAAAAAAAGAAATATTCTCTTGAATGTGGATACAAAAATATAAAAATGCACCATTTTTACTTAAAATAATAAATGACATGTAACGCTCAGAAGCAGTATATCACTGATCAATCACTAAAGTGAAAAAAGTATTCTCACATCTTGCAGGCTTAAACAGCCAAGACTGTGTTTTTACAAGAGATTCACCTAACAAGTAAGGATCAGTTTCAACTGAAAAGAGACTGGATTGGCAAAATCTTTCATTCAAGAGGTGTGGGAATTTTAATCCATAAAATAATCCCACTTGTAGCAACAGATGCAGATCCTAAAGGGCACTATGTAGTGTTTGGGGGGAAGTCTAAAGTAATTCTGGCAAATATATGTTCACCTAACATGGATGACAGAGAATTTATTTAAAATGTCTTTGCACTGGTTTCTAATATGAGCGCTCATAAAATTATAATATCTGGATATTTAATTAAGGAAACTTTCTGATCAGAGTGGATTAAAAGAACACTGATTTGTAAATTGCCCTGTATTTCTATAATAACATTTATTTAAAGTATATAGCACATTTCTACATGGAAGTGTAGCACAAAGTAATTTACAAATAACAAAAGACAGAAATGAGTTTCTAATGGATTTAGAGGTAAATGGTGATGGCTGATCTGAAAATATATGCTGTGATCAAACAGCAAGTTTGGAGGAAGAGCAAAAGAAAACTCCATCTGGTTTGAGAGAATAGACCTGTAGGAATTCCAAGGGCAAAAGAACACCCAGCCCCATGGGCATTCTACATCATTGTGACAAGAATTGTTCGTTAATATCTAGATATGATGCAATCTCCTGAAAGATTTAACGCAAAAAGAAAGTGATGGAAATGTGTCATGTCTTCTGCCCAAATTCTCTTCACACTTTCATAGGACTGCCCTTCCTGAAAGAATGGCCAATGTATGAATCCATGTTAAACCTACACAAAGAAAACAAATTCTCATACCTAGTCATCCAGTGTCTGAACCCACTACATTGAAGTAGAAAATCAAAGCAAACCCAGCACTGTATGAGATTACAGTCCACCACCTGGCATACCCATGCATATTTGCCAGTCTTACTCATACTGAACCACATCAACAGTGTCATATTTTTGTCAGTGACTAAACCAGTATGGCAAGATTGAGAAATGTAAACCTGAAATATCTGATCATTCAGGAAATTTCTAACCTGTTGCTAAAGAATCGTACTCAGAAACTTCAGTTTCAGGATACACTCATCTCTCTGTTGATTGTCAAATGAGGGAAAAAGGAGATTATCAGATCTTTAGCAATTTTGGAGACAAAGCCAAATTTATGGGGAAAACCTTTCTCAGGGAGCAGGCTGGTCCTCTCGGTCTTCTCCTTAACTCTTTGTGTCTTCTCTTAATTCTTTGTCTTTCTAGTATGCAGAGCAAGTTTCCTTTTGCCATTTGAATGGCTGATGGAATATCTGAGTTTACTTCTTGTAAGTTGTAGAGGGGCGCATGCAGCTTTGTCATCATGGAGTTAAAACAGCTTTAGCACTTCTGCTCAAAGGCCTATCCTTATTATTTTTCCCACTTATATGTTTCCCTGTATTAAAGATGTGAAAATCATTCTAGTCTGGAGGTCACATGAAGCAGTTTAGGAAGACAGTTGCTACTCAATATGACTTCAATTAAAGTTCTTGATGCAAATCACAACACACCACTATTATGAAAAAATAATCTATTATTCAAAAATAGCAAAATTACACTTTAAATAGGGTTTGTTACAATGGTTTGAATGTGTTTGATCATTTGTTTATCTTTCCCATTTTAAAAGAAGACCAGCTTTGATATATCACATCATAAGTGAGCTGTCTTGTCTGGAGTTAGGGGCAACTTCTGAAAAGTCAGTGCCACAGAAGAGAGACTCTTGTCAGTGTCTTGCTATATTTTTAATGCATGACAGCGGGCTGAAAAAGATGATTGACCACTACAGGGCCATCCTAGTTGATCTTGAGGAAAATCTCAAGATATTTAATCCAATCTTCACAGACAAATTCTTCCAAAAACGATCAGTCCAAATCAGCAGCTACATGAGGCACTAGTTCATCATACCAATGTAAGCGTTGACAAGGCCCATTTAGAATTCAGGTCTAGACACTGACAAAAAGTACTCATTCTAGATGCAGGAACGTTTTGGATAACAGAGATATAGCACATACCAGAAGTGAAAAAGTATAATGTTTTCAATACTACTAACTAACTACTTTTTGTGTTAAAAATAAGTGAAAGATTGTAAAGAAATATTGTTTAACTAGTTGAAATCAACATACATAATTTGCTTTGTTTCAGTAAATCTGTCTGCGCTTTTTTATTCCATTATTTCAAAACAAAAGTAATTAACATTTGAGAAATTATACTTGAAGATTACTGTATGCAAAAAATGAAAGAAATTATCCCTACTCGCTTTATAGAAGCAATTCTGTACATTTTTGGAAAACTGGCTTTATTGGGAACTAAAGATCAGATGTTACTCACGGGGGCTTTGAAAGGCATTGAAGGGACAATGGAAGGCTGTCTGTTCACAGATGTAGAACAATGAAAATGAGTACATTTAGGGGTTCCGGCTCATTATATCGGAAGTCCAAAACTCAGATAATTCTGAGCAATGTGTCATCTAAGAAGTATAAATGAAACACTACAAAAGAGGGTCATTTGTGAAAATGAAAAATGAGGGGACTTTGCCGCCAGTCATGGTAGGTTAGTCAGATACTTGAAAAAGTTATTGCGTCATGAGTGCAAGAAACTGCACATCAAAATCAGCTCCACCAGCCACGACATGACAGTTGGATATCCAAAGATGTGATTTTTGATCATTTAATCTTTATTTTGCCCATTAAATATTTTATCTTTCCTTCTGGACGCCTCCATTAATTGATTTAAATGTGAAGTTCCACAGAGTGGAGACCTGAAGCAAAACCAGGATAGGTGGAAGTATTATACAGTGGTGTGAAAAACTATTTGCCCCCTTCCTGATTTCTTATTCTTTTGCATGTTTGTCACACAAAATGTTTCTGATCATCAAACACATTTAACCATTAGTCAAACATAACACAAGTAAACACAAAATGCAGTTTTTAAATGATGGTTTTTATTATTTAGGGAGAAAAAAAATCCAAACCTACATGGCCCTGTGTGAAAAAGTAATTGCCCCCCTGAACCTAATAACTGGTTGGGCCACCCTTAGCAGCAATAACTGCAATCAAGCGTTTGCGATAACTTGCAATGAGTCTTTTACAGCGCTCTGGAGGAATTTTGGCCCACTCATCTTTGCAAAATTGTTGTAATTCAGCTTTATTTGAGGGTTTTCTAGCATGAACCGCCTTTTTAAGGTCATGCCATAGCATCTCAATTGGATTCAGGTCAGGACTTTGACTAGGCCACTCCAAAGTCTTCATTTTGTTTTTCTTCAGCCATTCAGAGGTGGATTTGCTGGTGTGTTTTGGGTCATTGTCCTGTTGCAGCACCCAAGATCGCTTCAGCTTGAGTTGACGAACAGATGGCTGGACATTCTCCTTCAGGATTTTTTGGTAGACAGTAGAATTCATGGTTCCATCTATCACAGCAAGCCTTCCAGGTCCTGAAGCAGCAAAACAACCCCAGACCATCACACTACCACCACCATATTTTACTGTTGGTATGATGTTCTTTTTCTGAAATGCTGTGTTCCTTTTACGCCAGATGTAACGGGACATTTGCCTTCCAAAAAGTTCAACTTTTGTCTCATCAGTCCACAAGGTATTTTCCCAAAAGTCTTGGCAATCATTGAGATGTTTCTTAGCAAAATTGAGACGAGCCCTAATGTTCTTTTTGCTTAACAGTGGTTTGCGTCTTGGAAATCTGCCATGCAGGCCGTTTTTGCCCAGTCTCTTTCTTATGGTGGAGTCGTGAACACTGACCTTAATTGAGGCAAGTGAGGCCTGCAGTTCTTTAGACGTTGTCCTGGGGTCTTTTGTGACCTCTCGGATGAGTCGTCTCTGCGCTCTTGGGGTAATTTTGGTCGGCCGGCCACTCCTGGGAAGGTTCACCACTGTTCCATGTTTTTGCCATTTGTGGATAATGGCTCTCACTGTGGTTCGCTGGAGTCCCAAAGCTTTAGAAATGGCTTTATAACCTTTACCAGACTGATAGATCTCAATTACTTCTGTTCTCATTTGTTCCTGAATTTCTTTGGATCTTGGCATGATGTCTAGCTTTTGAGGTGCTTTTGGTCTACTTCTCTGTGTCAGGCAGCTCCTATTTAAGTGATTTCTTGATTGAAACAGGTGTGGCAGTAATCAGGCCTGGGGGTGGCTACGGAAATTGAACTCAGGTGTGATACACCACAGTTAGGTTATTTTTTAACAAGGGGGCAATTACTTTTTCACCCAGGGCCATGTAGGTTTGGATTTTTTTTCTCCCTAAATAATAAACACCATCATTTAAAAACTGCATTTTGTGTTTACTTGTGTTATATTTGACTAATGGTTAAATGTGTTTGATGATCAGAAACATTTTGTGTGACAAACATGCAAAAGAATAAGAAATCAGGAAGGGGGCAAATAGTTTTTCACACCACTGTATTTGTCTTAAAAAGAAACTTCTTAAATGCAAAGATTGATATCCGGTCCAGTTTTCATGAATCCATGCAATAAAACATTTGCAAAATTTAAACAATTAATTGATACATTCCATTAGAGATGGAAGACAATGTACTTCTGCTACAAAGAAGCATATATTTAAGGAAACAGTTCTGTGATGCTAATGTGTAGTAGATGCAGCTTTGAAAAGACGGCTTAGATTTGCTGCTCATAGATCAGATAAGAGTGGAAACTAACAGGAGGCAAAAGGCAAAAGGAAAAAGGTTTGATTGAAATGAATATCTATAATAACATGATGGCCTTGAATGAGAACCTAAAAACAGGTGAGTTTTCTAGAATCTGGCTACGCAATGCTGGCTTTATTATAGAAAGATCAGAAAGAAAGAAGAAAAGTAACTTTTACACATGATATGCACAAAAATGGACAAGCATCCCAACTATGTTTGGTTACCATCTTGCACGCCATGATGCCAGAACAGGCTACTACTCAGATCCAGGCTCCATTGTAATCTGCATTGTTCTGCTTCACATAACTTCTGGATTGAAGTTCACAGAGACGGGAAGTGGTGCCTGTTGTGTATTGATCAAGTATGCAAAAAAGAATTTTACTGTACTCCATATATGTGACAATACATTTGAACTGATTACACTGAATTGCATTTTTTGTCAAACCAACATCTTTGATTTTTGAAAGAGCCTGCACCATGATCACCTATGTTCATAATACCATTTAACATTAAGCTTTCTGTTACATGGAAGAGAAAGACAGGAATTAAGAATGGTATATTTGGGTGAGTAAAAGTAATGAGAAACTTTTACTTGTTAGCAGACATTTATTCAAGTCCATGATATGATGAAGCAATTCTTTGTTAGGTTTTGATGCAAACACGGAGTTGTAATTCATAGCAATTTTAAATTTACTTTGAATGATTTTTAATTATCTTTATAAAATTACCAATTACAAGCTTCTGGTGCTGTCACCTATAGTAGGGAGTCCTGCAGAGCAATCATTGTGAACTTCTCCCCAATTTATCCTCCCCCTAATGCAGGGGTTGCAAAACTTTATGTCTTTACTTGTAAAGCAGGGATACAACATTCTCATGTAAATGCAGAGCTGTGCAATCAGAGGACATACGTGCCTTAGGCATTTCAGATTTAATAAACAACCATTTTATGAATATTAATAAATACTAGGTTATTTTAAATTACTTTAATATAGAATAAGAGAGAGGATCAATAAAGAAAATATTCAATATACAAAATAAGAAATACTTAACAGCCCTCATTGGGTCTGCATCTCAAATTACACTAACTTGGATACTATCAAAGCATTAATAATAATGTTTCCTATAATAATTATCAATAAATAAAAAATAAAAATAAATAATTATTGTTTTTAAAAAAATGTAATAAGATCCTGCTTGTTAACAGTGTTATTACTGAAGGTCTGTGGAATTGTTCTTGTTTGCAGTGTGGAGTATCAGAGTGTCCCTCAGTTGGTAATTGCCCTACTAATTCAATTACTTATTCATAACATATTTAATTACTTTTTATTAAAATTAAAGAATTCCAGCATACAATGGATCACTGTGCTGAATCTCTCTAATTTGTAGGTACTTTAATACCTAGGCAGAATAGGAAATACATTTCTCCAAGCATGCACGCTCTCAGTAGCCGCTTAGTCTCTGCTCTCCAGGTGTCTGGCTCATTCTGAGCAGGCAGCTGGCTTGTGGTCACTGAGTCTGCTTTTGATCAGTTTCTCATTTTTTTATTCCTTTAAGGTTTTTTTTTTAATTTGGTTATATAAGTTGCCAATTCATATTTTTATGAACTTTTGATTTTTTAACTTACTGTTTTTTTTTCATTTCATTAATCCTGTGAGCTTTGTAGTGCTCTTTCAAGCTGAATTTCTTTTCTTTCATTTTTATTGCTACATGTTTTCCTTCAGATTGTCATGAAGAAGCTCTGTTATGCTGATTTGGCTCAGGTGGTTGGGTGCCACATCCAGGGCCCTCTTTCATAAAGTCTACATAAGCACAAAAAGAGGCTTGAAATGCACTTACACAAATTCCCATGTAAATGTCAACATTTATAAAAGGAAACGTATATTTATGGCAACTCTGATCCGTGGTCCACGACATTTCGGAGAAACTGGGAAATGACGACACTTTATCATGCAGGGAGATGCAGCCAAACCAGTTAAATGATGACTCACACACATAATTCATATCACTGAGCTGTTATTATAATGCATGTTGACATGACAAACATATTACATCTCAAAAATGATGTAGTGAAGACTTTGGACCTCAACCTTGACATTGTGGGTTCAAATCCTGCTACTGACACTGTGTGACCTGCCTGCCTCACTTGATCTGCCTGTGCTCCAACTGGAAAACCAAAAAGAAATGGAACCAATTATGTCATACTGTAAGTCACCTTGGATAAAGGTGTCAGCCAAATAAGTAAAATGTATTTTAGCCCTCTTTTAAGAGGGCCAGTGCAATGTAAATGTACTGAATAGACATACATATATATATATATCCATCCATCCATCCATTTTCCAACCCGCTGAATCCGAATACAGGGTCACGGGGGTCTGCTGGAGCCAATCCCAGCCAACACAGGGCACAAGGCAGGAACCAAACCTGGGCAGGGTGCCAACCCACCGCAGGACACACACAAACACACCCACACACCAAGCACACACTAGGGCCAATTTAGAATCGCCAATCCACCTAACCTGCATGTCTTTGGACTGTGGGAGGAAACCGGAGCACCCGGAGTAAACCCACGCAGACACGGGGAGAACACGCAAACTCCACGCATATATATAGTTTTTTTGTTAGTTCTATCAGCTACCAGTTTTCACTTCTCAAGAAATTGATCAACAGGTCAACAGTATCTCAGCCAAGTTTCACTCCATCATGCCCACTGTGGTGGAAACCACTGACCAACCGGTGAGGCCCTACATCCAGTTTTTGTATAGTATGGGTGTACATATTCATACATGAGGAGGCTGTAATGTGTGTGGACAATATCAAGTTCTTGGGTATCCACATCACATCGGATCTGACCTGGTCTTTAAACACATCTCACCTGGTAAAGAAGGCCCAACAAAGACTCTTCTGCCTCAGGAAGATGAGACGTGCTGGATTCTCCTCTCGACTGCTCACAAACTTCTACAGATCCGCTATAGAAATGCATTTTCTGTCACAGTATGACAGTGTGGTACAGCAGCTGCACAGCCCAGGACAGAAAGGACTTGGCACGGGTGGTGAGAACGGCACAGGGGATTGTGGGAAGTCCTCTCCTAGACCTGGACTCTGTATATGCTGGAAGGGTGCAGAAGAGGGCCAAATGCACAGCTGCAGTTCTCACCCATCCGGGAAATGGACTGTTTGTACCACTACAGAAACATAAAAACACGTACCAGCAGACTGAAAGACAGCTTTTTCCCCAAAGCTGTGAAGTCCATCTGTCCCTGCTGATACACACACATACATCTTCATCTACCTCTAACCTGCCCCCCTGTAGACATGCACACGCACTTTCCCTCGTATTCCTCCCCTGCAGACCCAGCACACAGATCACTGGTCTCTGCAGGCGTACTACCTCAGGAAAAGTCTGGACTTGATGATGTTTTATTGCTGCTGTCTTTTATACTTATAATGTTTATTTTTATTATTTATAGTGTATTGTGTATTTAAGTATTCTGCCTTGAAGCCGAGTGCTACCAACAAAAAATTTTGTTATGTGTATACATAATGACAATAAAGAACTCTATCTATCTATCTATCTATCTATCTATCTATCTATCTATCTATCTATCTATCTATCTATCTATCTATCTATCTATCTATCTATCTATCTATCTATCTATCTATCTATCTATCTATCTATCTATCTACATACATAAAAAAGAGAGACAAGTTTTTACCAACATAAAAGTTAGTTTGCAGCAATGTCCGGTTCTCCTTAAGTGCACTTTACTGCACTCATATTGCAATAAGGACACCTTGCGAGAATGAAGCGTCTTTTGTTACCCGTAAGCGTTACATTCTGTTAATGCACAAGTCATCCATGATGTGACTGGCAAACACTGTGTCTCTAAGGTCTGGTTAAATCCATGATTCATTTATTTTGAGGCAAAGTAACTTTAGACGTGATGGTGCTGCATGTGGTAGCGGGCTTGTTGGTAAGGTAACCCTCAGTGTTTCATATGTTTTATACTATTCATTGTAACAGCAATCACATCATTATATGTGCCAGATGATGGTGTCTTATACCTTTCCCAGACCTCCAGAGTGTAGACGAGAGTCACTATAATGTCGCACATGATCTCTCAGTTGCGGAGTATAGTCAGTTAGATACTTTTGAATGCAGGTGGCTGGGGCTGGGTCTCAACATGTCAAGAGGGGGCTACTCTACCAGCCAATGAAATTCTGCAGCATGGTGATTGCATATGTATGAGGTTCATTATAGCATTCTCCATATATGGATGATTCTGGATGGCATTTGAGGCACGCTCAAGTATGCATATTTACAAGGTGATTGTGAATAATAAATGGTAAATTGAGTAGGATAAATCTAATTTTTTTGGCATGCTTTTTTTTCTGTGCCCATATTTTCACGATCAGATCCACACAAGTTTTTATAAATGAGGCCCCCGGTCATTGAGGTGAGTCTGATATAGAGACAGCATAGATCTCTGTAAAGCTTTGTTAGCACACTCCTCTGTATGGAATGAAGGCAAGTGAACTGTAGCCCCTTAAAAACACAGAAAAGGAGCAGCATATTATACTCTGGCCTGATGTTCACTTCCAAGATGTCTATAAAATTATTTCTAGATACAGAGCTTTCCTTACAAAGTCTTAAAAAAATTAGCATACTGCCTTCTCTGGTTGCCCATGAGCATGCTTGTGTCTTACTCCCCTTGAACCCATTCTTCAGTAAAGAAAGACCGCAGACTAAACTCAGATTCAAAATCCATCCAATGGTTTCTATTACACTCTTGCAATAGATAGATTTACAGGTTTACAGAGTCATTATTGTCATGTGTACAGAGTACAGTAAAATTTTTATGAGCTAATCATTGTGCAATATGTTGACAGTCTCTGGTGTCATATTTAGTGAGTACAACCTTACCTCAAAACTTCAGTTTTACTAATGTGAAACAATGTCCATAACCTGATGACTCTGTCTTGCTTCCTGAAAATTCTTAGAACAAATTTGTCATATGCTATATATAATCATATTTCTTTCTGCAAAACTGTGAAATATACTGTGTATTTCCAGTGAAAACACAAACATTGCTAAGGTACCTGTAATTGAATTATTCTTCTGTAAATATGACAAATTTATCCATCAATGAATCCATTTTCTAGCCCATTTATGTCAACTTTGGGTGTCATCTATACATATAAGCAAAAGAGTTAACATTGATTTAAGTTTTATTATAAAACCAAATGCTTAGAAAAAGCATTTAAAATAAATTACATTTTTAGAAATGCTTCTTCTGCAAGCCCCAGACAGCCAGTGCGGCTTTTAATCCTTGAGCTATTCCCAGTATGCCCTGGTTATATAATGTGCCACTTTTTCCAGATCCATTTCAATTTAGTTTCACTTCTGAGATAAAGTGAAGAAAGCACATCTTGAGAAAAATAATTGTAGGAGAGGATGACATATCTTTTATTCACAGTGTTGATATTTTTTAAACCTTTGTTCTGCGTTAAAGAGAGCCATACCTCTTGGTAAAATGCAATGTTTTCATCTATCTCCATTTGCTTGCAAGAACATGCTCTATACAAAGGTAGATTATGGGGTCAACTACATTTTGTGGTTGTGTAAACTTGCTGATAGATAGATAGATAGATAGATAGATAGATAGATAGATAGATAGATAGATAGATAGATAGATAGATAGATAGATAGATAGATAGATAGATAGATAGATAGATAGATAGATAGATAGATAGATAGATAGATAGATGAGATTTGCTAGGTGAGATATGGGTACAGCCCATGTCTTGTGCTCTGCTATTAACTTACTCTGCCACTATGTTCTACTCCTTACTCACAGCTCCTCACCACTTCGCTGTTGACAAAGTAGACATACCTAACAGTTTCATAAACTAACATTATGGACTGTTTTTACTTGAATGGACAGCTTTTTGGTCCTCATATTAAGAGTTCACAGTAACAGCTTCCAAGTACAATTTCCACACTTGCAATTAATTCCAGACCTTATACCTGATTAATAATTAATGAAATAATGAGGGAACTGCTCCCACCTGCTTATGGAACAGCTTGTCTGTCACATGCCCATATATTTTTGAGCCCCTGGAATCTGGGGGGGATGAGGCTATGCAGAAAAATGGTTATCATTCCTAAATGGCTCATAAGTTAGTTTTGGTACTCACCCCTTAAATTAAAACTGAAAGTCTACACTTCAATCTCGTTAAAATTGCTTTATTTCAAATCTGTCATGGTGATGTACATAGCCAAAATTATGAAAATTGTGTCACTGTCCATATAATTATGGATCTAACTGTATACCAGCCTGGTCACTCTTTGTTTGAAATTTGTGTGTTAATCTCACAATAGCAGGCATTTTCTCCTTGTTCTCTAGTTTGTGAATATGAGTGTCTCACAATGAACTGGCTCCTAGTCCAGGGTAGGGTGCTCATTTGCTCTAAATCATCCAAATATAAATATAATAAGGGTGAATGGATGATTTGTTTACTGCACACTGCATGCAACTGTAAAACCATTTTAAAACACTGTATTACAAAAGGGAATTCAAGTTCCATATCAGTCTATCCTGAAGGAAGTTTCCAGTCTAAAATCATGCAAGGATTTCAGTAGTGAATACAGTGAATCTGTGTACAGTACATATATATTAAATCTACTATAAAGTTTAGGAAATAAGGCAAGGCCCAGGGTAAGACAATTTCATGCAATTGATTATGTGACTTTTAATTATGATATATACTGTCAGGGCTTCATTAAGACCCTGGAAATATAATTCTTTGTAGCCCCCCCACCTCATTGGCTTTTCTTCTACAACAACAATACCTTCATGGTTTTAAACACATTTAGACTTGTAATCAAGTATGTTAGGAGGAGGAGGAGGTTAGGAGCATGCGCTGATACAGCACATTGCTACACCCACCACATGACAAACCAACTCAGGACCCCAGGTTAGGACCCGAGTGCAGCCAGCCAACGGGTGACACCTCAGCACCACACTAGTTCAGATGGAATGGAACCAGTGTGAGGTTTTTTTTATGGTGGCTGGAGTGCCAATTCTGCCACCAGCCCCCAGGTTTAAATTTACTAAACTTGTCATACATGGCCATCTTGATAGTTCTTGTACCTGAGCAGAGCACAAGACACACAAGACTCTGATTAAACATATACAAATGAAGACATGTTAAAGAATAGCTATTTAAACACTTTTCTCTTAAACACTAATACCTACTAATAAAAAAACATTAAGACATATGGTATATATTAAATATTATTAATAAATCCTATAAACAAAATTGCTGTTTAGACCATACAAAGAATTATTTCCAATAAACTTTGAAATGGCAGTATGGCATTAACATGCACAGTCACTGCAGTGAGCACACGACTGCCTGTCAAATACACACACTGTATGTTACTGCAAAGAAATTTGCTCTGATTACACCCTTCTTGGCTGCCTGTCCTCACCCAGAGCTTCTAAATCCAAACTTGGGCCACTGGACTCTGAGTGCAAAGTGGAGTCATCTTAGTCGCTGGAGCTAAAGGAGAGATCTCCCTTCTGGAGTGACCAGTAAGATTTCTGACTGATAAGGCATCTTCTTTTTTGCAGAAGGATCTGTCTGTTTCAACATTGCTACAACATATGAATCAAAGTAAAACCTCTTCTGCTTGACAATAAAACAATAACAGCTAAAATTCTGAAGTGGCCTCTGTGAGAAAAATTCTGGAACTTCAGGATGTTGCTTTCGATAGTTATTTGGTTAAGGTGATAAATGCCACAATTCTAGTTATACTGTATCAGGTGCCAGAGGAGGCTGGTGGCCTGAACTCATCTTTTTATCCATTCCATGTAATAACTCCGAAGAATTGTGCTTTCAATAGTCAAATGAATGAATGTCACTTTTTCACTTACGTCAGGAACTAAGACAGGCTGATGGCCTGTGTTTAGATGTTTTTCTATTCCATTTAATAAGACTAAAGGATATTTGCATAATTATTGCTCCAGTTTTAACTTGCTTCTTTAGTAAGTGCAGATTTAACAGCCAAGCACGCTATTCAATAATATGACTGTGCAGTTTGTCCAGGCAGCATCAAGTTCAGGGTAAAAACAATTTCATCAATGGGGTGCAAGTCTATAACAATGGCCATTCACACAGAAGCACAATCAAATATTCCCATATAAAATTGCCAATTACCCTAACATGCACCCATGTTTGGAATGTGGGAGGGAATATCCATGCAGACATGGGGAGAATGCGTAAATATCACACAGATAACACATAGGTGCCCGTGTTGAACACAGAATGCTGTATTTGGTAGGCAGGCGCACTAAACACTGCACCAGATGCTGAAAATCATGTTCAATGTTAATTCTGTACTTTTAAAAATGAGAGAAAAAACAACTTTAAATATACTGACTATGAAAACAGCAAAAAATGTTTTAAGTTTAGCAACATATGATTTTAATGAGAAAAGGGATATTTACTGGCCATCTTCAAAAAAAAGCTAAATAACAATAAAATTCATCAGAGTTGTTCCGAAGAAGACTAAAGCTGGCAGGAAGAGATATAAAGCTGATGAAGTGCAGGTGGTCAGAAGTATGTTTATAACTTGTGAGAGAAAGAAGAGAGAGCGGCCAAAGGCTGCAGTGCACAGCTCTAAAAATCATTTAGCTCCAAATAGCTAAGCCCTGAGCCATCTGGGTGAGGGAGACCTTTAGCTATGCTTACTGGCAATCTCCCAGTCAATATGCTCCAGTTCTATAAGCAGATGCTGTATCATCACACACAAAATAAAAGCCCACTGTCTAGAAGGAAAAAAAAGCTTCAATTGAAAACATGCTATCCATGTGAAAACTAAATAACAGAATATAACTATCAAAATATTCTGCATAAAAGAAACACTCTAGGTGTAAATAATTGATATGGCAATTATGTACTACAAAGGCCATTGAAGATCATTGAACCAACAATGTTTGGGGAACTTCTGACCAAAACATCCATCCATCCATTTTCCAACCCGCTGAATCCGAACACAGGGTCACGGGGGTCTGCTGGAGCCAATCCCAGCCAACACAGGGCACAAGGCAGGAACCAATCCCAACCCACCGCAGGACACACACAAACATACCCACACACACACCAAGCACACACTAGGGCCAATTTAGAATTGCCAATCCACCTAACCTGCATGTCTTTGGACTGTGGGAGGAAACCGGAGCACCCGGAGTAAACCCACGCAGACACGGGGAGAACATGCAAACTCCACGCAGGGAGAACTTGGGAAGCGAACCCAGGTCCTCCAACTGCGAGGCAGCAGCGCTACCCACTGCGCCACCGTGCGGCCCAGACCAAAACATGAGCAGACAAATTTGTGAGTGACTGGAAAATTTAAACCAAGGACTCTGGGTAATGAGAAGCCTGCAGTAGACAGTAGTAATTGTGCAGACAGTGGTAACTGAATAAGTGTAGAGTTATATATATATATATATATATATATATATATATATAAAGAAGCCAAAAATAAAATGTACAGTTGGTATTCCCTGAAAAAAATAAACCCCTGGACATTTGGAACACAGAAAAAAGTAAAAAGTGTGGTCTCCGGGACTCTTCATTCGTATTCTACAATACAACATGATGTGTTCTAGCATCCACATCTGTGGTGTAATCATAATTTAATTCTGAAATTGTTACCATTAATGAAGCTGCTTCCAAACTTCTGTCATGTCTTATTCCACAGGGTCAGGAGGAGTAGCTTTGTTGATGTAGTTGTTGTACCAAGTCCTACATCAGGAATGCCAAGGAAAAAACAAGAATGGAAAAGAGATAGTAAGAGCTGGTCATAATGTTAGTTTATGAAACTGTTAGGTATGTCTACTTTGTCAACAGCGAAGTGGTGAGGAGCTGTGAGTAAGGAGTAGAACATAGTGGCAGAGTAAGTTAATAGCAGAGCACAAGACAGACCTAAGTTACGACGGCTATGGTAAAAGTTATTTTTCCGTTTTTATTTGGGTTCTTTGTTTGTGTTACCATAGCCTAAATTTATTGTGTATTTATTGTGTATTTGTGCCACCATTTACATTTACTTGAACAAATGCTATAAAAGTAAACAATTGCTTGACTGGAAAGATATTGCTAGAGGTAAAAGCAGCACCAGGATGTCACAAGACAGTGGGTGAATCCTATAGAAAATATCCAGCCACATAGGTGGGAGGAAAGGTCCTATGCATGCCAGTGCAGTGGATAGTACAGTAAGTAGGTGAGCTGTATGGCCCAGAATCACAATAATCAGGGGCCCCAGCACAAGTGAGTGAGAGCTGTGGTCTGGGAAGGAACATGCACTACGTCAAGATGCTAGATGGCACACATTCAAACAGGTGCTTGACTCTCTAAGAAAAGAGACAATGAACATATTAGTGAAATACAATCACTTCTGTCTAAATTCATGCTGAATGTCTACTAATAGACCTTTACTGGATATCTGTTTTGTCAGCTCATCTTTTACAGTTGCTGCCTTATATGATCTACCATTACGTTAAGACACTTGCCAATAGTTTTCAAGGTCTGTCAGATCAATTTTTTAAACAATGGTGCAAGTATAGTTTCCACTCTTGAGGAACTTAGTGATTTCTGAAAAATATCTGTTTACAGGTTTATATATTTAATCACTAGCTTTTCTGAATGCACCTAATTAAATGTACAGTCTATTTGCCTTTGTCCCCTTTTAATAGTACTTCAGTTCAGTGCAACCTCAAAATCTTTCATTATTATTTAAACTTACCTATAGATATCATCATGGTACCAACCTCCACATATAAAGTTATTAATTAACAGCGTTCATATTACATTTCCCCTTAGCGTGTCTTAATATACTCCACTGTTTCATTACTGCTTCTCTTGCAGTTACAACACTGGAAGTGCCTTTCAAAATTATCATTTGTATTCATAGTATTATTTTTCTCCATCTGCCTTTTATAAATTCAAATTTCCTTTTTAACTGGTGCTCTAATATGTTATATATCCTATGGTGCATTCTACGGATGTGTATTGTATAATAATTTCTTTACTATTAACTTTACATAACTACTGAGGAGATCTTATGTTTCCAACTGTTTTTAATTGTTGGTGTAAACTTACCTTCAACTATAATAATCCCAGTTTACTTTTTTAAGGCTTTACCATACTTGTCCAAGTCTACCCTACAAAAAATAAATGACACGGTTTTTCTCTTTCCTGCACAACCCTGAAGTAAATTAAGTTTTGATAGAAAATTGATACTGTTTGATGATTGACTCAGCCAAAAAACCGTAAAGCCTGCTATTGCATATCAAGGTCACTGGATCCAGATGGTTTAGTAATTTATATATATAGGTAGTGTGTTTTGATTATTATAAAAATACTAAATCTAGACAGACTTAACCAGATACATTGTGCTTAGCACTCTCTGAGTCCATGACCTACTATTTTGTTGCCTTTCCCAGTTCATATTTAGTCCATGACTATGAAATTTCCATCTGAATTCACATTTTGACCCTTTTATAAAAGTATTAACATTGCTCTCTACATGTGGGTGTTCAATAATAATGTTCTCTGATTCATACCTTTATCTTTACAGACTTCTTTTCAAAATTCTCACAAAGGTGTGTTTATCCCCTATGTGAAGCAGGCTTGTATTTAAATTTTCTTTTAAGTGTATACTCTCTGTGGCATGTTGGCTCAATAGTTAACACTGCTTTTTCACAGACTGAGATTCCTGCTCTTGAGTTCATTGCTGACTGTGTACATTTGGCATGTTTCCTCCATGTCTGCATGTGGGAGTTTTCTTCCCACATCCTCAAAGATGTGCATGTTACACTATCTGGTGATAATAAACTGGCTCCATCAGAGTGTGTGTGGGTGAGGTGTTCCTGCCTTGTGCTCTGTGTTACCAGGGCAGGCACAAATTATGTGGTTGTTACACTGACACCTCTCTGTTTTTTTGGTTTTCCCTGTTTTTACTACATTGTTGTTATTTGCATTATACTAACCCTCATCCAAGTTGTCTGTTTTAATTGCTATATTGATTTTTTTAATGCTTTCAAAAGGTTATTTGTTTATCTTTGGGCATATGGAGATTACAATCTAAATGCAATAGCCAGAGACAAAGTGTGCCTTTTAAGAGATACAACAAGTCTTTTTTTATTCTTTAACTCTTCTGTTGCAGAGTTTATATGGATATTCTTTTATCCATTCCTGCTGTACATTAAACACACAATATAGATTTCACAGCCTGTTATACTGTAACAATAACAAGGATTAATATGAAAATGTTCTGTACAATAAGCAATCAGAAAGTATCAAAAGCCATGTATGGGCTATTGTTTTGGCCGGTAACTCTGCAGTTAGATTAAACTGGTTCAATAAATAGATTGATAAATGGATGAGTGGATTATTGCTTGGCTTACCAGATAGACAGTTGTGGCTGTAAATTCAAAGTGATGTCTTTAGCTGGAGATGTTTATTACCCTGAAGCTGTAAATGGTAGTAGTATAAAGCAGGGGTCGCCAAGTCCGGTCCTGGAAGACCACTGTGGCTGCAGATTTTCATTCTAACCCTTTTTTAATGAGTGCCCTGTTTGTGCTGCTAATTAACGTCTTGTGAATTCATTTTAATTGAATTGCTTTTTTAAGATTTGCTCCCCTGAATTTCTTCATCGTTCCTCTGAATTGCTTCATTTCTTTCTTTAAATGGCACCCAAACGGAAATGAAATGTGAAGTGAGGTAGCCAACAGAAGATCAACTAAGTGAGGGCGTCAAACTCCAAACAATTTCACTCCAACCAGCTGCTTAATTCTTGTCGTTAATTAAACCAATTCTTTAATTTTGTGGCTTGTTGCTGCTCTTGTGGTGCATTAGCAGACATTTCCAAAATTGTTGATTTTCTCTTTCTAAGAGCACTGGTAAAATGTTTTGGGGACCTGAGAAGATCGGCATTCCGGAGACCTTCAACTTTCTTTATTTTCAGATATTGTATGATGGACACCAGTTGTTTTGGTTCATTTTGTATCTCATTATTGCTTGGCTGCTAATTAAGGGAAAAGAAACAATTAACGGGTCTGAGACTTCAAGAGCAAGTCAAATAAAATTAGTTCAAAAGAAGTTAATTAGCAGCAAAAACAGGTCATTCATTAAGAAAAGGCTTAGAATAAAAACCTGCAGCCATGGTGGTCCTCCAGGGCCGGAGTTGGCAACCCCTGTTATAAAGGATACACCTGTGTAACTTAGAATTTTGCAGTTGAGTTCTAAAGTTAATTTCCATAATACGTTCTTGCAATGCACAGCTCTTCTAAAGAAAGAACTGCAATGCAACCGCTTTCGCATATTATACTGTAGTTTAGTAAATGGTTTGTACTTTGACTGACTTTATGTGTATCAATGAAATTTTGAAATATATTTAACAAGAATCAGAAATGAGAACATGGCAAGTCTTACATGTCAACATGCAGAACCAGAACATAGTCACAGTGCCTGTCTCTTCAACTAAGAGGCAGCATTAAGTGCAGCCATGTTTACAGTTAATTGGCCATTTTAAATTCAGCACAGATTCATTTTCGCCTGCTCAGATCAGGACAGAATTGAATAGTCTGTTAGAAATTATCTACATAAATGAGTCGCAGCAGACACACTGTCTAGACACACAAATTACACCTGCAGTTACAAGCATGTAAACATCTTAACTTATGGATGATGTCCATGTTTGTAACAGAACTCAGAGTGCAGTATAAGATGTGAAAGGCACCCTGAAGCGTCAACGGTTTCGAGATTTTTGTTTTTCCAAAATTAAGTTTGTTTGATTTCAACCACTTTGTTTACTTTTGACTGTCTTTCCAAGCATGCCCACTGACTAATTCAAAATATCACTGATTAAGCAACCTTTTTTTATTATAATGCATCCTAAGTTATTTGGTGTCATGGCTTGATAGATAAACAAGTCAGTTGCAATGTGCATTTAATATTTAGAATCTGAGTCAGGCCACATTATTCAAAGAGTATGGAAATATTTTGAACATACAGTATATGGGACATTAAAGAAGACTGAGGACGAGTCTGGAAGTTACTACATCAAACCTGCCTTTTAAAAATCTGTCTAGTATTTGTTCTGCTGTTACAATGAAAACAGGTCAGAAATGACACCTGTATACTAGGTTACATTTTCCAAAACATCCAAGTTTATGTAAAACTGGCCCATCAGCCTGACTTAATTATTTGTATCCAAACTCTGCCACTCTAGGCATGTAGCTACTAAAATTAAACAATATGTCTGAAAGCACTGCTTGTACCTAAAGATGAACAAAATTAGGTTATTTTAAAAACATCATCATGTTCTTAAACTTTAGTTACATTTAGTTTCCACTTCTATAATAAAATGAACTCTCAATCATTCTGTGTAATACAAATTTATTGAGTTTTAAATTCATAATATAGCATAACATAGCATTTGAAAACCCATTTGATCAAGCAGTACTGGGCACAAAGCAGGAGCAGCCCTGACATGATGGTAGTACATCACAGTACACACTTTTACACAAACTCATGCTCACAGGGCCATTTTCAAATCATCAGTTATTCACAACAAGCATATTAATGAGATTTGGGTGTAATAGATAAGTACCTGGAGTAAACCGACACAGACTTTGAAGGAAAAATGCAAAAATGCAAGCTTCATACACATAATTGCTTGTTGATTTCAAACCCAAGACACTAGGCCTGAATAATCATGAGGTGTTGCTCCGGCAGTGTTAAATATTTTTTTAAATAACAAGGAAACATTAAGCCAACAAGGAGCTGGGGTCCTAAGTGGGATGACCCAGTTTAATGTCAGATAATGTGAGGCAATGGGAAAATACAGTACAGCCTTAGGATAACTTTGGTGCAGTGACTGCAGTCTTGAGATGTGTTGGTTTGGTCTTCTGACTCTGGAATGAGCGACTGTTAGTGTTATATCCCCTGGCTGGTGAAAGAGGAAAGCTGACAGGTTTGGTTTTGTCTTGGTCTCCGGCTTTCTTCTGAATTGGCTACTTCTGACTGCTTTGACAAAAAGAAATGTGATTCTTTGCGCTGACACAAACACTATCCACCTTTGTGCAATTTAAATCAGTCACCGATACAGACAGCAGAATGATTACATTTTACACATATGAAAGAAACTGCCTTATCAGACTAAACATTTTCCTTTGAGGTAAAAGGTTTCCTTTATTTATTTTGATCACAGTTAAGTTTACTCTCTTGGTCATGAGGAATCTCCATTTAACACCATTTATTTAAAGACTGGGTCCTCATAGTCCTGTAACTAATCTTTATCCATTATCAAACTTAATTCAGTTGAGGTTGCATGGTCAACCTGTAATCCTTTACCTTCAAATATGTCACTTGAAGAAACAGATAAGAAATCTAAAATTCAGATATGAATATGACTCAATCAGTTTTTTTATGTATCTAGTGTTATTCACACAGGAAACTTTGAACACAGCTCTTAAAAGCACACAAGAAAACAATTTAAAGGAACACGACAACAAAGCTTAAAATGGGATCTTTCAGATACATGAAAAAAACATAAGCAGGAGACTTCAAAATTAAAAATGAATTACAATGAAGGAACGTAGATAGTAAAAAGCCAGGCTTAAACTGATACAGTAGAAACAGAAGAGTCAGAGAATAAAATAGTTATATCAATGAAAGACAGGAGAAATTAGGGTTTTAAGCATGATTTGATGGCAACCACCAATGAAGCTATACAGACAGTACTAAAGAGTAACCCCAGAAAGTAGAAGCTAAAAAGCTAGTAGTTAACAAATGTTTCAAAACAAGGCTTTGGAATGGCCAGAAAGTACAGATCAGAGGGTCTCGGGTGTCTGGTAGGTTAGAGCAAGCAATAGTGATGGGCAGACTGGGGTATTAGAATTTATACATTCCTAAGTCATAAGCAGTATTTCATAGCAGAAAAAAGAGAATTTTCAGTATTCATTCTTTAATAGGAGCACCAGTACACCACAGTTGTGCATTGATTAACTCAGTTGCTTCACAACTTCAGAGTTTGGGTATGATTCCTGGCCTGAAGACACTGCTTTCCACAGCTAAAAGTAATTTAAATTGTACACAGTACTTGTGTGTATGAGTGAACCTTGAGATAGAATGGCACTCCAAGTTTTATCCTGAGATTGATAGGCAACCTGCAGTGTGATGGCAGGAATTCATGGACCATCTGGTTGACACCAATGGTATGAAATAATCTGTTAAATTGAATAAGGTGACTTTTCATGCAAGATTATTAGGAAGGTCTCTGGATTGGGCTAAATGTTGCTGAAAGGCCACAATAGTGATGTTGCAGTGGTGTAAGGAGGGAAAGGTTGTGTGTAGAAAGTGTCTGGTGTGGCCATGGGACATGACTTTAAGGAGGCAGGTTCTGGCAAACCATTGCTTAACTAATGAAGGGTTAGCAGGAAACCAGACAGATATTAACATGACCTAGGAGTATCATAAGTGGGGAACATTTTGTATTGAACTGATTTCTCTATATGACTTTGTGGCAGAGCTTTTTAACCACAACAGCTGCCAGGTCTGAAGGGATTGGTAAAGATTCAATCAGAAATGATGTAGGCCCTGGATTTTGTAGTGCTGGGTAGGTTAACAAGGCCCTTAAATATTGTGTAGAAGGACGTTTAACACCTTGATTCTGGCAGACGGTGTCTGTGGTGGAGTACCACAGGGTGTGTGCTAATTACACAGTAAAGACACTGCTCAGCTTCTCTGAAGAAGACCCATGCCAGTCACTGGAACTGATACTCCATTTCACAAGTCAACCTTAGATCCAGGAAGAGGATTGTGAATTCCACACTGACTCATTTAATCTCAGGATCTTAGTTTTGAGTGAGGCCGTGACTGCAAAATTGATTAAGATATCTTTGCTGTGACATCAATATGGAGAGTGTCCGTCCAGTTTTGCAGTTGTGATACCAGAATGAAGTCCTTGGAAAAAGCCCATGATAAAACAGTCAATCTGTGTCCTCATCCTCAAATATGGTCAAGAGCTTTATGTAGCAACCAAATAAATAAAATCATGGGCACAGGGGGATAAAAAAAGGTTTCTTTGGCAAGGTTACTGGTTCATTCTTCATATCAGGGTCAGAGAACTTACAATCTGAGGGGAACTGGTAACAGCAAAGTTACTTCCTTGGATCAGGTGGGGACAGCTGTTTTTGTGCCTCCCACAGAAGATTATTGCACTCAGCCAACTAGGAGGACACCCTGGAGAAAAGGAAGACTAGCCTCACCTATTTAGCTTGAAGCCTCAGAGGCCCTTACCAGAAGAAGCTATTGGAAAGTGAGTGAATAAGTATATTTTAAATGGTGTTTGAAAGTGGTTTATACCTATACTGTGTACATTAAGAACTTTAACAAAAATATTTTAATAAGTGGTAAAGACTCAAAAACTTAAAAATGAATTATTCAGTAATCAAGCTATAGCTATATAGACAGATGGAACCCCTTAACTCATAAGACTCCGAGATGGAACTTACACCAGCAACACCACATCAAAATTTGCAGAGCTTGATTTCCACCACTAGATGGAGTAACCCTTCTTCTTGCCAGCTATACTGTACTATTTATGTTCATATTATAAACAAACACTGTTAAATGTTTGTGTGGATATCACTAGTAAGGAACCTGGCCCAGGTACTGATTCTGTGGAGCGTACACTTAATCCTGTATCTGTGCTGGTTGTGCTCTGTATTCTTTAGGTTTCTTCCCACATCTGAAAGATGTTTGTGTTACCTGGAGAAAAATTAGCCCCGTGTGAGAGAGTGTGCCTGACAAAGGACTGATGATCTGGTTTACAAATTGCCCCAGTGATGCTATGATAAGCACTGGCTCCCCATAACTCTGAAACAGACAGTCAAATTGTAAATGGAGGGATAGTTAGCTTTATTGTTTATTAGACATATATATTAAACAAATTACCATACAAAAATGTACTTTCTTTAATAACTTTTTTTTACAAGAAATGTGTTTTTAAAATTATAAAAAGCATATCAGAAGTAAGTTGTTTTTTTGTTAATGTTGCTTTCATTCTTATTTTCAAGGTATACATGACAAGATGAAACATTTATATAATAGCTTTTATGAAGCTGTTCTGCTGTATTTTATTGAAGATTCACAACTTTATTTGCAATTAATAATTGTATTAAGTAATCAAATCTACAAATCAAAGGAATTAAAACATTTGCTCCTCCACTCATTTACATACTTGTTTAAATCAAAGGTAGGATCCCAGAGCCTACCCAAGAACCAAAATAATATATGGCAAGGAAGCAGGGCAGAAAGATTCAACACTAATACACAAAAAATACTGTAGAATGAATATTGCAAAATACTACCGATATGGGGGGTACAGTTAGGCCCAATAGTATTTCCACATTGAAAAGGACAAAGAGAGAGATCTATCCAAGGATTAGGTAGAATTAAATGTGACAGATTAAGGATAAAGATGTCCATTTGTGAAAGCCATATATACTGTAAAAGGCCAGTCCTTAGGCCTTATTTAAATACTGTCATTCAGAAAGATGCAAAGCATCACAAAAAAGTATGCAAACCTCATCTGAAAGCATCTAGAATGACTGTTAAACTCCACACACTTACTGTATGTTTGCCCAGATTAGACATGCAGATAACATAAACATCATTATTAAACTCCTAATATATTAATTCCTGAAATTTGGAAATTCTTTTTTGAAAACCTCATATCTGGTATAAATATTTTCAAGCAGGGTGGCAAGTCTGTTATTGTTAATCAGTAATGGATACTGTGGAACAGTATACATACTGGATTTATTAGCATGTGGAGGAGACAGTCAGTCTCTCTCTGCACAGGAAACAGGACAACACAGCAGCAAGTGTTGCTCATCATTCACTGCACCTTTGAACCTGTGTATTTTGGAGTCAGACAGACTGTACTTCCTGCGCGGTAAGTGCTGACTTTGCCCCAGTCTATGTTTGAGACCACTTACTATGAACAGAGTTGCAAACTTGTTGTAGACTGCGGTAGCACTCCAGGTAGTTTTAATGCAATATTCTTTACTGCCGTTTTCCCTGTAAGCTTGGATTAGAATAATGTACCCTCCCTGTTATGTCTCCCAACTTGTGTGAATGAAGAAAATGGCCATACATTGCCAAAGAGAGATTATTTTCTTGTATATGTAGTGCTCTCTATTTCTCCCATTTCTCCCCTCGGTGGCTGGTACAAGTTAACTCAGTAATGGAATGTACAGAATGGTAATGGCATGTGTTATTTATTTATTTAATTTTGCTAGATTTCCGATTCTCATTTGCCAAGTAGTCAGTTAGCTTGTATGCTGCTGTGTACATGCACAGTAGTTAAAGGCTTTCTTGTGTGCCAGGTCAGTTTTGCAGCTGCCTTTTGATGATACTCCAAGTGTAGGTGGAGAAGGTGTTTGCCCTCTCTTTTTGTAAAATGTAAATTAAACAACAGTTTTATTGACACAGTGATTGAGTTAGGATGTCAGGCCTTTAATACTACCACAGAAATAATGATTACTCATGAGGGTGCTACTTTCAAAGTGTGGTGCAGTACATATTTTTGAGAAAAAAAACTTTTTGTTATTTGTGCAATATTAAAAAATAATTGATGTTGTTTATAAAGCTTTTAGCTTGTAATGGCTAATGATCTGAATGCTATGAACAAATCAATAATTCATCCCAAACGTTTTGGGCATTTCGACTAATCATTGACATAAATACCCTGAAAAACATCCCCACAGCATGATGCTGCCACCACCATGCTTCACTGTAGGGATGGTATTGGCCTGGTGATGAGCGTTGCCTGGTTTCCTCCAAACGTGACGCCTGGCATTCACACCAAAGAGTTCAATCTTTGTCTCATCAGACCAGAGAATTTTCTTTCTCATGGTCTGAGAGTCCTTCAGGTGCCTTTTGGCAAACTCCAGGTGGGCTGCCATGCACCTTTTACTAAGGAGTGGCTTCCGTCTGGCCACTCTACCACACAGGCCTGATTGGTGGATTGCTGCAGAGATGGTTGTCCTTCTGGAAGGTTCTCCTCTCTCCACAGAGGACCTCTGCAGCTCTGACAGAGTGACCATCGGGTTCTTGGTCACTTCCCTGACTAAGGCCCTTCTCCCCCGATCGCTCAGTTTAGATAGCCGGCCAGCTCTAGGAAGAGTCCTGGTGGTTTCGAACTTCTTCCACTTACGGATCATGGAGGCCACTGTGCTCATTGGGACCTTCAATGCAGCAGAAATGTTTCTGTAACCTTCCCCAGATTTGTGCCTCGAGACAATCCTGTCTCTGAGGTCTACAGACAATTCCTTTGACTTCATGCTTGGTTTGTGCTCTGACATGAACTGTCAACTGTGGGACCTTATATAGACAGGTGTGTGCCTTTCTAAATCATGTCCAAGCAACTGAATTTACCACAGGTGGACTCCAATTAAGCTGCAGAAACATCTCAAGGATGATCAGGGGAAACAGGATGCACCTGAGCTCAATTTTGAGCTTCATGGCAAAGGCTGTGAATACTTATATACATGTGCTTTCTCAATTTTTTTATTTTTAATAAATTTGCAAAAATCTCAAGTAAACTTTTTTCACGTTGTCATTATGGGGTGTTGTGTGTAGAATTCTGAGGAAAAAAATGAATTTAATCCATTTTGGAATAAGGCTGTAACATAACAAAATGTGGAAAAAGTGATGCGCTGTGAATACTTTCCGGATGCACTGTAGTGTACTTTCTGTAGCAATTGCCATTACAAAGTACTATACCAGTACAGAGCCATAGTTTGATTGTTTATATTTTGATTGTTTATATTTTTTATGTTTTGAGCACACTCAAGTTAAGTGACTTGATCAAAGTCTCTGAGTCTGAGGCATGGATTGAATTAGAAACCTTGCTATTTTTCTTCCAATAGGTTGATCTCAATGACACACAACCCATACCAAAAATGTAATCTATTTGGTTTTGCCATGTAACATACAGTGCCAAATGAATATGACAACAAATGAATGAGTATATAACATGAGCCTTGCATAAAGTGTAATCTTTAAATATTTTAACATATGAACATATTTTCTCCTGTTTACAGGTGTTGAGGCTATATATCCCTTAGCAGTCTGCTAGTACTGAAGTCTGGTCACAGGCCCTTGACATTTCTATTTTCAAGGTATTAATTTGGAGAATTATTTTTAAAATGTATACCTTTGTTAAATTATCTGTATCTGATGTGTTCATGAATAGGGCAGGATACGGAGAATGGACTAGCCCCGTTCGAAGAGCTTCACCCTTTTGTGACGTTCGATTGCGAAGGACGGGTCGTGACGTCACTTTGTCTTCCTCATACAAAATGTGCCGCCCCACCCGTCGCGTGCGCCGTTCGTCTTCTTTCAACAAACACGTCTGCAATTCGGCAGCTGTAGGTTCCGCCCAATCGCCTGCTCGTGCATACTTAACCCCGCCCTTCGTTGGCTCGTGTACGATTGCCACCCAGCTGTCACTCGCACCAACTTTGCTTGCCTGGCGACCCGGAGGTACTGGAATGTGGCGGGAGCACGTCAATCATTATCTAGCAAGCCAATCAGCTATTAGATATTTAGTGACTAACTAATCGGTTGGAAGAGTTTCTCGCCAATCACTCTTTAGACCAAGACAATCTACTTCAGAAGTCGTTCGCCTGCTGCGTGCTCCCTCTTTGGATTGTGCATATTAACTCCACCCCTGCCTGACACTCGCTCATTACTCACGCCCCTTCGACAACTTGACACCGCCTCAGAGCCTCAGCTTACTGAAGCTAGCTGCTTACAGCTGAGGCATAACACGCAGATAGCAGCTGGGTGAGGAGTTGAAGGGACCGGGCGGAGAGGAGGACAGTCGCGAAGATAGCTCCTCCACTGGCGGAGGTCATCTTTTAAGAAAACTGGGACCTGCTGATGAGGCGGGAAGGAACACGTAAATATGCCACAGGAGGGAGACTGCAGGGAAGTAACGAATAACGGGTTGACACTGACTGCCTGCTACCTGTCCTGAAAGAGGACCTACGCTCACTTTACTGGGAAAAAAGCAAGAGAAGTTTCAGTCACTTTGTTTCAAAACGTAAATAATCCTTTATCTTTCGTGGAATGAGTCTTAAAGTGTGATTAAAGGGACCATTTATCAACAAGATAAATTTGTAAGGTACAAAATAATTCCTTCTTGTAGAGTCGACCACCTATGGGAGGCCAGCTCTGAGTCCCTTGTGCTAAGATAACACTTAACTTTGGCAAAGAATCAAGGCCATGCGTGACGCTTTGCTGGTTACCTGTTCTTCCGTAAAGACTTCATCATCTCCCTCGATGTCATGGCGGCTCTGGAGGTATTTTCTGGCTTACCTGTACCTGGCACAGCTGTTCCTAAAGCAGTCCTCTTGCCGTTCCTTGGAATGGCACACAGCGTTTGTGAGCACCACCTATCTGGACCCTGAGTCTAATGTGACCGTCAGTGAACATACAGAGAGCGGCCGCTATGGGGACAGCTCCCCCAAAGACACGGTGCAAGGCTACGTGGGTATCCCTCGCACCATCAAGGACATGGAGGGCTGTGACGCCAGCGCAGACTATTACGTCCCTTCGCTTGGCGGTGCTGACCTACCGGAGTCCTGGATTGCCCTAGTGGCCCGAGGGAGTTGTACCTTCAAGGACAAGGTGCTGAACGCTGCCCGAAAAAAACGCGGTGGCCGTGGTGATCTACAATGAAGCGCGTCTGGGAAACGCCACCGTACCGATGTCTCACATTGGTGAGTGTCCCTTGGGGGTGAGCAGCCAGTGTGAAAAACTCGCCTTTCGAGGCTCGGGAAATCACGCTGTCATGGACCTGAGTAGGTGCGTGGCGCGGTGAGGTGTCAATGCTTGTTGTGGATCTCATTAGTGTATATAGAATTCGTTTAATGGCAGTGGCATTTTTCCAATCAACTACCCAGATGTTTGGCTTCAGCTTTAGAGCAACCTGTGCCTTTTGTTTTGCCAGACGTATATTTTAGCTGCAGTGTTCATTTTAACTCGATGTATTCCTTCTCATGCGTAGTTTACCTTATTTTGTAGATTATATTGGCAAATATTGCCATGTCCCCATTCCAATTTATGTGTTGGTTTTCATGGTGAAATACTTTATGATTTCCTCCGAAGCAGTGCTTGAAGTGGAAACAAATTATTTGCGATATTAATTTTATGCCGATACAGTGACATTCGATTATTATTCAGTTTCCCCTTGTAAAGATTCCAGAAAAGATGTTTACCCGCAGCAGTATTCTAAGAAATCGTGCCGATACTCGTATGCTGAAAGTGTTGAAGGTGCCGGTACTGTGTACCAGTGAGTACCGACCCACTTCCAAGCACTGCTCCGAAGTCATTTGTTTCCTTCCTCATTCTGAAGGTGTAAGTGGTAGGGTGATTGACAGGCCTAGATCGACTGGTGTATTAGTAAATAAGGCACAATACTTAAAAGTGCAATTGCATTTTCAGGCATGTCTGCTACTTTCTATTCGTTACCGGAGGTTGCTTCACCACCCTGGAAATGAGTGTGTTGGAAAGTAATTTAAGGGTGTAGGGCGGTTTAAAATAAATGATTGTTAACATGATGATAAACCATATCCAACACTTAAGTGCTTTCACCTGCTGTACCCTTATCTATTCCATTTAGCTTTCCTTGGGTATTTATGGCATCACTTTATTCCCAGTTAGTTGATTATTTTAAAATGTGTGGCTACTCTGATGCCTTTAATGTAGAGTTTGTGTAGTTTTCGTCAGTAGTCCAAGTACATAACTTTTTGGAGCCTTTTAATTGACCCACTATGAGTGAAAGTGGTGTCCCATCCAGAGCTACTGCCTACTTTGTACCCACTACCATTGGACACCGCTCCAGCAGCATGTCTCTTACAAATGTGAATGAAGGGAATTTACGTGAAGCAAAAAACCCAGTTGATGTCTCTAAAATTTCCCAGTGGCTGTGAGCCTGTATATAGCAGCTGGTTGTTGGCCTGTATCCATTGTATTGATCTGAAAAATTAAAGATGATGTGAAAAAATGAGGTGCAGATGGAGTATGCAAGCAAGGTTATAGATGAGTTGTGTGTCTCCAGCAATATACTCATAGTCATTACAACATGTATGTGTTATGCCAAATACACATTAAGTTGATATATGTTAGAACAGATTGGAATTTTTCAGTTAACTTTCAGTTTTAAATACTGTATAGTTTTTCATGCTACTATATTTTTTTCTGTTATTTAACTTAAAAAAGTTATAAAGTGGTATACCATATTACTTAAGAATAAGAATAATATATATTATGTTGTGCTTTTGTAAAGCAATATTTACCTCAACTGAAAGTTGTATTTAAAATGTATTTATAGTGTTCCTGCAAAGCCTGTAGACATTTTTGTTTTAAATATACAGTATACTTAATCTTGTTTCAATAATACTGGTAATCAGATAATTAAAAAGAAAAATGTTTTTAAAGTAGGCACAGAGGGACGCATGATGAATCTGGATAATTCTCTTTGTCTAATTTTTCTTTGAGTACTTTTACATTAGAGCCTGTAAACAAAGGACATCTGCCACCCTGGTGCCTGGCCACAAGTGCCATATACTCTCTCTTTATGAGGTGTTCATTAATTGATTGAACACTTCTGAAATAATTTTGAAAATAAAAGCAAGTTTGATTTGTAGATGAATGTTGAATACTGAAACTGAGGCATGTAAGGCATTTACTTTGAAATATGCATTGCACCTCAACATATTCATTTTAGGAAAGAGCAAGCAGCTTTTTAATTTTTGTTACAAATGTGTAAAAGTCCAGAGTGGCTTGATTCTCTGCACAAAGAATATCAAGCAGTTTAGATGAGAATCTGGCATATGGCCGCATCCTGACGGAGATTTAAAACTTACCCTGCAATTTCCCATTGAGAGTCATTTACTGCAGGCCTGGATTGAGATCAATGCAAATTTGAAACAAGCTGTTAGCACGATACAAAAGAGGAAGACCTCCCTTGGGAGGCCAGTCTAACAAAGCCCAGGAGCCATTGCAGGCAGAAATGCACAGCTTGAACTTTCACAATGGTGACAAGTGTGGCCTAAATCCCACGTTATCAAATGAATGTGAAGTGACAAAGACCGGTTCCTCATTGTTTTACAGAATTAGACAGCCATGCATATACACCAATTCATATAATCTTATTCTCAGATCCACTTAGTTCAATTCAGAGTCACAGGGGACTGTAGTCTATCCTAGAAGCACTGAGGTCATAACAGGAACTAGCCCCGTATAGTGGGTCCAATTAATTTTATACCCCCCCCCCACACACACACACACACTCACTCTCACACTGGGGGTAATTTTGAGTCTCCAATCAACCCAACCTGCATTTCTTTGGGACTAGATAGATAGATAGATACTTTATTAATCCCAAGGGGAAATTCACATACTCCAGCAGCAGCATACTGATAGAAAAAAACAATTTTAAAGTAAAGAGTAATAAAAATGCAGGTAAAAACAGACAACAACTTTGAATAATGTTAACGTTTACAACCCCCCCCCCCCCCCCCCCCCCCCCAACGGGGTGGAACTGAAGAGTCGCATAGTTTGGGGGAGGAACGATCTTCTCAGTCTGTCAGTGGAGCAGGACAGTTCTGTCTGGAGATGACACTGTTTAGTGGATGCAGTGGATTCTCCATAATTGATAGGAGACTATGGGAAGAAAACCCCATAGAGACACAGGGGTGCATGCTCCGCATGGATAGTATCCAGGTGTGAGGATTAAACTCATAAACCTTGGTATTTTGAAGTACTGCACTTTTTGCTGCATACTTAAGATAAAAAAGCCTTTTCTCCACAATGGAATAATTTTACACAGATAAACAATATGCTGGGGGAATGTAATAGATATTTGTTTTGTTGGAAAACACTGCCTTGCAAAATAGCAGTCTCTATAGTTGCATGATTTTTTATCAAAGTGATAGTAAATATGTTTATAGAATTATTGTCACAAGTATAGAGTACATTTTAATTCTTACTTGCACATAAGATATATAATATTTAAAAGTATGGGTTTCATTTTCTCCAAATTCTTGTATACAGCTTAGTGACTACTTGTGCCTTTAAGCTTTTTTTGACATCAGTCAGCCACTATTGCTTGCAGATTTTCTATTTTTTATTATTTTAATTACTTATATACCCTAAATCATAAGTAAATTACTTATCCTAAGTAATCTCTCTCGACTGTCTAAACATTTTGTGAACCTGAGTTTCTACTTAAGCATTTGACTTTACCTTAAGATAAACTTTACTAAGATGAGATATAGTGTGAGCAGCTGTGTGCATATGGTTAAGAGTATATATAAGTGCATGCATGAGCATGAATGAACATAAAAAACCCTTATTTAAAATATGAAATGCAAATAAAACATCCACTAAAAATGATTTACTTTCTCCAGCTGTAGCTGAATCCCTTTTTTTGTATTGTATTCATCAACATAGCACAAAGATATCAATGCCATTTAAGTGGAGTTTTACATTGATCAGGTGTGAGTGATTATGAGAGTGCGTGTGAATGTTAACTGTGCTGGGCTGGTGTTCAGTCTAAGGTTGATTCAAACTCAATAAAGGTAGATAAGCCTGTAAGACTGTAATAATAGGTGTGGAAAACAGATGGTCGGAAAAACTGAATGTGTTGAAGACTGTAAACTTAATTAAATTAAGTATTACTGTAGAATTTGGTCATGGGGATAGCTCCCCATTACAATACAAATATACACAGTTATACTTCTTCTGTGTACTTATTAAGTGAACTGAGATTGTGTTCACTATTGACATACCATATGAGAAAGTTTGTTTGGTTGGTAAGTTACTCAGATGCCACTTTAATACCTGTAACCTTTGTAACTATATACTGTGTGTTCTATTTGTATTACAGGCTGGGTATTTACAAAAAGTTTTGTATGCAATATTACTTTGGATTGAGATATATTTACATTCTTCAATCTACTAGTCCCTACTGTGTCACAGTACTATACAGTGTATTGCCAAAATGTGTAGGCTATTCAGTGAAAATGAAGCTCAGAGCATTTTTCAACATTATTTTTCTGTTGTACTTCCATTATGTTCAGGTACTATGTCACCTGCACAACAACATCCTTGCTGTTAAAGTAAAAAAGTAAGATAATAATTACAAATTATTCAGCACATACACTGTATTCACCACCTTTGCCGAAAGTTATAATGGGCTTACTTAAGCCTGATTCTACCTGTACTACTTACAATAGATGGTTACACATGCTCCGTCATGAATACTTCAGAAGGCAGGCTGGAGAATGTGTTCTCACAATTCTTATCAGGCAGGACTGTAAATGTAAATATTTACTGCTGACACTATGTAGAGCTTATCCTTAATACCTTAAAATATAGTCTTAGACAATTATTGGAATTACTTTATATAAGGAAATTCTTATACAGCACAGATAAAACAAAAGACAAGGTTTTAAATGCATCATCTGAATAACACTGAAAGGTTTGATCACAGACATGTCTTGGAGCCTTCATCTGTCATAATCAATGTGCTTATTTTCATAGGCTTTAGTGTCTTCACATCATTCTTAGCAGCATTTATGCCTGCCTCAGGTAGAGTACATAGATCCTTCTTATTTTTATACAGTTCAGATGCCACCAACACACCTGAGATTGTAGGCTGCTAAAGGAATCTTTCCAGCATCACCAGCACAGTGTCCCACCTGGTGACAGTCTCATTTCACAGGTTGTGTGCTGATAGGTTCAGAAACTTGTTTCACCTTCAGAACATGACTAACGGTGGTGACACAATGAAAGAAACCTACCAATGTTTCTGTTTCAACTAAGCAAATAAGATTTACAAAGCAAAGTACTCCTCCTGCAAAACTACCAAAATGTTTGCTCTGTTATCTGTAACATTGGCATAGTGTTCAGTGGCGTAGCGTGGGATATCACAGTTAAGGGACACTTTATGTCCCAATCTGATGGACTCAATAGTCTTTTTTTAAAGCCTTAGTAATTTGCTCAAATGTATATACATAGGTTAGTTAAAATGCAGTTTGGTTCTAGCATGCTCGTAATGTTTTAGGAACTTTCACTCTCAGCAACAATGTAGTGGCTTGCCCTTGCAGATGCAAATGGTGACTAAATAGTTTTTTGAAGCACAAGGCAAAGTAGATGAAAGACTACATATAAATGAGTCTGGCCTAACCTACCTAACTTACACAATGAAGGCAAAGGAACACTTCAAGAAACTCTTTGAAAAAGTAATTGAAAAGTACAAGTGAGGGGATGGATACACTAGTTTTGGAATACAGGAGAACTGTATAAGAAAGGGCAGAGCAGGCTATTATTTCTTGGGAGGCTGCATTCCTTTAATGTGGGTAGTGACATCATTAACATATGCTACAACTTTCTGATGGCCAGTGCGATTTCCTGTGCTGTGATGTGCTGGGCTGGTAACATCACTTTCAAGAGAGGCCCACTAATTAAAAGGACAGGCTCGGGTGTGTTATACATTCTGGACCCCCTGGAGGAAGAAGCAAAGGAGAGAAATAGAACAGATCTATCTATCTATCTATCTATCTATCTATCTATCTATCTATCTATCTATCTATCTATCTATCTATCTATCTATCTATCTATCTATCTATCTATCTATCTATCTATCTATCTATCTATCTATCTATCGTGCATCCGGAAAGTATTCACAGCGCATCACTTTTTCCACATTTTGTTATGTTACAGCCTTATTCCAAAATGGATTAAATTCATTTTTTTCCTCAGAATTCTGCACACAACACCCCATAATGACAACGTGAAAAAAGTTTACTTGAGGTTTTTGCAAATTTATTAAAAATAAAAAAATTGAGAAATCACATGTACATAAGTATTCACAGCCATTGCCATGAAGCTCAAAATTGAGCTCAGGTGCATCCTGTTTCCCTTGATCATCCTTGAGATGTTTCTGCAGCTTAATTGGAGTCCACCTGTGGTAAATTCAGTTGATTGGACATGATTTGGAAAGGCACACACCTGTCTATATAAGGTCCCACAGTTGACAGTTCATGTCAGAGAACAAACCGAGCATGAAGTCAAAGGAATTGTCTGTAGACCTCAGAGACAGGATTGTCTTGAGGCACAAATCTGGGGAAGGTTACAGAAAAATTTCTGCTGCTTTGAAGCAGAAATATATACACACACATATACATATATATACATGGTGAGTCAAAATTATTTTAAACATTTGAATTGTGAAAACAATTTATTCACAAAACATACTTCATATGTGCAAGATGATTTACAGGAATGCCTCAATATGTTCGCCATCATGTTCAACACACTAAAACCAATGAGCAACAGTACCATTTAAAGTCCAGACACACATTTTGTGGGGAATAGATGATATTCCATATCCTGCCCTTCAAGTCATTGATATCATGAATATTTCTGCTATACACGTGCTCCTTCACCATACCCCATAACCAGAAATCACAGGGTGTCAAATCAGGGAAGTGTGGAGGCCATGGCAATGGTCCACCACAACCAATCCATTGACCTGGAAAGGTGTGGTCGAGATAAAAATAATCCATTAGTGTTAACATAATTTTGACTCACCCTGTATAAATCTATGTACTGTATGTATGTATGTGTATATATGTGCTGACTCCTCACAAGCTTTGTCCACCTCCTCCTGACTTTGGTTGTATGAAGTGAGATAGGAAGCTCCTTTTATTTTAGTCTATATATATATATATATATATATATATATATTCCTCCTTCCTCCAGGCATCACGGCGGGACAGGGTTCCTGGCCGTCTATCACAATGTATATATATATATATATATATATATATATATGTGTGTGTGTGTGTGTGTGTGTGTGTGTGTGTGTGTGTGTGTGTGTGTGTGTGTGTGTGTGTGTGTGTATGTGTATATATATATATACTGTGTATGTGTATATATATATGTGTGTGTGTATGTATATATGTATACAGTATATGTGTGTGTGTATATATGTACAGTATGTATATATTTATAAATAAAGAGAGAGATATGGGCGCAAGACATAATTTTTTTTTTCTGAACAGCAGACCACTTTAGCCAAAAAAAACCTTTACTCAGAATTATTATTGTGCTTGGAATACAAGACTGAGAGAATTGTATTAATGTTAGCATTTAGAATGTGAAGTTAAGAAAATATAGATTGATTATGGAACTTGGCACTCTGAATAGCTTCATCTTTAAATGTTTTGCCAGCTTCCTGGAGAGTTCATTACAAAAGCTGCACCAGTTTATTTGTGGTACCATTTGGGTTTGCCTCATCAGCCCACATTAAGAAGAAAAAATCCTAAATCGAGTTTAGGTAAAGTGGTAAATATTTGATGCTTGCCTGCTTAGCAAGAACTTGTGTTTCTTGATAATAGAGGAATTCATCTATGGCAAAATGCATATTTTTGGGGAGAGTTCAGTGTCTAATGTTTGTGGTATTCAATAAGTAAATATTTGCATTCCCCTTTAACAAGATTACACAGATCACACACTTGAACTCTCCTGCTGGTTGTTATAGCATCCAAAGGCCTTTGAGTATAGTGGTGGCTCGAGTTATATGAGATGCATATCTCATTTGTAGAGTAAAGACAAAGTGAAAATGAAATTTCTTCATATATAAATGTGTAAACTATCTTTGCATGATGTAATCTGTGGTTGTAGAATGTCACATAGAAGAAGTAATGCATTAACTTAGAGTTTCTTTAGATCAGCTCAATATAGGAATAAAGTAACATAAGGTTACATAAGGAAATATAAGGAGAGCAGAAGATATATGACTTATACAGACCTTAGGAGTGAAGAGTAAAAAAACAAAGACCTAATGGGACGGGTGCTTTCAAGGCTTGTTTCTGTTACATTTCTCCCTCCTTCATTATCAGACTGGCCATACATTTTCAGCCTGTCCCAGCAGTAAATTCTATAATAAAACTAGCCTATGTTTGATCTGTTCAGAGTTTGATCTTTCTCAGCTTCAATAAATTAACTGTTCTCCCTTTTTTGGAGCTTTGGACTATTTGTATAAATTTATCTTGTTTGTACCTTTCTAAACCTTAATGTCTCCTTTTAGGGAGATTCAATAACAAAAGTGGCCCCCAATCACACAATCTCTTTTTAACCCAAATAGCTCTCTTGTCCTTGCTAAATTTTCTGGAATCTCTCCTTCATCTGTTCATCATTTGAAATTGAAAGGCAGGCAGTGAGGTGTAGTGGTTAAGGCTTTGAACTTCAAACCCTGAGGTTGTGTGTTGAAACCCTTCTACTGACACTGTGTGACCATGGGTAAGTCACATGACCTGCCTGGGCTCCAATTTGAAAACCAAAAAGAAATGTAACCAATTGTATCAAATTGTAACCAAATGTTATAAGTTGCCTTATGTAAAATGTATTTATTCTAATGTTTTTCTAAAATTTTAATTGAAAGATCTCTTTCCCACCTTTCTCTAAGATCAGGAATGAGTAAATTCCTTTTTTTAAAAAAAAAGACTGCCTAAATGTTCATCCACATTATCCAGTAAAGCATCATGGACAGCTCTAGGTGCAAGGTGTAGGAAGTTGGGTAGGCTACTTTTTAAAAAAAGTTTTTAATTTGTATATAGAAGGAAAAGTGTGTAACTGTAATATTAAAGTGGGAGCTTAATTGTTCAAAAGATGCAATTACATTATCACTATAGAGGTTTCTAAATATCACAGTCCTGAGCATCCCCCATAGATTGAATAATGCCTACATAAGAAAAGGATGAAATCAATGATTATTATGTATTGGGGCAACAGATAAGAGCTTCTCTGCCATAAAATGTGACCTACATTGGTTTCATATCTTTCGTTAATGGTAGATAAATGGTAAATTGATGATAATTATTATTGACTGGAATTCAGAGCAGAATATACTAAGAGGATCTAGAACAGGATTTAAGAGTTTTGTTGATGTATATGGTGATGCCCTCAAAAAGATATAGGAGCTTTGGTAGAATATTCATTTTGACAATATTGATTCTCTTGGAAAAAGTAACACAGAGGGAGGACCATCTATTAATATCTTGTTTCGTGTTTTCCATCATACCACCAAAATTTAAAGAGATTTAAAGATGTTTAAAGAGATTTTGAGGTTTCCTATAATAATTATCCCCAGATATTTAAACTGTTCTGACATGATCAAGAAAAAGTAATTCAACCTAGTCTGATATGCTGGGGAATTCATTGGAAAAATCATACTTTTAATCAAATTCATTTTGAATCCAGAGATACTATGAAATTCTCATTAATACTAATGGTATTAATTTATTATTATGGGTCTGAGATATAAAGCAACATATCCTTGGCATAAAGGAGTTGGTTTCTGTTCAATTCCATGCCTTCTAATGATCCTCTTTATGTCTCAGAATGTTTTCCAGAGATTAATAGCCAATGGTCCGATGGCACTCACAGAAAGGATCTATATTACTAAACGACAGTTTAATTTATGCACGGCGGACCCACCGAAGCACATGCGCACTGCGCCGCGGCGCCCCAGAGTCAAACGCAGAAACCGCTTTAGTACAAATATGTTTATTTAATTAAATGAACTTTCCCAGGACGCACCCACCCTCCATGATATTTCATCCCTCCAAATATCGCAGGGAACAGAAAGTGATTGCCATTCTTGGATTTGCGATTCTTTCGAGAATCGTGGGCCTGCTAGTTAGGGATAATGTACAGCCTTGTTTGTTAATAATATTAACTACGGCTTCTGGATTAGTATAAATTAATTTAATATTTGCAAGTATATTAGGTCCAAACTCAAATTTGCGCAGTACAGTAAATCTATATCCCCATTCAACTCTGTCAAATACTTTTCTATCTAAGAACAGAAAGACCTCAGGAAATTGTCAAATTTTGTAGGTGATTATATTACTTTAATTAAATGTCAAAGATTAGATGCTGTCTGTCTCTACTAAATATGGTTTGGTCTTGTGATATTACAGAAGGAAGTATTTTTTCAATCCTTCTAGCTGAAACCTTTGCTATTGTCTTAACATCATTATTCATTGGTCTCGGTTCCTTTCAAGAATGTCATTTCCAGGCCATGAAGGCACTTGGTGCTCCCAAGTTCTTAAGCCTACCATGATTCAAGTACTGTATATTTTTTCACTCTGTTCATAGTTATTGAAGGTGTATTATTAGGGCAATGCTTGTCCAGTTTCTTTTCTAGATAGTAAAGGGTATTTGTCCAACATTTTCTTGCATGCTCTTGATTTGCAGAATTAGTTGTTTTTTGTATTTTATTACTGTTTCTGGGTCTGCTTGTGTTGACATGCAAGTTAATGTGTTGGTGAATGAGGCTTTCAAGTGCTAAATAAATTGTAATAAACATATAGACCAAAGTTCTTGGGTCTGTTTGAAATACACCTTTAATGTACAGAGTATATATTTAATGTGTAATTGAACAACTAAAGTGTAACAAGATAATATTAAAGAACATTTGCCCTATAATAGTGGGGTTTTAAGTTTCATACGCATATTATCATCAGCTTATGCCTGTGAAACCAAACGCCACTCCCATCATGGTCCATGCCCTCTTATTGGATGCTCAGTTTTGGATATGGAGTAAAGATTTAGTCTGGAACACTTGTGGTATAGTAGGGGGGTCTGTTTGGAGTTGGGGGGGGGGGGGGGGGGGAATGGGGTCCACGTGGACACATGAAGTATGATAGCCAGAGATACTGTATTTTTTGGTACTATTCTTATATATATGAGCTACATTTCAAGCATTCTGTTATATTCTTAGAGGAAAAAGCAAAGATTTTTTTGTCCTGTATTTTAGTTGTGACTACTCATAACCATAACAAGTTTGCTATTGTAAAATTTCCAATTCTTTATTTTAAGAACTTTACACAATTAAAAATGTCCAGAAGCTAAGCCTTCCTTTTGCTCTTTTTCCCATCTGTACGCATTTACATTCTTTTCAGCCTATCTTGCCTAGACTTTCTAGTAAGAAATACTTGATAGTTAACCTTCTATTGTCTCTTCTCCAATATTGCTCTGCTTTGTTTTGTTTGATATATAGTGTTGATCAGTGAATTTCACCAAAGTGTTATTCCCAGCGAATTTGCTCCATTTGCTTTTGCCCTTGTTCGTTATTCGTTTTTTTTTCTTTTAATAGCCAGTGCAAAGTCCTCCAGCGCTGTAACAGCTAACATTGATGGGACCGCCCCCCAGGTCTATAATGCTGATCATTTGCATTGCAGACTATGTGGGATGAGTTATCTGTGCTTGCAGCCAAATGTGCAGGTCGAGTTCCACGTCAACATAAGAGGGGGAGGCACGTGCCCTAAGCATAATTAGCCATGTGGCGTGGCAAGAATGAAAACAAATCTTGAAAGAGCATGAGCCTCCCCACTCCTCCCCCAACAGAGGAGACTCTTTGAAATAATAATAGTAATGAAAGATTTATTACTAGTTACAAGACGTTTCTATCTTTTTGATAGAATAAAAAGTACAAACCATCAGCGAAGACAGTGAAGAGAACCTTCAGTGTGACTTCAAAAAACAGAATGAGCCAGTGGTTTCAAATATGACATGCCGCTTTGAATTTTCTGCCTTTAAGACTTACATATTTTTTCTGACTTTTGACTATGATTTCTGCATTTCCTCTTTGTTTTGATTAAATATATGTTTGCACGTCTCTGACTTTCTTCTTTGATCTCACAGAGGCAGGTGGTGCTATGGTTGGCACTGTAGCCACACAGCTCAGGTCACCTTTTTGGCCACAATAATGACACATATACAGCATAAATAATGAGTTACCTCTGCTTGTGAAGTTGTACTGTATTATAATAAACAGTTATGATTTTTAAAATGTTAATTCTGTCAGTTTCAGTATCCAAATTTGCTTGGCTAGACCGCTGCATAGAGCAGGTCTACTTACTTTTTTAGTTGCATCTGATGTCTTTGAATTGCCAGCTGTCAACAGTCTATGTGGGCTACTATTAAGATGGTTTTAAACAGGCCTGACATTATCAAATACTAGACAGTAAAACCTTCTGAATGAGAAATGTTAAAAGCCATTAAGCACATAAAGGTAAGTTACCAGAACCACAATGCTAAAACCGTAACTCAAGTTGATAAATGAAATGCTACGAGTCATTAACCAGAAAGTTTGTTCAAGGTTTTTCACCAATGCGCATGTCAATCTTTGAGTGCCATGTCAGTATAAGAGAAGGAGGCACGTGCCCTGCGCATGCATTAATGATTAGCCATGTGCAGATAAAAAACTAACTTCGAAGGAGCCTGTCACCCCCATTTATTACTTTTTAAAACACGTTTCTATTTTTTTGATAGAAGAAAAAGTGCAAAGCATCAGCGCAAACAGTTTGGAGAGCCTTCAGCGTGACTTCAAAAAAACAGAATGAGCCAGTGGCTTCAATCATGACATGCTACTTTGAATTTTCTGCCTTTAAAAGACCTACATATTTCTTCTGACTTTTGACTATGATCTTGGCATTTCTGCTTTACTTTGACTAAATCTGAATGGGTACTCTGTTCTTTGATATGACAGACACAAGGTGGTACAGTTGTTCGCACTGCTGTTGCACAGCTCAGGCCCTCTTTTTGGCCACAATAATCGGTCCAGTATAGTTGGCAGATGTTTTCCTAGCCCTCAGGAACACTTTAAAGACAACTGAACCATTATAATCGAGTCAAATCTAGTTCAGTTAGTCCTTCTCCATTTACTTTAATGCAGCTCACCAAGTTCGGCAAATACAGCAAACATTTCCGTGATTTAGAGGAACTCACGGCAAAATGAACTCAGCAATGTTCGCTCATCACTATTGATTTAGCAATTTTCTTTAAGTAACCAACTTAATTTTACTTAAATGTATCACAGACTGAATACCTCTATGCATATCAATGGATGCTAAACATTTACATGTATTGCTTGCTTATTGAAAATCTTACATAAACAAATTGTGCCAAAATAGTAATTGATGTATATATTGTGCCACAGCATTTTTGCACACTCTCTAACCTTCCCCATAAATTTGTGTTAGAATTTCTTGTTTGAAGAAACAAAACAAAAAAGATGGAGCCATTATGAAAGAATAATTCCCTGTTTGTATTGGGATCAAGTGGAGTAATGGTTCCAAATCCACATTATTTGACAACTTGGGTGAATAAGATTCTCCAATATTACTGGCTAGGGGAAGTGTTACAGCAATGCAGCTTTGATGTTGACAAACGTAGATCCATTTGTTTATTTTGATTTTCTCAACACTTGCCTTCAAAATGTGTGTATTGTGTAAAACTTTGCAGCTGTAATGTTAGCATCAATAAGAACATCTTTAAAATAGAAAACTTTTCTGTGTAGGAATGGATCAGTACTTTTTCTGCAAAATAAAAAATACACATGTCCCGTTACTTTTGTGGCTTTTTTTTATTTTGTGTTTTCAGATAAAGATGGCAGCTCTGCTCATATTTCATTACTGTATTGGCAAAATATCAACAAGTTGCTCTGCATTAACATTCTAATTGCCAAAAAGTTTTGTGGTAAAAGTTTTCCGGGCACAAGGTCTATTTCCAATTTGTTTCAACCTGTAACCCAATAGTGCTGGACTTTGTTTGAGTCAATGCTGGCTAACACTGTCTAATTTGCACTTGTCTCAAAATGAAATTGCAGACACAAAATTTTAAAACAAAGTGCATCAATCATACTGCTGAGAATAAGGTTAATAGTATTTTTGTTACCCATAATACAATAATACATAATACTTGCCTTGGAGCTGTATGATCTCTTCAGATAAGCAGGAGTGTACCCCTGTTGTCTTGCTGGATTTTTAGTTTTATTTTAAAATCTCTGTCGTTTATGTATATGCATTTTGAGAAAAGATTCTTATTTGATTGGAGAATGCACCCTACTGATTTGAATCACTCCATGTTATTTGCATTTTTTATCTGCTGAAATTTGAATCTTTACGTATCTTGTGCTTTGTGAATACCGTGTTATTAATTTTAATTGTATTATCTTCATGTTTCAGCAAATTCACTGCCCTTTCATTAATTGTAAATAATGCAAAGTTAATAGAAACCCTCATTTTCTTATTCCTCACCAATGTAGGATGAATTGTGAAATAGTTGGGGATATGGGAATGCTCAACAAGCACTTACTCAGTTCAGAGCACATAGCACCACCTTAATTGCAGATTGATTTTTTGATCATGGACAATGGTCTGATTGTGTGTTCATTCTTGAAGGCAGTAACATGCGCTTCAAGCCAACAGTGCAACAAAAGTCCTTTTATAAATCTTATTTCATTTCTTGAAATGAAGAAAGATCAAGTTATCAAAAGGTGCAGACAAAACAAATCAGCCATTTACAGTTTACATGAGGAATTTGAACCAACTCCCCTGCCTTTCCTTCGCTTGCAGTAGTGTTTGTCTCATTTTGAGGCACACTCCTTTTCTATCTTGTTACTCTATAAATACAGTTTTTATGCTTATAAAAAGAAAACTTTATATTCCTTTTATATTCCTCTGTCCTTCTTCTTCTGTATCAGCAAGTGTCGTCCACATATTATGATTATAGATTGCTGCAGTTTACATCGACTGGACATTCTTTTTCAGCCATGGGCTCACATATGAATAAAATAGCATTTTCCCCATCATTTTCATAACAGTTCTACATTACATACAGGAGTTCTGCAGATGCTAATATTAGCAAATGTATGGGTAATATGTCTCTATCTGTTAACCAGAGCTCCAGTTCACTCCCCAGCGATAGGCTGGATTGAATGAAGCATTCTGCAATCTACTTCTCATTTCTTGAAAGAATAATTCAAGGGAATTGTGTGTTTTGAAATATTGATGCACATTTAATATGCATGTGGGTATTTAAACATTATGGCCACAATTTTACAAATTTGTTAAAGTTTGCAGTATGATGAGTGTGCAATGACCTCAGACCTAATCTTGCTATAGTTTTTTAATACCACCAGAAGTGAAGAAAAACGTTTCCATTAAACTTAATTGTCATGCATACATAGTGCATTTTCAATCCAGCATAATGTTAATTCGAAGTTGTTGGGATACTGAAGCCTATTTCTGCAGCATCAAGCAAAAGCCAGGAACAAGCCGTGAGCAGGGCATACATCAATCTCTGAGCCCATACACTCACACAGGGATAATTTGAATAGCTAATTAACTAAAAGTGTATGTCTTTGGGAGGTGAAAATAAAAACTGGCGTACTGGGAGGAACATGCAGACTGCACACAGTGATCACACTGCTACCCCATTTAATAGACATATAAAAGAAATTATAGTCTCAGAGAAGGTCTAGCCTTTTACATTCTGGTCTGTTATGTTCATAATCTGGAATACATTTTTACTGCTGTCTAGTATTTTTATTTAATGCCTGTCTGTCTCCATCAAAAAATGGGCATATCTGTTATAGTATATCCCTGGCCAATTTCTGCTCTTTCACTATACAATCAGAATTGTTAAAATCTTTGATATTTCTAAGAATGCAGCATTTCTTCAGGAAAGTTGAATACTTATATGTAAAGAATAGTTACAGGGTTATATAAACTACACAGTTTAGGTCATACTGTTTATTAGGTGTCTGAAAGAAGCTAAACCTATGATTAAGGGTTGGTAATGGCTATTGGCAAAGATCCAGAAAGATCTTTTGAAGTGCAAAATATCTTTTAACTGATACTTTTTATCAGTAGTCAATAGCTTTCAAATACTCTTGTGTAGTGAACATGTTCTGATCTCTACATAAAGACATTTCCTTCACATTCAGTCTAGCCAGGCAATTATAGCATTCTCCACCAACAAATCCAAAACACATACTGAGAAATTGATCTTTGTAAGAATAAAGGCTAGAGTAGGTGTAACATTTGTAAACCACAATTATCAGAGTAATACCACGCATTGTGTGCTTAAAATTTTTTTATTTTTCCAGCACTTTCTGTAAAGACTTTGTGTTGACAGGCCATTTTTATTCTTGAGGCAATATGCAGCTTGAAAGGGATAATAAAATGATAGACTTTGTGTATGCTGAGTGTGAAAACTCTGTGATATGACTCAAGAGATCTTCTCAAACTGTAAAACCAAGTTCAAATTTTAACACTAAATTTTATAAGTAGATGTTCACACTGTTATTGGTAGGGGCATAATGTGCAAACTTCAAAAGTCAATTGTTCTCTGCTGAACACCTTTGTCTTTCAGTTTCATTAACTGCAACAGCAATTCGGTGCCTGAAGTGCCATCAGGAATAGATGCTTTGCTAAGTGGCATTTACAGTCACAGGGTCACCTTGGGTTCACTTTAAATACATCTTTTTGATTTTTATTCCTCTAACTGTTAACACTATCAAATCAAGTATTGTATGATGATTTTATTTTCTGGAAGTAATAATGTGCTTCACAAATTCTTTATTGTCTCTTGTTCCACATTCTTTTTTCACTCTCTTTTTAGAGTGATCTATTTTGTCCTTAGATGCCAAAGCTCCTTTTTTAAATTAAATAGTATATGAGGATTAGTGATCGTTCACACTTATGCTGGCACAGAGTAAGAAGATAACTTTAAAACTGCACAGTCTTACCTAGTGCAATAGCAACAATGTCTCAACTAATTAGAATAAGTCTGCACAAAGTCAGCTGCCAGCTTATGGTTGTGTTTTCACACTACCAAATGTGCTGGAATGCCAAGAGAAAGGAAAATGTGTGTGAGACAGAATTTGGAAAATGTTCCTTTATAACAAGAGTAATGGGAGTCCACATTATTCTCCCTTGTCATTCTACTGGGGCATGGTATGTATTGAGAATCATCTGAATGAGAAGTTGGAACAAATTTCTATAGATACTGGTTGAACGATGTTCCTTGTTCATTTGTAAACCTTATTTAGTTTTTCATATTTTGATAACAAGTATAATGATGGTCTTACAATCCTTAAAATAAATGTGGTCTATGCTTCAAATATTAAAATCTGCTGAGTATATTGTTGTCTTTGAAAGACGCTTGTTATACATTTTTTGCTAATTCTTTTACATTTTTGCTGAGGATTAGTTTGAATTATGTTATGTTAATTGGTAACTGTAAACTGGTCTGATGTGAAAGTGTGCATGAACTTGGTCTGCTGTGGACTGACATTTGGCCCATGGTTTGATACTGCTCCACATACTTCTGGCATAGGTTTTGGCCAGCCATGACCCTATTATTACATTAAACACATTTGAAATTAAGATATATTTATTGTGGAAATGTCAAAATATAATTTTTAATTTGTTCACATTTCATCAGAACTTGTATATTTAGTTATCTGAAAACCCAACTACAGGTCATTTGTATTAATATAGAGCAACTACAAAAGTAAGTAGAATTACATTCATTTTGGAAAACCTCTAAAAAAAGAAAATATGTGCAATACGTAAATTGGACAGAGTAAAAGGTGAAAATCCAGTGGTAAAAGAAAAATGTAGTGTTTTGGTAGCCTCTTTGCATCACATGTTTTATTTTCAAGATGTTTTCTAATAGCTAATATGTTTCCTTCAGCTACTTCAGAAAAAAGGTTATTCCCTAGAAGCTGCAGCTATTTTTCAGCTAGCATGTGTAAAATAAGCTGGGACTGGTATACCTCAATAGGGTGTGGGCTTTCAGCACTCTCATTTTGAAAAGCTAGATAAAGCATGATGCAGCATTTTCAGCTTCTGGGTAACTAGAAAAAAGTTGATCGGTGAAGCAAAATAAAAAGTATACTACGACATGTTAATTTATCTACCTTATATATTTTACTTGTAGCCTGTATTTGTGTTGTATTCTAAATAACTAAGTCTATTAAGGTGCTTCGTTCTACAAACTAAATGGCAGGGTTGTAAAATAAGAGGTTTAACAGATGGACACCACCTGTGTCATGTTTATCAAGGCTTCTGTCATCTGTCCACCTATGTCCTCAAAAAACAATCAATCAGCTGATCCTTTAAAGAGGCTCCATTTTGCTACTTCATCAGACAGCTTTCAGTGACCTAATTAACTGAACATAATATTGTCACTTGGGAGCATCTGGTCACAGATGTACTCAGTGTGTGCATGTGGGTTTTTCTTTTTGAGAATGGCTCCATATTGGGCTATCAAGGTATTTAATATACAACTTATCAGTTTATTTAATTTTATTTTTCTTTGTTGCTTAACTCAAAAAAGATGACTAGAACTGTTAAGAGACACAGTACCATATTTATTTTGCAACAAATTCTGTTTTTCTAAATGCTTTTGATTGTTTTCCTTTCAAATTGGTACCTTATTTCTTTTTCTTATCTTAAAATATTACTTATTTCATTTTTGAAAAATGTTTTTTTTATAATAATCTTCTTAAAACAGTATTTCACTGTCATTTTCTGGATTCTTTCTTTTTTTAGTAAAAGTTTGATACGGTCTTTTTTTTATGACATCCTGCAGTAACAATAGTAATATTGAATGCTAAAAAGTGAACCTATTCCTTTAACTCTGTCTATCAATTTTCCAATCCCACTCACCCAGAGCAGGGTCCAGGGGAAGCTGGAGCCAATTCCAGCAAGCATTTGGCACAACCCCAGAACATTCCCAGTACTGGGCACTATTCCATTGCAGGGTTAAAACAAAAACACATCAAGAGCCAGTTTAACATCGCAGATCCGCATATCTCACATGTCTTTAGACTGTGGAAAGAAACTGGACCACCCATAGGAAACAACGCACAAAATCATTCTTTTTTATTCACTGTATATCTGTACTGATCAATACGAGGTAACCTGTGGCCTGGGCAGTGCAAACATGTTTTAATAAAGTATTTGCCTTTACTATCCCCATCCTAATTTAATTATATACAATTTCTTTGTAGCTTAACACAATATAATAAATTCTTGAAAATGAGTTCTGCTTAAAGAAAAAAATATGAATGCCTTTCTTCATTGTTGTATTTGATATATTAAGGCTGTATCAGTATTTTGTACTTCATGTTTTAAACTCTTCCCTAATTTTCTGTTACAATGCTTAAAACTGTGTTGTTCTTTTTCCCTCTAAGTTCGTTTTTCACTGTTTTCTTTTTATTCAAACCAGTACTACATATTAAGTATCATTTATTTTAATCTAACATTTTTTTATAATGAACACCTTTGCATGCACTTTTACAAATAGTGAGATACTATGTTTACATGGATATTTTTACAGTTTGGCCCACAAACAGAGTGAGCCAACAATCTCAATAACTTTGAGATTTAAACTCCAATGTAGGGACTGTCTGTGGCATAGTTGATATGAGTGCCTGAAGTGTTCCCTGGTGACAGGGGTGTATGCACTCAAAACTGGCACATGGCATACATCATGCATGTAGTTTTCTATGCGGTTTTAACTCTGTTTAAGAATAAAATGCTGCATAAGCATTCTGTAACACACCTTGCTTTTGACAGTAATATTGAAGATGTACATCTGCTCACTCTTTATCAGTATGAGAAAGCTTGTTACCATATAGGAAGGCTCCCTTGGCACCCTTGGCTGATAGCAACAAAGAATTTAGTTATTTTGTGTTTTTTTAATAAATCCAATATTAATATACATTGATAGATTTGTGGAAAAACTATGAAATTATTGTAACAAACAAATCTGGAAGATTATGCTATAGATATTATAATTGTTACTGCTAAGCACTATGCCAGGGCTTGTGAAACTGGCTAAGTGCTATGTGATGGCTGTTGTATTTTGCTACAATTATAGTAACTTCTAATGCAGGCACCAACTCCTGCCTTTTACCTTGTTTTATTAGAGGCTTTCTTTTTATTATGATACAGTACAGTCAGAAATGGTTGCTCAAGTTTGATTAATTTACTACTGATGTTATCCCAACTGTTAGACTAGAAAAATCAGAGATAAAGAATGAGTGGGCCAATGTATTATTTATTGTCTGATCTTTTAATAGTCCGGACTCACCAGCTTATGTTTATTACCTTTTAGTGCTCACATTCTTGTTAGTGGTTTGCTCTCTTAATTGCTTATAAATATTGTCTGTAAGTTTGGCAAGTTACCAGATATGATAAGATGTCCTCAATTCATTTCCATTTGATTCTGTAAGAAATCATAAATGTAACTGCTTTAATTTTTAAAAAGAAATAAGGGAACAAAATGTTAGCAAGAGAACATAGGAAAACTACTGGCAATCACATGCACATATTTTCTGATGTTCTTAGATAAATTAAATGAGCTCTGGCTGGCTGTTTAGGCATTGAAATATTATATATAGACATAAGGCAATAGCAGAAGGTTTGTATAAACTTGAAGTCTATTAGCATTATGAGCACATTTTCAGTGCATTCACTTTTAATTTTCTAATACTAAGCAATGCAGTTGTTGGGCCTTTTTGTATTACTAGCTGGGCTGCCTTGTGCATAGAGTTATTAAGATAACACTGTTTTGGTTTCTAGTTTCTCTGTTTGTCTCTCTCTGTTATCTGCTGCCCAAGTGACTTTAAATTACATTGGTCTTTTTATATGTTTGTGTATGTGTGTAGGTCAGTGTGAATGTGCCCTGTTAAAGTAGGTTCCTGTCCTGAGGCCATTGCTTCTAGGATAGGCTTTGGGCACATGGAACCCTGATCAGAATAAGTACATAACTGAATCAAGGTTAATTACTCAAACCCAAGTTTCGGTTAATTTTCAGTGATTATTCAGTGAAGAATACCAAAGTAATTTCCAGTGGAGTTTGCTATTTAAGGACACTATGGGTATATGGACTTCTGAAGTAAGGTTAATAATAAATTATTAAAGGTTTGTATAGCAATGACATACTAGACAAATAATTTTTAAAATTCTTTATAATTTTACACTTGTGATACAATTCCTATCCATTTTTCAAACGTTTGGTTTCCCTGGAGAGTCCATCTTAGTAGCAGTAGATGCAGTACAGGAAGCAGCCTTGTAAATAAAATATTACAGAATGAATGCACAGCTACTCTCTGGTCAAAAAAATCAATGTGCATCGTCCCCAAGAGAATGACCCACAGGTGTTAACATGATGCTGTTTTACATTCTGATATTGTAAATGTATTTGCAGCAGAGGGTTGGAAATCCTGAAAATTTGTGCTGCCTGATTGAAACCTATCAGATAATCAGTATTACATTTATTTGCCTTATGCCCGCTTTGGGTTTATGCAGCCTAATTAATTCAATATGTTTAAAGTCATTGTCTTTTCAAGAGTAAAAATACAAATTCTGACTGGATTAAGCATATTTGAGAATGGATAGATGAATTTGTCATCACAACTTTGTCATTATTCACAAAACAAATCAGATTACCATCACAAACAGTGAATTCAAGGTAATTGTTCTTGATTTCTTGGGAGTATGAACGGTCCAAATAAAAAAAAAAGACAGATTTGCATATCTTAAATTATGCTGAAAAATGAAAACTAAATAGCTAGAATGTATTCAACACAATACTGCTTTCAGCTGTTTTGTTCATGCATCGTATAGATTAAAATCAAAGCAGCACTGAAAGTAGAATTGGGACAAGCAAGAATTTGTGGTTGGAGATGTGGTAGCGGGCATGTGCCCAATGACTTTATATATAATACAGTATAATGCAATAATTATTGCAAAAATAATGCATTGTTTTTTGAGTGGCAGGAATATGCTTTTGTAGTAATCATTATTACATTTTGGTGATTTTATTTTGTTTGAAATGTATTAAATACATGCATTTTGCTGCTCATTGGGTCAGAAGCTTTGGCGGTTGTGAAGTTACAATAATTAGAACTTTGGAAGCCATAGATGTTTCTTGTTTTTCTCTTAGACATTTTAATTTAAATTTCCCCATTGGTTTTATATAATTCTTTACAGAGACAGACATGAGGATATGATGGTAACAGAAGTCTGTTTTTGAAAAACTAGAATAAAAAACAATGCCAGTTCTATCAGAGATCATAAGTTGTGTTCCTCAGTGTCTCTTGTGCTGTTTTCTTTGTGGACCCAAGTTAAAAAGAAATGATTACGCATCTCAAAAAACTGAATAGGATGCAACATTATAACACATTACACATTGTCTTTGTGGAGTTTGCATGATCTTCAGTATCTTTCCTTCCACATTCCAAAAACATGCAGATTATGTTTATTTGGAGCATTAAATTGGCCCAATATGAATGAGGGTGGATGTGTCCTACAATGATCTGGCACCTATCCAGGGTCTTTGTCTGATGTTTCCACCATACTCTGTTTCCCTTCTGTGACCCCGCACTGTACAGAGTGGATTTGGTAATGGATGGATGAACAAATTTTCAAATTGTGCTTTGCTTGTTGACGACTCGAAATACACCTGAGGGCATCTCATTTCTGCTTCAGTTATTTCTGTATTATTATAATGTGGATCATGTCATTGGAGTTGGCATTTTTTACAGATAACCAAGGCACAGATCTATTTAAAAATAAATATTGCTTCCTTTGCCTCTCTCAATATGCTGACACTTAAACACTTAAATTAATAGCAATACTTTTTTACTTTAATTGTCAGAAATGATTAGTTATTTAATTTTGTTTTCGGCTCGATAAAAGTGATAGAAAATAACATCCAAATTAAGTCTGCAAAGTTACATTATAAGGGGTTTTTATAATGAATACTGGTGTGGATGCTGTAGGTTTATTACATCTTCAAGAAATATCCAAAAGGAATGAAACAAAAAGAATGATTAATTCTCTTTCCACACATACCAATATTCCTTCTGAGAAAAACAAAGTGCAGCGGGAAACAGTATTGGTATCTAGATAGAGACTGAGAATTACACTTGAAATACAGTGCTGAACATTATTGCCCTGTATATTACAAAAAAGCTTCATATACATACAGTACTTTTACTTTTAATTTGTAATTTCATTAAATAAATAATATGTGAAGTACTGTCAACACAAATCCATTCATTATCAAACCAGCATCATTTAATTCTGGTCGCTTAAGAACCAAAGTTTAAAACAAATGTATTTTTTTAAATAAAATATTGTAATGTAAATATTTCAGGAATATCAGAGCAGTCCACGAAAGTATAGCGTGTTAAAGCGAATTGGAGCTTTTGAATTGAATACACGTTTCTTGACCAATGAATGAGTTGGGGAGGCACTTCTCCAACCAATAAAATACACATGATTTGGACATTGTCAGCGTAAGACTGGACAACTGACATGTGGACTGTGCAACTCAAGTAACATGAGATTTTTTGATGGACATTTATTCTTTGGTATTCTTCAGTGTTGGCCCCCACTGAAGCTCACTTTATGAGAAACTTTCTTACATCTGTTTTCCATGAACGCACAAGATTATAAAAAGTTCTCAGCTATGACTACAAACAACATGTGGTGGCTAACAGATAAAAAATATAATTTTGGGTGGAGTATGCCTTTAACAGCTGTCTCCTCATGATGCACACTTTTTTGGATATTAGGATTCTGAAGTTATCTTTCCTTTACATCTCTGGTGTCTAAAATGAGGTAGCCAAATAGTGAAGTTGCTAATCCTAATGTGATTTTGAGTTAATTTACACTTATTCAAATGCTGCCCCTTCAGTAGACTTTTGGCATATCTTTCCATCTTCACATTGATCTCCATTTCATACTTCTTGCCAGAAGCACTTCTTGCAGTATGAATGCTTGCTGTATTTATTAGTGTTTAAGTCCTGCTTCAGAGATGGCTAAATTGCCCTTAAATCGTTAGTAGCTCAGCTTCTATTTTGACTTTTCCCTTACCCACACCTTTCTTCTCCTCAACAATCATTTCTGCATATATCATAAATAGTCATTTTGAATCATTATCTTAAACACGGGCGGCATGGTGGCGCAGTGGTAGCACTGCTGCCTTGCAGGAAGAAGACCTGGGTTCGCTTCCCGGGTCCTCCCTGCGTGGAGTTTGCATGTTCTTCCCATATCTGCGTGGGTTTCCTCCAGGTGCTCTGGTTTCCTCCCACAGTCCAAAGACATGCAGGTTAGGTCGATTGGCGATTCTAAATTGGCCCTAGTGTGTGCTTGGTGTGTGGGTGTGGGTGTGTGTCCTGCAGTGGGTTGGCGCCCTGCCCGGGATTGGTTCCCTGCCTTGCGCCCTGTGTTGGCTGGGATTGGCTCCAGCAGACCCCTGTGACCCTGTATTCGGATTCAGCGGGTTGGAAACTGGATGGATGGATGTCTTAAGCACAACCAGGTTCACTAGGCTCTTATTCCATATGTCTGTCTAGGGAGTATCTGTACATTAGTAATAAAATACTTATTATATATCCCAAGTCCTAATCAAGAGTATTTCTTTTAACATTTTTAAGGGACATAAGCATGTTATAAATGACTTCAGAAGGGAAAAGATCAAAATAATTACTGGGTAAATACTAATTTAGTAAAGGTGTTTCTTTAAATGTGAAAGTAGAGAAAAGCCAAGCAACATGACACCTTTTATTGGCTTACTAAAAAGATTACAATATGCAAGCTTTCGAGGCAACTCAGGCCCGAAGCTTGCATATTGTAATCTTTTTAGTTAGCCAATAAAAGGTGTCATTTTGCTTGGCTTTTCTCTACATTCATAATGGCTAACACGGTACAACACCCTAGTACTATAAATGTGTAATATATCTGATTTGGCTTGTCATGCTTGATTTTTAGATTTGGATAATATTGGTTAGATCAAATTAAGGCTTTTAGAGATGCTCGCTTCATGGATAGGTTTTACATTGTTTGCCTCGTTGACTGTGGATCTGCTCAATAGGATAGCATGGTATAACGGAACTGAAAAAGTACCTAAAAACCTAATTTTTAAATTGTTACATTACCAGCATTTCTATATTTTCGCTACTGGAATTAAATGTTAGTTTTCACTACTACCCCTACGCTACACAGGGAATAACATGTTTCACACTCTGGATTTCAAGGGAGGACCAGCCCCCCAGCTTTGAAGTGATTTAGCCTTCACAGAGGATATTACATTTCTTTGACGTGATTTTTGACTTTAGCAAACCCCCACCCATGCTTCGACACATGCAGGATGAGGGGTAGCACCAGGGTGGTAGGATAAAAACAGGGGTCGGGGTGGGGGATTTGGGGTTGGAGTTGTCTGTTATTTGCTTCAGAGCCCTTTTGGTACTGATCCAACACTATTGTCTGCAGAGCAGTTAAAGCATGATCACAGAGATTGCTGTGTTATCTGGGCGTAGGTCAGTACAATAAGTTCTATAGGTGAGCCTATAATCTTTAATGATAACTAACAATGAATGCATCAAGAAAAAATGGTTGCTTGGCTGTGCACTTTTTGAAGTTGTAATAGGTCAAAAACAGCTCAAATGAACAGGTTAATTAGAAGACCATTAATCAAAATTTGAAAATGGAGTTACCTACTAACAGAAGACAAAGAAGTAAAATGTAACAAATATAAAACAAATTGAATTCCAGAATCAATAGAGTCCTAGTAGTTGCAGTGGATGACCCCCTAAAAAGAATTTTTTCAGTTTTGCTTATGCGCTTGTATACTGTATAACTGTTGTATTATAACATCATTACAACATACGACAATCAAAATACAACATTTTTTGACTGATACGGTATTTGAACTTTGGTAACATAATAATGAGTTGTTCTCTTTGTCAATGTCAATGTCAATTTATTTATATAGCACATTCAAAACAACATAGTAATGCTGTGACCAAAGTGCTTTACAAAAATAGAACAAATTAACATAAAACATAAATAATAATAAAATATATGAACATAAAATAAAATACATAATAAATAGAAGTAATGTTATATACATAAAAAAATAGAAGAAATGTAATATAATCACAAAAAGGAAGCCATCAGTATTACTGAAGGTCACTGAATGCAAGTGAGTAGAAATGAGTCTTTAATCTTGTTTTAAACAATTCAATTGTAGACGACTCAAATTTGCCATTTTATTGAAATGACTGTGTATATGCTTACCACAATAAGTGGACTATTATCTATGTGTATGTAAATGACTGCTTCTGTTCACACCATGCCATCTCTGACATTTAATTTAAACAATTTTTATCTTTTTATACTTGTATGATTTGTGCTCTTGTTGACTGGAAACATATATGTTGCACATGTCCTGTTGATTTTAGGCAAGTTAACAAAGTTTAGAGTTTTCTCCCAAACAAAGATACAGTATTTAATAGAGAAGGAACTGTGCCATCTTTCTGTAGTTTATCTGTTCATCCCATAACATCATCAGATACTCTTTATCTTGCATTCCCTTGTTTTCCTCACTATGCTCTTCATCCTACAAGTATGACTTTGATATATTCATAAGTTTTTTGTTGACGTATGTGGAGTCTTTGTTATACCACTATTTGGTGGTAATGTATGCTGCCTCAGGAATTACCCCTAAAGGCTTGTGGTCTCAGTGTCACAGTCATCATCCATCAACAGTTCCCCAACATTAATCCCTTTTTGAAGAGCTAAAATGTCAAGAATATTCTTGAGATTCCAATTTCATCATATAGCTGGTAGTACCATGATACATTGCACTTGGGTGTACCTGCTATATTGTACAGTACTTGTATTTCCAGCATAGATGCACTTAACTTCAGCAGTTTTACATTGAATAGATGAGATTTGATACAGTCAAATGTAACTTTTTATACCTCTCTATAATGTGATTATACTTTACCATTGTTGGATTTATTTGCTGTCAGCATGTTAATATCCTTCCTATGTTTGCAGCCTATTGTTAGCTTTATGATGATAGTTTGTTTTGGCCTTTGTGAATTATCACTTCTTGAACCTGTTACAACCACTCCTTCACCTTTTCCATTTGTCTGTTTCCTACTTCTGCTATTGAACTTTGAGGCTGCCAGCTCTTGTTGTTCATTGCTTCTAGAGAAGTTCTGATAGTCCAAGAGATGTCTAAATTGTTGATTGTATCCTTAAAATAATGCTTACAGGTTAGTATCCTTATTAAATTATTTATAGATTGTTTATAAGTGGTTCAACTGACAAAGAGACAAAGTGTTGGAAAATATAATTATTCCTTAATTTAATACATATGAAAGACAACAACAAATATTGAATCACAAGTCATGATGAGTTAGTAACAAATACATTAGTTCTTCCTTCTAAAGCACCATGTTTTGAGAGTTGTCGACCTCACAAAAGAAAAGCCAGACCTGCTCTCACCTCTTCCTCACCATAGACCTGTACAGCACTCAGAGCACAGCTGCCACCTCTCCAGTCTGCTTGTCGGTCTCCGTTCCCTTTTTTTATCACTCGTGAGTAAGATACTTGAACTCCTCCACTAAGGGCAGTTATCCCCCAAACCCCCCCTCCCCCATCTGGGGAGAGCAATCTCTTCTTTTCATACAGAGCACCTTGACCTCTGTCTAGGAGGTGCTGGTCCTCATCCCAGCCCCTTTACACTCAACAGCAAATTGGTGAAGTGCATGCTGATTGTCACAGTCAGATGAGGCACAGAGGACAACATAATCTGCATAAAGCAACAGTGCTATCCCTAGCCTCCCCAGCTGGATACCCTCACATCCATGGCTGCTCTGTGATATTCTGTCTATGAAAACCACAAACAGGAGTGGTGACAAGACACAGCCTAAATGGACTCTGACACCTACAGTGAGCGAATTTGATTTAATGGCAATCATTCAGACATGGGTCTCACCGCATTCCTATAGGCATTGATCATCCTCAGTGTGGGGGATCCCATGACTTTTGCCAAAGTCACTGTGTTGATCCAAAAACTTTGTGGTGGTAAAGCTTCTAAAGTGGATAAAATCTGACCAGAGATGTTAAAAGCACTAGACATTGTTGGGATAGCATGGTTAATGCGTCTATTCAGTATGAAATGGAAGGTAGATAAAGCATCCTTGGAAATGCAGACTGGTGTAGTGGTCCCCATATTTGAGAAGGGTGACCAGAGAGTGAGGCAGTTTGCAGCTTCTATCAGAAATACTTCCAGGTGTCCTGAGTTGCTTCCAGGGTGAGGTCATCACCAAAGCTGTAGCAGGGATACCAACTAAGAACTGTTCTTAGAACTTAGAACTGTCCTCACAGGTGGCGCAGTGGTAGTGCTGCTGCTTTGCAGTAAGGAGACTGTGGAAGATTGTGGGTTCACTTCCCGGTTCCTCCCTGTGTGGATAGCGCTTTGAGTACTGAGAAAAGCGCTATATAAATGTAATGAATTATCATTATTATTATTATTATTCTTAGTTGCCTCTGGTTCTAATTACCATATGCTGATACAAGTTACAGGCAAACCCTATGCCACATCCATATTACTAACCGAGAATAAACCGGATATGGACGCAGGTACACGGCAATGGGACCATGAGACATACTGCACAGGCGCGCGTCTCATAAACCGCAAGCGAAGTCTTATCCACCGCGAACGAAGGAGTCACGGCCCAAGAACGAAAGAGCTCAACTAACGTGAATGAGAAATGAAGCAACAACACGCCGATAGCTAACGACTAACGACACAGCCAAACACAACAGAGGATTCTGCGCTGCACCCCAGAGTCAAACGTGAGAGGCTACGGAGGCCCCACAGGTCCACAAAGATAGTACGGAAAGTGCAGGCGTCACCGCCATAATGTGAGTGGCACTACTGCGGAGTGAAGGCGCAGGCGTCACCGCCATATTGTGAGTGGCACTACTGCGGAGTGAAGTTAGGAATAATGTGCTGCTTGGGACTGTACAAACCGCTGAACGCTTTACACCAAATTCAAACACAATACAGCTCAACGATACAAACACGAGCCCACCTGGATAAGATCAATGAACGCAGGCGCCTACAACGCGCGTCTGAAACTGCGGAAACAACGCAGGCACGGGTTCAAAACGAACGACCTCGACTGACGGATATACAAACACGAGCCCGCCTGGATAAAATCAATGAACGCAGGCACCTACAACACGCGTCTGAAATGCCGCGGGCAAAGCGGGCACGGCTCCAAAGCGAACGAGCTCGACTAATGTATTTCAGGATACCCAACGCCGGGGGTAGGCGAGCGAAGCGAGCAGGGGGCGGAGCCCCCTTGTAAGGGACAGAAGAGCACATAAGGGACAGAACAGCACTTTATACATGCAACCCCCACTGGTGATGAGATATTTTCTAAAATCTTTCCTTTACTGAGTTAGACACTCTTGCCTGCCCTTTACTGGCCAGGAAGTGGTAACTATGACATCTACCTCTATTCCTGGATGCTTATGAAGATCTAGGGTTAAACGTTATATCAAATTTCCTGTCCACAGGTCAGAAGTGAGATCATTTACTGTTTCTATCTCATATTTGCCGGTGCTCCTCTATACTGTGAATGTCCATGCCTAATGTAAACTTGGACCAAGTATTAAGTATTTTCATATGTATTTTCCACATATAATTAATTAATATATAAAATTACTTTGTTTATTTCCTGCCCCACAGCATATCTGTTTTGTCCAGTTACATACAGGGTCTGGGCCACACTTTTTTTTGTTTATTTTTTAGATTTTCATCTAAATGACAAATAGTTTCTCATTACTTCTGGAGAAATAATTTGTATTATTAAAAAAATGTTGATAACTATCATAATACCCATTATTGTTATGTTTAATTTGCCAATTGCAATGTGTGGTCTCAGAAAGAAAGTATTTCAAAAGTTGCCAACTATGTTACAAAACCTTACTAGCTTAAAGTTCTTCAAATGGTTCTTCCTTTTTTGGTATAGAAGTTATTTGCTATTGTAGTCATTACTTTGAGCTTCTTTTGTTAAAATTGGGAAAAGGCTCCTGTGTGGTATTTTTACTCAGGGTTTGGATACAATATTCACAGTACACCACAATTTCATTTGTATGATATATGCTGTAAAGCCTCGTTACTTAATTTTGTTACTTGTTGAGCAGTGACTCATATCATTTTTCTTTTACATATATATTCTTTATTACAAAATTACTTACACAAATACAAACATGAATGAGAACCAGGCACAACTACTAACAGATATTAAAAATGTACCTTCTCTCTGTTGGGACATCTGTGGGCAGGGCTATCTTAATGTGTGACCACAATGGGCACTGGCCGGGGGCCCCAGGACCATAAGGGCCTGTGGTGTTTGATGCCTATGTATCTTGCTGTTTTGCTATCAAAACAAGGGCCCCCATGATGATGGAAAGACGGCCCTGTCTGTGGGTGTGTTTATGCTTTAGTAGCCATGGAAGACAGAAATCTCTTGAACTGAATAGAAAGTGGGAACTGAATATAAACTGAAAAATTATAATATTAGAACAAGGCCATATTTATTCTAAGAAACATGTTTCATAACTATGTGTCTAGATATAGGTTATCTTCCTCTTCTGTGTGATCAAACAAACTAAATACAACATACAAGAAAATGGTGCAGTGATAGTGCTACCAAGGAGACTGTGTCCTGGGATCTTCCTGCTTGGAGTTTGCATGTTCTCCCAGTGCCCACAGTGGCTTCCTCTGGGTGCTCCAGTTTCCTCTCATTGTCCAGAGACATGCAGGTTAGATGACTTGACAACGCTAAATTGGCCTTAGTGTGTATTTTCTCTGTGTGTGATTGCCTTGCAGTGAACTAGTGCACTGTCCAGGGATTGTTCCTGCCTTGTGCCCTATGCTTGCTGGGATAAGCTAAAGCGCCTCTCCACGACCCTGGTCTGGACTAAGCAGGTTAGAAAATGACAATGGTATGTGAGTGGATAGATAGATGAACAATATAGCTTGTTTGTCCTTTTCATTGTAATGCCATATCAGAGTATGGTCAGTTCAGTTAATATGCAATGTTTTTAAGTATGATTCAGTAGACTATAGCTGTTTTTGGATTTTAAAATTTTCCACTTGGACAGATGCAGTGGTGCAGTAAGAATTATGTTTCTGGACTTCTCTAGCGCCTTCAACACCATCCAACCTCTGCTCCTCAGGGACAAGCTGACAGAGATGGGGGTAGATTCATACCTGGTGGCATGGATCGTAGACGGTCTTACAGACAGACCTCAGTATGTGCGTCTCGGGAACTACAGGTCTGACATTGTGGTCAGCAGCACAGGAGCGCCGCAGGGAACCGTACTTTCTCCGGTCCTGTTCAGCCTATATACATCGGACTTCCAATACAACTTGGAGTCCTGCCACATACAAAAGTTCGCTGACGACACTGCTATCATGGGCTGCATCAGGAGTGGGCAGGAGGAGGAGTATAGGGACCTAATCAAGGACTTTGTTAAATGGTGTGACTCAAACCACCTACAACTGAACTCCAGCAAAACAAAGGAGCTGGTGGTGGATTGTAGGAGGCCCAGGCCCCACATGGACCCCGTGATCATCAGAGGTGACTGTGTGCAGAGGGTGCAGACCTATAAATACCTGGGAGTGCAGCTGGATGATAAATTGGCCTGGACTGCCAATACTGATGCTCTGTGTAAGAAAGGACAGAGCTGACTATACTTCCTTAGAAGGCTGGCGTCCTTCAACATCTGCAATAAGATGATGCAGATGTTCTATCATGCGGTTGTGGCGAGCGCCCTCTTCTACGCGGTAGTGTGCTGGGGAGGCAGCATAAAGAAGAGGAACGCCTCACGCCTGGACATACTGGTGAGGATATCAGGCTCTATTGTAGGCACGGAGCTGGACAGTTTGACATCTGTGGCAAAGCAACGGGCGCTGAGCAGGCTGCTGCCAATCATGGAGAATCCACTGCATCCACTAAACAGTATCATCTCCAGACAGAGGAGCAGCTTCAGCGACAGACTGCTGTCACTGTCCTGCTCCACTGACAGACTGAGGAGATCGTTCCTCCTCCACACTATGCGACTCTTCAATTCCACCAGGGGGAGTAAATGTTAACATTATACAAAGTTATTGTCTGATTTACCTACATTTTTATTACTCTTTAATTTAATATTGTTTTTTATCAGTATGCTGGTGCTGGAGTATGTGAATTTCCCCTTGGGGATTAATAAAGTATCTATCTATCCATCTATCTATCTATACATTCTCTTTAGATCAACCTTTTGTTACCTTGCAATGTGATAGTGCTGGTCGGTATGACCAAAATTCTATATCACGGTATTTTTCAAAATTATACCAGTTTCACGGTATTCAACGGTATTTTTTTCCCCATGCATGAGTGGATGTTAACCACATTTTCCACTTCAATTACTGCAGTAGACTGGCTAAGAATAACCTATTCCACTGTCATGAGAATTGTACATTGTACAAAAAAACATTTTAATGTTCACACAAGTATTAATACAGGTTTGCATGGCCCCATAAAGTAATAGTTTTCAAGGGAGTGGCACTAATGAAGAGAAGGAATCACATTGCATGACAGTTGCGGTGAAAATATAGAACCTTTTTATTGAACAAATTTTGCAAACAACTTAAACTATAATTTTGACAACATATTTTCAACCATCCAAAGAGGCATTTAGACTCATTTAGACTTAGTAAAATATCCAGAGGTGCTTGTCAAAAGTTGTATTGCACTGAACTTGTCTTAGAAAAGGAATAAAGAGAAAATATTTTTTGTAAACCAACTACACTTTATGTTAATGTTAATTATCTCTATCCACTGACATGTTAGCTATATGGATTGTAATGGCGTTGGTTATCTCAATCCATTGCTTGCTTTTGTTGTCATATCTAGTACCTCTAGCAAACGCGTCTACAAGTGACGTCTGACTCAAGTGTCCTCTAGCAGTTTCAGTTTTACCTGAGGACGTGGAGGGTGCCAATCTTAGCTCCATACATTCATGGTACTCCAAAGCATGTTTGTGGCTAAGGTGGTACAGCAAATTGCTCGTGATGCCGCCTCTGGTGACAACTTTAGCTCAACAGCATTTGCAGTAAATAGTTGTTTGGTCCACGTCCAACCTTTAAAAGCCAAAGTATCTCCAGACAACAGACACGGTTCCTTTCTTCTGTGTCATCATGTTCATCTTTATCGTCTGCTACAGCTTCAGTTTCAGAATGTTCTCTGTCCATTTTCACCTCACAATACCTCCACTAACACATGTACTCTGTTGCATGTGTGTTTAGAGGTGTAGCAGTGAAAAGGCCCCCCCTTAAACAGTTTCCCGCTGCGCCATGTTCTGAACATTGTGTAAGCTATTAAACTGGTATTGCGGTAGAAGAAAAATCCATATCATAACAAAAATAATAAACGGTTTTCGGTATGAAACGGTATACCTCCCAGCACTACAATGTGATACAGTATACCCTTTTTTTTTATACCCTGACTGTGTAAGTCAGCCCAATAAATGAGCCTTCAGAGTTTTTGATCTATAGGACATAGACTATATAAGCTATAGCACATTTGGCTACATTTGTAGGTATTAAGAAAAAGTAACACAAACCAAAAAGGATTTAATGAAGAGGCTAATACCTTAGTTATGCACGCATTCTTATGTTCCAAGATGTGTGAGCTTGTAAATATTTAATCAAGTAAATGCTAACCTTCTTTTGATATTCAAATATTCTAAGGGGAAACCAAAGGCATAGTATGATATATTTTATTAATGTGTACTTTTCAGAAAAATCAATCAAAAATTGTAATTAACAAACCATTGTCAAACCCATTTAATTAATTTCAGAGTAACAGGTCAAGTCTTTCCCAGCAGCATTAGGTGCAACATAGGAACAGACCATTGAAGGGCAAACTCACGGACATTCAATTTAGGGTCACCAATTAGCCTAACATACATGCCTGTGGAATTTGTGAAAGTCCCCTGGACTTTAGAAAAAGTGTGAAAAAGCGTGAAAACATGTATACTCCACACAGACAATGCACAATTATAGTATTTTAATCCAAGACACTTCAAGCAATGAGAAAACAGCAGTGACTAATACAGTACTATAACATTGAAAATTTTAAACTAGAATTAAACATTAAATTCTTTTCCACCACCAAAAAGGTAGTTAAAATATTAGCCATTTAGTAGACCAAAACTGAAAACATTTGCCACTCTTAACTGCTCTTTTAATATGTCCTAGATATCCCTCCATATTGTTTGTCCTTGATATTTTTTCTCCATGATGGCCATTTTTGGGGAATCTTCCTTGAGGCTGTTGGTGTGTAAACCTATGAAAACATTTCTAAACATTTTTAAAAGTTAAAACATGGTAGTATTTTTGTGAAGTGCACAATATTTGGGTGCCATAAAAAAGAAACACTGAAAGAAACTGTACAACGAGGCAAAATTTGGTAATTACTTCTTTGCTGAAAGACACTTCCTGTTTTCTCCAAAAGAATTGTAATGGTAGAATCAGAGGAATCAGCTGTCTCATATATCATACAATTAAACAAACACTGAACTGTAATTAGGATTCTGAGACCAAAATTCCTATGCGTTCAGATCTACTTGCCCTTGCAGGCCTCATGTGGCTGAGAAACACCTTGGAGAAGAGTTCAAGGATGTCATTTATGAGCTAAGTTTGACATCATGTTTTCATTATTTATGCCTAGAAAAACAAGCAATAAAATCTTTACATTTTTTCATGAATATTGTTTTTAATTAGCTAAAAACAAAGTAAATATTCAACAAATAATTTAAGTAATAGATTTTCGAGGTCTTCTTCTACCATTAGCATTTTAAGTCTTTTTAAGTGTTAGCAAAGCATTTTTATTTATTAGGTTTTAAATTATTTTTTTCCCTTTAACTACAGTCAGCCATGGGCATTACAAATTAAAGAGTAATAGCATCCCATTACACCACATGCCTGAGGTCAAACTGTTGTTTTGGATTTTGTCTAGTATGCCATCTACTTTTAGACATACTGCATGAAATGAAACAAAATTACACTGATAAAGTCAACAACAGTCCATCGACCATTACTATAAATTAATATTGCTGTTAATATGGTCACACTGTATTTCTTGTGTTTGACATTCAGATTTCATGCACTAAACATGAAAGCATCCCAGTAAAGCAGAAAAGGTGCTGCAGGTAAACATTAATGGAACATTTATTGTTTTAGTAAATCAGCTTAAAAATGGTGCACGTGCACAAGTTAAAATACACACTAAATGAGGGTCCACAGCAGTGTGAATGATTTTTGGAATTTGATGCATTCTTGAGGTGGTTTCTGGGTGATCATGAATTGCAAACCACACTGGAGACAAAACTGTTTTAGTCAGTGTGATAAGCTTTATTTGCTTTATATAATAGTTTTTTTTTTAATCTTAAAACCTTAGAGTAACTAGTGTATCGCAGTTTTTCTGCAATATTCATCCATCCATTCATCAATTATGAAATACACCAAACCTTGTTCTAAGTCATGGGGAATTGGTTCCTATCCTTGCAACATTATCCACAAATTAACAACCCTGGATGTCAGTCCATTGCAGGGTATGATCCATTTCACACCTACACTCTCTCACTCAACTCTAGACTTGACAGTTTACCTCACCTGCACGTCTTTGTGATTTGGGAAGAAAACTAGAATAGCAGAAGAGAAAAACTCACACCGTCAGAATGTGCAAATGTCATATTACAAGTAAACAGACTGAAATTTGAACCGGGTCTCCTATAGCTGCAAGGCAACAGCATGTACATAGAGCTCTGCCTGTCGTCCAAGTTTATAATAGGAGGAAGACAGAGAGTGTTCCTGACAGAGTCCTCGCACGACCATATTCATTATTAGTTGAATGAGCTGTGTTGGCTTTTTGCCCTTTTTAGGAATAATCCTTAAAATTCTTTAAAGCTCAGTGACCATACACGACACAGTACTGGTCAGTACAGCTTAACCCACATTATCAACACAGTTTAACATGGATTCTCATTTAGAATAACTGAGGAAAACCCTAACCCTAGATCTCTGCATTTATGAGGCATTTCTTTCTGTAGGTACAAGTTCAAGCTGATAATATATTTTTCTCTTTAGGAGTCAACTACCAATTGTAAATTATTAAGAAATATTTTTACCTTATGTTACCCAGATATCTGGCTATTGCTCTTTATTATCATGCAAGTACTGTTATAATTAATAATTGTATCACACAGGTCGGTCAAGTGGTCTCAAATACAAGTGATGTTATTCTATTGTCTTTCATTGTATGCGTTTTACTTTTTGCTTTGTAAAATTAAGAGCCTTCTTGTGAGGCAATGACTTAAAAATATTCTTGTAACATTTCCTATATGCATTAGTGATTCATTTATAGATTTGTTGATAAAAAAAAACATTCCCAGAAAAGCCGTTTGAAATTAATAAGAAATCAAGAGTCTTAGTTAAGAAAGTAAATTCTGTTTGTTATGCCAATGGTTTTCACATAGGATGAGATCCAGATTTCATATTTACTCTGGGTTTAAACATGTACAGTGTATTGTTCAGCTATTTGCACACTACCTTTTTGATCAAGTAAAATGTTCTTAATGAATTTTAATTTCTTCAAAGAAACTGTTGATCAAAATTGACCTTAATAATCTAGCTTGGGACATCTCTATAAGCTAACCAAGCAAGCTTGATTGAATAAATGGTCTCCTCACAATTAATATTTTTATGAATAATTTTAATGGAATTTATGAAAGTTTTGTGTTATTCTGTGGGTACTCTGGTTATCTTCTCATACCCAAAGAAGTGTATGTGAGGTTAATTGACAACACTGAAAAGGACCAATATGAGTAAGTATGTGTGCACATGTGCCTGGGTATGTCCTGTGATCATGGAATTGTACCATATCCAAACTGGTTCCTGCTTTGTATTAACTAGTGTCAAGATCGGCACCAGCTCCCTTTGATCCTAAACTGAATAAACAGGTTAGAAAATTGAGAAATGAATGAAAGTTTTGAAGACCTGTGTTAGGTCCCATTGTAACATCTTCTTTTTAAAGCTAAAAAAGATAACCCTTTTATAATTTTCTATTTTATATAACAACTCCTTGAGATTTTTTAATTGATCTCCCATACTCAGTGTTGGTTGGGACAATGTGTGGCTGCAGTCTCCTTTTATATTTATGTCATTTGAATTATGTCATTGGATTTTTGTATTATGCTGTATTTATAGGATACATGTGATTGACTGAATTACCGTAAGTGGGTTTGATTTAGAGCACATAAGGAGCAAGGAACTCAGTATGGGAGACCTAATGTGGTTTGGAAAGGTGCAAAACCTGTTGAATCTTGTGAGAATGCGTCTTGGGCACCTAGCATAAAAATGGACCAGGCAAAGCCCCCTGGGACATAAACTAGCCATACTGGGGGGATTTTATGAACCAGCTGGCCCTGTGAGCACTTGGGAGTTTCTTTGAAGGAATTTGACTTCTCTGCACAGGCAGTTACTGTCACAACTCTCACTGGGAAAAATGTATAGAGAATGTGACAAGACAGCAAGCTAAACACAAATATATTGAATAGATTATGTAATTAACTGTGTGGGTGTAATATCTTTCTAAAGCAGAAGATATTAAAAGTGTTTGCTGGATGTAATGGGGTCGGCTAGCCTGTATTGTCAATTTGACAGCCACTTGATTTTACTTTTTGTTAAAGTAGAAGATGACTCGCAGAGCAGCTTGTCTGGAGTAAATGGAGAGTGGTACATTGCCTAGTAGAGTAAAGGGTCACCCATTTACAAATGAAGCATTTTTTTCTCTGAAAGAAAGACTGCAATGTTTCTGTACTGCTGGAGGGGGGAATCAAACTAAGGCTATGCATTTTGTCAAATGAAAAACTAAAATGGACTCACTGTGACAGTGTCTGTTTTTGTTCAGTGAGTGCATCATAAAGGGTTCCAGTTTTTGATATTTGTATTCTCTGCTTTTTAGTTTCACTTTGAATATATTTAGATCTTTCACACAAATCATTGGAAGATACCTCACATTAATGGGTAAGAATCAAATAACTTCATAAGAGTGCCTGTGTGGTTTAGAGTAAATTATTTTGCATTTGTAAGAGGACATGCATTTCTGTTTAATAAAGAATAAGGGAGTTTGTCTTGTGCAGTTTTTCACATCACTGTTTTAGTTTGATAGTTCCCTGATCAACAGAGACTTTTGTGTTTTGTGAAAATATAATGCATTTTATGTATTATAAAGACAGAATGGTTGCTCTTTTAATCTGGGTTTATTTGGAGCAAACACTTTTCAAACAGCAATTCCATTTAGCCAGTGCTGTAGTGGAATTTGCTTTGGAAATTCTTGCAAAATTTGCAGGACTGGGCTTGTTATGTTGCTCATTCTACAGCTGCAGAGACCCTGGGCCTGCAGGCTGTGTGTGGATCATTTTTGGATGCTGACATCTGAATGCCCCTTAGACATTTTGTTTTTACCATATAAGAAAAAGAAGAAAACAAGATTTTTTTTCCATCAGAAGTTTATATGTGAAGTTATTTTTTCAGAATCATTAAAACAAACTTGTTTATTAAATAAGATGTTGGGTTACAGTGAAGGAGAAAGGTGTCATATCTCACAATTGTTCTACAAATATTTTTATGCTTCAGCTGAGGTTTTACTTTTTTCTTCTTGCCCAGTTTACCATTCTGAATTTTGATTTGACCATACAAGGAACAGTCACAATCATCTGTTTTAGTTTTCCTGCGCTATTTCTCAACACTCAGCCTTTTTGCCAAGTCACCGTGGAGTGCCACGACAGCTGCATAGACTGCACTTTCATACACATATCGATTTAACAAAGCAGGCTTCTCTATCAGTCCCCGATGGACAGGTTGCTGTTAGAGAAATTTAGAATTATTTGTAAATGAAAGCAAGTGCTTTCTGCATTATTCTTAGATTTGCATTGTTCACATCTTCCCATTTAGTTTCAAAATATGGTCTATTAGGAAAGTCTCTATTATTTAGTTATTTTATAATCTACTTCTTTCTATTGTGTTTAATAGTAAAATCTGTCTCTCTCTTGTAATGAGTGTTACTGTAAAAGATAACCTGCAGATGCAGATATCAGAAAGCCTTGCATACATAATCATACAGCACAAAAAGACACAGCAACACTAAAAACTGAGCAAAGAAGGTTAGGTTAGGGTTAACAGAGATTTCCGTTATTTGCATTGGTACACGTCAATATGATTATAAAATATTATTTTATCTCCGCGCCTCACCCCTTATTACTAAGAATAAATCAACCTTTAAATTGTACCTCAAAACATCTCCAACATTTGCTTAAAGAATCTCCTAAAATCAATTTCTATGAATTATTATAAAATTACTGTACAAAATTTGCATAAATAAATAAATACTCGAATTTGCATAAATTTGCATAATTCTGACAGTTAAATTTAATTTTATTTAAAACTCTTGAGATATCAAAAGCAATAAAATCAAGATAAGGTATGTAAATGCTGTAAGAATGGATTTAAGAGGGTTACTCTAAAAAAACCTAAACTAGCTAGTGTTCTAAGGGTTTAAAATTTAAAAATGGAGTTTAAAAGGGTTCATTAAGATCAGGGACTCTAAAAACTATAAAAAAGAGTGGACAATAACTTAGCAGAGAAGGTTAGGTGACTGTCTGGCTCTAGTTTTTCTTGACAGGATATTCTTTTTTTTTTTCTCTAAACACTAACTACTGCAATTAGCCATACACCTACTCCTCATGCTTCCATGCTGCTCAGGGATTTCCATTTTCATTTATTAGTGTGGTGTCCTTATTTTCCAGAATTTCTAAACAGTTTTTGTGTCACTTACATGCTGACTGGATGGTCCAAATTTCTATTCATATAACTCTAGTTCAATTCTCTTTAAAAAGAAAAGATTTTTTTGTTTGTACAGTAACAAGGACAAATGAACACTGACATATTAATCTATCCAGTGAGTATACACTTGACATCCAATAACTCTTCGGATGCTGGGTTTCAGAAGGGCCCTGTCTGCCAGCAAAGAATTGGAACATTCTTAGGTGCTTCATTTAGTCAAGTCAGCTTGATTTAACTAACAACAAGTTGACACTATTGAAAAATGTACAGTATATAGCTGTGAGTGGTGAAACCAAAGAGTATATGATCTACTAACATGGGCACTAAATGATCACCCTAACTAAGTACATCCATGTATTTAAGGATGTATCCTACTCTTTCAAACAATAGGAAATTATACTTCTTTAGTAGTGATCAACCATAATAAGCCAATATACTGTCCTAATACATGATGTGCGAGTCACCTTGTAAATGTCAGAATATCTGTCAATGTTTTCAGGTAAAGAAACTGAGTGAAGTGCATACTCAAGCATGTCTGTTTGAATTTAATGATGTGTACCTTTAAGAGAACTGAACACGGCATTCTGGGGTGTTGGTGACACTTGCTTTTTGATTTCTTAGTAAACTTGAATGGGTGTGCTTTTTTTAAAGAATTAAACCTCAGAACTAATTTCCATCAGCTGGCTGATTCACTGTTTTGTAATAAATGGAGGCGGATGTCATTTATTAACATGGTATCATAATTAAAGTGTACGACACTCGTATATTTTCTAATACTGAAGTGTAGCTGGCGGCATATAATGTTCTTACAGCTCCTTCAGTTTGTATGTAGTAATGGAGAAAGTAAAGCAGATGACTAATAAGGACTGAAACACTGCTCTTGTATACAAACACACATGTAAGAAATATACATGAACCAGGACCAGATTATAACACTCCCATAAAGTAAAGAATATGATTGACTCAAGTAAAATGTTACTGTTTGAAGAAAAGAAAGTAAACATCTAATTACTGGTTTGAGAGGAAACATCTTAATCCTATAATAGATTAAGGAGGGTTTAGAAAATAGATGGCCAATATACAGATTCATAGGTAGTCAACACCAGGGAAAACATAAATGTTGCTTACAGCAGTCTAACTTGCATATTTTGTAAAACTGCTATTTACAGTTCAGTTGATACTGGTGACTGCTTTTAAAATTTGTGATAAACAACAATACTGAATTTTGCAAATTCATCGCATGTCATGATGAAATGACAAACAGATTCAAAATTAGCTGTTTTTCTAAGAAAGAAATTTGTAATTGTAATCTGCCTTTAAATTGTAGATCTCTAGTCTTCTAAATGGGAAAAGTGTCATGGGTACTCAATTAAAGTCTTTAGCGTTTTAAAAGGTATTGATAAAGTTGATCCAATAGAATTATTTCAGTAAAATAGTGATCTATGAACAGTACTTGAGAACATGTGAAAAAAGTACTTAGAAGATGATTTACTGCTAAAAGTTGGAAGTTCTTCTTCGTATAAATGATTATGGGAATGTAGAATAAACCACAGTGCCATATAGCTGAAGAACAGGTCTAATGGCATTTAAAAACAATCAGATGAGATATTGGGACAACTTAACTGCTAGCTTAACAAACTTGATGGAGTAAATGGGTTTCTTTCAGATTAAATTAATGTTGACTTTATTTTTTTTTTTTAATTCTGGATTAAGTCCCAATGTAGAATTTTCTTTTTTAAGGCAAAAAGAGAGAACAGTGCATCTTTTTTCCAGTAATTCTTCTAGTAGCTCCATATATTTTAATGATGTTATATCTTTCTGTAGAATAGTGACCAGAACTGTACATCATTATCTAAGTGGGGGCTAACAAAAGCATCAAAGACTATTGCTTAAGGTTTTATCCATCACACTAGAACCGGATTCATGGTCTTAAAAATATGGAAAGTTGCTTATAAATCTGAAAATCTTCTGTCCAGGTGGTGGAATCAGGTGTTTAATGATACATGTGGAAATTATGGGAAAGTAGACACAAACTAGGAAACACATGTCCAGACAGAGGTTTAATTGAATTGAATTTAATTGAAGTAAATTAGACTTTAAGCACCACTTGGATGGTGGGATAAGTCAGCTGTTATGTAAACAAATTGGCTTCAAGGATTGAGTTATTTTCTTTTCTTAGTAAATTATTTTATGATCTTATTATAGAGTGTGAGAATACCATTCTTTGATTTTGCTTGGAGACCTGTTTTCCAAGAGTGCACAATTTCTGTTTCTACTTTTTTCTTCAAATCTAGAAGAACAATTTGGTTTGATTTTAAGATCTTCCCAATTCAGATTATTGATCTTGCAAATTACGTAGAATACTAAAATTAAGAACTCTTTGTAATAGTTGTGAATGACTTCTTTCTCTACCAACACAAATTTTCAAATCTATCTCTAAAGCTGGATCAGCTAACCTGCATTCTTCCTACCAGATGAGTACATTCAGGGAATTTATTAGGTGTACTGAATTTTCATATTTTAATTAGTGATAATTGGAAATATATCCTGTCATCTATTAAGGCTTCACTACCTCTTGGCCATCAGACACCTTTATGAATGAATCAGTTTTTTGCTGCTGTTCTCTTCTTAGTGTAGCTAACCTATGATTCAGTGTACTGTTATATTCCTGTAATGTTAACACTTTTTTTAATGTAACATTTCTTTTTGTTTCCAGGGACTGGCAGCACAGTTGTGGTTATGGTTGGATATCCTAAAGGGATTGAAATTTTAGAGGTTGTACGACGAGGGATTCCAGTAAAGATGTCAATTTCTGTTGGAACGAGACATGTACAGGAGTTTCTCAGTGGACAATCAGTGGTTTTTGTAACCATTGCTTTTATTGCAATGATGATCATTTCACTAGCTTGGCTAATTTTCTACTATATACAAAGATATCTGTATGCTGGCTCACAGTTTGGAAATCAGGTAAGTAACAAATATTTTATAATTGTACAATTCACCCATAAATTGGAATTCTAGAATTAAATGGTGTCTGGAGTAAATTTTTCCATTTCATATTTTAAGTGGGTTCAAATTTGCATGGTCAACCAATTTTCAATAGAAATACCTATCACTGGCTCAGTGTTTGATTCTTTGTGTATTCTGAAGCTTTATCCCTACATGTGTGTTTTAAACAGCTTCCATTCACATTGCTAGGTGATAGGCAAGTCAGACAGCCTCCACTGAAAATAACTACCATGTCTTTTTTTCTTTTTATTATTTCTAAGAGTTTAAAAATTGCAAATTTTCTGTGTTGGCCACTCATTATTTGGCATGAAGCTGCTTGATTTGGTTACAACATCTAGAATGACTGGACCTTGTGCTCACTGGGTGCTATGTTTTCATGCATCACATAATATAATAATAATAATAATTCTTTATTTATTTGTCACATACATAGTTATACAGGACAACAGCAAAGCTAACCACCAAACTCCTCAATTTATAACTTAGCATCACCTTCTGAAACTGGATTTTGGACTCCCAAACCAGCAGACCTCAGTATATGTGGATTGGCAACATCACATCCCATGGGGTAGTGTGCTGAGCCCTCTTCTATACTTCTTGTTCACCTTTGATGCTATTTTCAAACTGCAACTCCATTATTGATAATGATGATGACACCACCATCATATGCCTGAACATCAGCAATAACGAGACATCTTACAGAGAATTGGTTCACTAGTGACTTAGTAGTACCAGGACAGCAATCACACCCTTAATGTCAGCAAACCAAGGAATTGGTCGTAGAATTTAGGAAATAGAAGGCATAGTGTATTCCCTTCTAAATTGGTCAGGATTCTGTTGAAAGGGTAAGTAGTTTTAAATTCTTAGAATGATTGTCACCTATGAACTGAAGTGAGCACAACTCATTTTGTCTCTTGTGAAGAAGACACACCAATGCCTTTACTTCCTCAAACATTTGAGGAAAGGCTACGTTTCTCTAAGTGCACGGCGCAGTCATCCTCACTGGTTGCATCTAATCCTGGTAAAGCACCTGCTCAGCTCAAGTTTGTAGATCATTGCAGTGGGGTGTGAAAGCAGCACAGAATATTGCAGTCTGTTTAGGACATATAAAAAACTTGTTTCCTTAGAAACATAAAAGTACAGTTACTTTTGCTTTTCCTACTCCTTCTTTGTGACAAGCGGTACATGACACTGGCACTCGTGGCAGTAGATTCAGAGATATTGTAACATAATAAAACATGTGTGTGGTGCATGCCCTGTATACTTTTGTATGTGCATGTGTCTTTGTTGCCATTGTGTTATAGTCAACTGTTCTGAGACAAGAAGGTAACAATTTAATTTTACACATGACAGCATACTTAATACCTGAGCTAAAACAGTGAGCTGTAGCTTAAAAAACACAGATTACACATAAACCACAAACACATAAATTACACAGATTTATGCAGCAAATAAAAAAGTGTTTAAAGATTCAAGTTCTTTTAGTCCTATACCTTATTACTTCACTGCCTACTCACATTTACAAAAGTTTAGTAATATTTTGTATGCATGCACATCTGTATTTCAGACCAAAATGTGTGCAGCTTGAACTAGCAGACAGAATTTCTCATTATGTAAACGATATGTAAAGTCACTGAAATAGTTTAAGGTCTAACATATTATAGACTAATACATTGTACATGTTTTGTTAGCTAACCAGCTAGCAAAAGTACACAAGTAAAGATTAAATGTTATAGCTTATTTAGTAAATAACATGCATGCTAAGTTACATTATTTTGCAATGACCCAGCAGGAAAATAAGAGTGGCGAAAATGTGGCACAGGATGCAGAAATAATTGGTAAAAAAATTACATTGGGTCCCACTATAAGGCAACTCAGAAGCTGACACTGTTGATAAGCTAGCAGCTGTTATGCAAAAACCTTTAATTTAACTTGATCTAAAGAAGTAACTTTTTTTTTATGGCACTTTATATTTGTATTAAACCACACAGCATGCCAGCCAATTATAGCAAATGTTTAGGTAAACGCTTGTAATGATAAAAATGTAAATATATAAATATCACAGCATTTTTGCTTTGAAAATTTATTTAATGTGTTTTTTTTCCATTTATTTCCTTATAATATTAAAGCCTTGCTGTAATGTTTAATTCATTATACATTCTTTTGCCTTGAATTTTAATTGAAAGTTGCATTTCTAGGGTGCTTAAAGTATAACTTACTGTACATAATGATGCTTTAATTGTGATAATTATTTTTGACTTCATCACCCACTCCTAATTTCTACAATCCAGCAGAAACTATCGATACTATCTAATGTCACTGCATAGGTCCTGGACTTGGCATTGTGCCTAGTCAGTGATGTAATGTAAGTAAATGGTTTAGTTCTCTGATCCTTTGCACAGGATATTTTTGCCTGTGGCAGGGAGCTTTAAAACAACACAGTAAATGTGTTGAAATACTGAAAGCAAATTTTCATGACACTGTTAAAAAGAAATTATTCTATACCTTTCTATTTTGGGTGGATTTGCAAACAACTATTAGGCTTGACTGTAGAGTTGTATTCTTCAACTGGTCACCTTAACCAAAAACATTACATCAAATGATTGTGTCTGGTACTTATACAACAGCCACTCTTAGAAGCTCTCCTGCTTCTCTGCCTTCAAGTTTTTCACAATATAAATTGAACATTTTTGTGTGATTTATAGGGGAAATGCATAAGGATCTGAAAATCCTTTCATCTTGACTTCAAACAGCTTCACAATACAGAAAGTTGGGCTATAAAATGCACAGAAAAAAACACGTTTCTTTGTGAACAACTTATAGCCAGCTGTATCTGAAGATAAGGTTTTGTTCATGGTCAGTGCATTATGCATTGCATTATCAAGAATGGCAGAAGAATGTACACGTGTCATGAGTAAAGATGAAAGACTTGTCTGTAAGTCTGCAAAGGAAACAGAATGTTTTTGTGTCCACTGTATATCTTGGCAGTGCCTTATGTTATAAATGTTAGAAGGGCCCAACATGGTGACCAGCTCTGCATGGATAAGATAGTCTCTTAGTGATCTTTGCTGTTTAAAGCATCGTTGTTATACCTTTTTTCTTTCCCCATGATTAGTCATCATTGAATGTATTCCTGTTATTTAATCCCACACACTATTGGTTAGGACTTGCGCTAAGGGGTCAAGTTTTAAGTAAAATGCTTTTTCTATGCTGCATGCCTGCTGCTCACATTTAGTGATGGAGAGAACATTGAGTCACATTCTTCATGGTTTCACCCTCCCTCCACCCTCCGCTGTAGGGGACAGCTGGAGTTCTGGATGCTGACTTCTGCCATACACTGTTTCTTTTGTTCCTATAGTGATAGATTAAAAGTAAGCATGGTGGTACAACAAGTTTAACTTGTTTGGTTATTTTTAGTTTTCACATAACTAAAATGCAAAGAAGGTCTTTTGCTTATCAGATACGTTGGGCTTAAAGTGACAACCATTGAGGTGTTCTTGACAAACCTTTTTTGAAGAGTTTGGAATTGGCAAAGGCTGAAACTATTCAAATATTATCATCAGATATTCCTTCAAAAAGAAAGCAAGTATCTTACATACAGTTCCCTTCATTTTCTTTTGTCATGATTAAATCAAATTTACCCGATTGAAATACAGAGTAGATAACTGAAGTTTCCAAATCAATATTATAATGCTTACATTTTGTGTACAGGTTAATGTGACACATGAATTGCATCATAAAATCCTTCCACCCAGCCAGTTACTGAACTTGCTTAGTCCATTTTCAGAGTTGTGAGGAGCTGGAACCCATCTCAGCAGCACTCAATGCAAAGCAGGCATAAACATTTCATGACATGCCAGTCTGTCAGTTTCAATATTTATGACATGTACAACATTTACAGTAACTCATACTGCTCCAATGCAGAGTTTGTAATAAGTTTCCTATGTACAGACGTGAAATTTGAGAGGAAAATCAGAACAGCCAGAGGAAACATTAGAGATTGGCATCATAAAGAGAATAATTAAATGTAAATTTAAAATAATTAATCTCAGCTCTTATGTTGCGTTTGGTTAATCTTCTGATTCCTAAAAAATGTATAATACTTCACTTTTGTTGCTATCTACTTATTTTTTGCAGTATGAGGCTATAGTACTGATAAGAGGATCTTCATTCACAAGTTTAACTGATCTTTGTTTTTGTATCGATTTATGAGTAAGTAAACCACATACTGTTCTTGTGGTGAAACTTTTAGTACCAGAATATGTATAGTCCTAGAGCAGGCTAAAATCCTATTGAAACATTCCAGCTATCTTCTCAGTTTAGGATGTGAGATCAGTAAGTTTGCCATAACTTTATTTTATAATGGAAATAAATACTTCCTGTTTTATTTCACAAGTTGAAGAATCTGTTTCTGTGGCTAGCTGAGTTTTTGTAGTTAAGAAGTTGTCCACAGATCTGAAACTGCCCTACTTTGGGTTAACTGAACATTTTTCACCAGGTGTATCACCAAAATATACAGCAAGCCAAGAGACACTGTGCACATCAAACAGTACGAAGGGCATTTAAGGTTATCATAGTAAAATTCACTCTCATACCTGATAACATAATGCTGGCATGGAATGAGCAGGCAAAGGTTAAAAGGAGCTATCTTACATGGTTTCCACACAAAGAGAATACAATACATTAAACTTATTCAAATATAATTCCCATATATTCTTTCTAAGAGAATTCCCACACAATTATTTTATGTTTAAACATTATTATTCATGGATTATATGCCATTACAATACAAAAATTAAAAAGGATCAAATATAGTACTTGTATATTCTTTTTAAGTGAATTATCTGTGTAGGGCATTTGCTTAAAAGAAATGTGGCAGACCATATACTGAAAATCACATTTGGAGACATTTCCATTCAACTGGCTAACGTGCTTATACTATACAGTGTATATTTAATGACACAATCCTGTAAAAGACTTTCTTTACACAATGCCATCAATAGGCACTGCAGACATTTTTACTGTTCACATTTAACACAAGTTAAAAGGTTTTTGAATTTAATAGACACAGCTCTTTGAATTAAATACAGTACATTATAAAGATTGTCTCAATTTGTGCATATAGAATGCTTTGTTATTTGTTACTAGCTTAAAAAAGTGAACAATTTTGACTACACAAAGATCATGCGAAGACAATTTATCCTCAGAGGTTAACAAAGTATATAAAAAAAAATAACAAAATGTAGTTTCACAAAACTAGGAGGTGGCAAAGTGGTTAGCACTGCTTTCTCATATCTCCAGAACCCTGGGTCTGATTCCTGGGTAGACCACATTTGGTATCTGCGTATATGGAGTATGCATGTTCACCCCATGTTTGCATGAGATATTTCCCAGGTACTTTGGTTTTCCTTCCAGGTCAATAAAATATCTGTGTTAGGTTATTGGGTGACTCATAGGTGCCCCATATGAACAAGTCAGCCCAGGATGGACTCTGCAAATCTGAAATGGATTATGTAGAATAGATGATACTAGGGGGCTCCGCCCCCTGCTCGCTTCGCTCGCCAACCCCTGGTGTTGGGAATGACAAAGAGCGTGATGTATGAATGAGATATAGAATAGTGTGACGGTGAAGATGATGCAAATAGAAAGCAAACAATAAAGTGTGTGGCACAGTGTAAAGGTTTATTTGTAAATTTCTTTGTACACGCCGTTTAAGTGTAAAAGGTAATTCCAGGTCAGAACTTGTAAAGTCAATGAAGATGGTTATTGTTGTGATCAGAGTCAAGTTTGTCAGAGCTTCGAAAGAGTTGTGTCTCTCCAGGAAGTAATGGAATGACTTGGGTATTTATGTTTTCCACATTAATATTTTTTGGACATAATATAGTGCGTTGTGTTAAAAGGGGCATTTGGTCTAATGAGATTGCTGTTCCAAATCTCTCTGTAACTAAGTCGTCGCAGATAAAGGCTTGAGGAATTGTAATAATATGTGGCTGAAGTCCATCTGTATTGGTGAGTGTACCATCTCTCAGTTGTAATAAGCAATTGTTATGATCTGGTTCTGGACATCGTATCTTTTTTACTAACTGTATCTTTTGAAAGCAATGCCAATTGTCTGCGTATTTTAAGGTGCACTGAACAATAGCTGAGCGCATGGCATCTGGAAGAATAGCTAATCACTGTCTTAAATCTCCTCCTCATAAAAGTACCTTTCCTCTAAAGCGAATATTATTATTCATAAACGTTTGTAGAAGTTTATGAATGGTGTTGAGTAAGTGACTTCATGCCATTGTACATTCATCAATAATTAACATTTTTTCAAGACGGATGTCACGTGCAGTGCCACCGTTAATGTTCATAGTGGATACTGATTTGTAGGATCTAATGCAGTTGATAAAGATTTCACTTTCAGGTACATCGTTAGTTAGAAGCTCCTGTAGATATTCAGTATATGAATGTAAAGAAGGCAGTCTAATTTGACCCTTTTGACAACAACGTGTAAATGTATTACTTGTATTGCCAGTTGTTTCTTCAGGGAAGTGAACTGAATGACAATGATTGCAAATGACATTCATTAATCCGAATGAATTTTCCTGGTGTATGTTTTGCTTGTGCCGTTTGAGAGGCGCGTTGTTGCATGTGTAGTATTTGGGACGTGTTGTTTTGGAGCTGTAATCGATTTGCCTGTGCTGTGTGAGAAGCCCGTTGTAGCCTTCCTTGCCGTTAACGTATGTCTGAGACGGGAGGTGTTTCGTTTTGAATCCGTGCCTGTTGCGATGCAGCACTTTGATTGATAGATTGCGTCATGTGGATCTAGGATGTAGATTTGTGCATATTTGCGTTGTTGATTTGTTTCAGGGTGCACTGTTCCAATGCGATGCAGTATTTGTGCACATATGCGAAAGCAGTATGGGCCATTGCCTTTTGGTGGCCTGATATTTACTCCGGTAGATGCAAAAGCAAATGAACTATTGTAGGATCTAATGCAGTTCATAAAGTTTTTACTTTTAGGTACATCGTTAGTTAGAAGCTTTAGTTGAGCTTTGCGTTTTTGGAGTCGAGACATTTTTTCTTTTAGAAATATGGATAAGTAATAAGGAGTATTGCACTTACTGTTAATATGGAGCCTTTTCTGCGGTTGAACGGTTAATAGTGCCTTATTGTAATGAGATCCACCTATGCTGCATAGCCGTCTATTTTGTTGTTTCTTTCGTGTGTTTGTTCCTGTTATCCTTTCCTTTTCGTTTTGTACCCGTGACCGTGTATTCATGACTTGTTTCTTTCTCAGCATGCGAAATATGGATAAGTAATAAGGAGGATCGCACTCACTGTTAATATGTTTCCTTTTCTGCAGTTGAACGGTTAATAGTGCTTTATTTTAAGGAGATCCACCTATGCTGACACCTATGCTGTCTAGTGTGAAGGTGTTGACGTTCACTTTAGAATATGTGGCTTTGGGTGTCACTTCTTATGGATGTGTGTGGGGGGGGGGGGGGGGTGAGGATTGTTGTTGCGCGAGCGTCTTCTTTCTTTTTGTGTTCCTGTGTCTTGTTGAATCCCCCTCTTTGTGTGTGTCCCGTCCCTTGCTTGTAGGGTCTGTGGGGTGGTTTTGTGTTCCATGGGCTTGTTGAATCCCCCTCTTGGTGTGTGTCCCGTCCGGTGCCTGTTATGGGGGAGGGGGGTGCCTTGCTGTTGTGCGCGAGCCTCTTTTTTTTTTTTTTTTTTTTGGGTCTAGTTTCGTGTGCAATGTGTTTCGTGCTTTGCCTGCGTTTGACTACTTTTTTATGTGCCTTTTCCTTTTTTCGGTGCTCGTTGCGCTTCATTACTTTGACTCATTTTTTCTCTTTTTTCTGTGCTCACTCCTTTTTTCTGTGGTCTTGTCCGCCTCTCGCGGCCCCTCATCCGCCTCTCGCGGCCTCTTTTGTCCCCCTCTCGCGGCTCCTCATCCGCCTCTCGCGGACTCTTTTTGCGCCTGCGCAGTACGTCTTTTTGCGGCTACGGCCCATGGCCGGATGTCCCTGCGTCCATCCGGTTTAGCATTCTCGGTTAGTAATATGGATTTGATATAACCTAACAAATCAACTTCATAGTTTAAAGGATCTCCTTTTCCTTCTAGCTGTTTTTCGCTGCATCTTAGTTATTAGTAGTAAGTGTATGCTCCTAGTAAAGTGAACTGCAATTTTCAGTGCTATGAGGAAGCGTTTAATTTTTTTCTTAATTTTCCACTCTGTCATTTGAGTTTTTTGAGTTCATTTTTCCAATGAAATATTTTTAAATCTAGCAATATTTTATCATTTTATACAAAGCTTTAGACTTGTGACATTGACTAAAAGGTACCTTAACCTTGAACCAAATTACTTGTACTTTCATCTCATTAATTGAGTCTATTAACTGCTAAACATTTGTAATTGTTCTCTTGTAACTTAAGCAAAGAGTCATGTATTAATTTCTTAACCTGCTTAATTCAATTGTAAGATTATATAGGGAACTAGCCATGTGCGCCCAACTACGTTGCGCGTGTTAAAGTTGTCTGTGAAGGGCTCCCTGTTTAAACGCGGCTGCCAGTCGTGAACTGGGCCCTTCGTCGCACAGCATTATGATTTTTTATAAGGGAAACAAAATTACAAAACAAAACCCTTGGACATTGATTCGATAGGAACGGCCTACTCAGAATCACTGTCCGAATAGTAATTATGTGGTGGCGGAGGAGCATTTCTGCTATGACGCTGTCGTTTCCTCTCACGATCTCTTCTCAACCTTTCTCCAATCTCGCAGGTTGCTTTGTGGCAATTCAAAGAGTAAGGAAGAACCAATGCTTCTTTCTTGAACTCCAAACGCCGACTGATGGAAACTCACAGAAGTGTGCCCGACTTATATACTCTGACTGCCGACTCCAAGAAGTGGGTGAACATTCGATTTGGACGAAGTGCTGCCAATGACGGTCGATAGAAACACAAAAAACCACAGTCTCGACAACGAAGCAGGTGTCAACGCCAGATCTAAACACAAAGCGCGGTGTCGATGCCAGATCTAAACACAAAGAGTGCTATCGACAGTGTTTGTAAACAAAAGTAACAACCAAGGTGTTGTGTATTCAGTCAGTACAAACAGCACGTAGTCTCCTTTAGTTCAATCCTCTTTAATCACCACACTCCAACCTCATCCAACGATCCTCCCCCTCACTTCCACTCCTCCTCCATCACTACTGCCCTCTACTGAACACAGCAGGAACACCACACAAGGCAGTGAATTCGCAGACAAACAAAGATCAAGATCCAAATGAAGATTATATAGAAAGATTAAAACTTCACAGACTGTTTCCTTTATACAGTATTTCTCAAAATCACTGTATCTTTCATCTTTATTGCATAACCAATGATTACAGTTGTATATATGCCAGTAACTTCTATTCACATATTAAGACTCTGGGTTAACAGTGTTTTACTACCCCACACACTCTTGAAGGTGGTGTGGTTTGGTGTTTAAGGTGTTGGACTTTAAATTCCACTGCTGCTGGTTCAGTCCTCACCACTGCGTTACAGTGTGACCTTGAGCAAAACTTGCCTATGCTCTATTTGTAAAACATAAAAAAAGTTGTATCAGTTGTACTATATCACTGTAATTGTAAAGTACCTTGGTATAGTGTTAACTAAAAAAGCAGTGTATAAAAAATGGTAGTTTGCCTGTTTATTGGAGAGCTGTATCTTCAAGTCTTACTGTGATAGTGCCACCCCATCTCATCCTAACATAATTTGGGTGTGCCTAGCCTGTTTAAAAGTATATCTGGGTAGACTGATGGCTTTCACAGACACACTGTGAATGCACTAAACTCACTTCATTGTCTCATTTCACAGTGACACTGCAACAGCAACAGTAAATTTTAAATACCTGGAAATTTAATTGCCTGCTATTATAGTGAGAAGTCGTGCAAAATGACACCTTTTATTGGCTAATTAAAAAGATTACAATATGCAAGCTTTCGAGGCAACTCTGGCCCCTTCTTCAGGCAAGATGTAATTTAAAAGTATTGTATATTTCTTGTAGCATTGTTTGAATAAATATACGTTTGCATGATAGTGTACATAGCACATGTTTATGTCCAAATGAAGCAGAGCATTAAGCTGAAGCCACATATGTAAGTAACTCATAATAGTAACACAGTGAACTGAAAAACACTCATATGAAATTAAATGTTCAAGTTGCATCTAGAGAGGAACTAGTAGTGACAGCTCATCTGGTCACAGGGTATACCTGTCCTTAATTCTCTCCTCAGCCTGATTATCATAGCATCTGTTTACAGGTTCATTACGGTCATGTGTGCAGAGTTACAGGTTTGCTTTTCTTTGTTAACATTATTCTTCTTAACATTGTTATTCACCTTATAAATATGTTGTAGATAAGGAGGCAATAAATATGCTTCAATCGCATGTTGTTTGTAAAGCTGTTGGATTTTTGATGCTTTCTTTCATACATTATGTGTACTGACTGCTTTGTATTTGGAAATTGTTTCAACTTTTTTAAAGAGAGAGTGCTGGTAAGTTGCATTCAGGTCAGGTCTGGTTGGGGAGCATGCACTGGTACAGCATGTTGCTGTACCCACTACACAACGAAACAGATCGGGATCCCGGTTGGTAACCCCCAAGGCAAACATGCAGTCCAGTTCTACCCTCCGGAAATGACCATCTATCTCCTCCAGCCATGTGGGCATCCCTTTAGCCGTGGTCCAGCCACACAGGTGTTCAACAATGAGTACCCTGTGAGCCGGATCACCCTCAAGGAATCACGCCACATGGCCTTAGTGCTGTAACTGAAAGTCCCTCACAATTTAGGTAATGTGTCTTATTCAGGACTCCATGAGCATCCTCTCCTTCGACACAAAGTCAAACCATCACCACTAAGGATTCTCCAAAAAAACACAGTACTGAAGGAGTCCGGTCTTCATCCCAGGTCACTGGATAGCTTCCATGTCTTGCAGCCATATAGCAAAATAGGAAGCACCAGGACTCCAAAGACTTGGACCTTTGTCCTTTTGCATAGATATTTGGAACACCAGACACCCCTTTACAGCGACCTCATGACCCCCCATGCTCTCCCAATCCATCTACAGACTTCATTGGAAAAGTCTCCAGAGACATGACTGTTGCAGCCAAGGTAAGTTAGTAGATGAGGTTGATACACCTTACGCAGACAAACACACTGCTGATGGATGTGCCCAAGAGGTCATTAAAGGCCTGGATCGTGGTTTTTATCCAGGACACTTGCAAGCCCAGACACTCAGACTCCTCGTTTAGTCTCTAGAGAGCCCAGATATTGACTCCACAAAGATCACAGCATCATCGGCAAAGTCAAGATCAGTGAATCTTTCTTAACCAATAGATGCACTACAGCCGCAGAACCTCACGACTGTGCCCAACACCCAGTCCACTGAACAGAGTAGGAGCCAAAAACACACCCCTGATGAACTCCAGAATCAACTGCCCCCAGTGTACGGACTGGTCATGATATCCAGTAACCTTGGGGGGATTCCATGAAGTCTCAGGATGTCTCACAGGGCAGCTCGATCAACTGAGTCAAACACTTTATGAAAATCTACAAAGGTTGCAAAGAAACTCTGCTGATATTTGCGTTTGTGCTCAAGTACAACCCTCAGTGCTAGTATGTGATCGATGGAAGACTTCTTAAACGTAAATCCAGACTGCTGTGGTCGCTTGTAGGTGAGCAAGTGATCACAGATCCTATTGACCCTAGCGAGGACCTTACCCGGCACCAAGAGCAGTCTTATCCCCCTGTATGTGCTGCAATTCAGGTGATCACCCTTTCCAGATAGGGATGATGAGTCCCATTTTCAAGTCAATTGGGATTACGCCTGTCTCCCAAATGGAAGCAAAGATTGCTTGCAAAACCAAGAGGATAGCCTTATCACCAACCTGGAGAAGTACACCCCGGATACCACAGATCCCTGCAATCTTCCCTACCTTCAGTTGGGTCATCACCTGTGCAATCTCAGTGAGATTGGGTGGCTCATGACTAATTGGAGGATCAGCCTCAAGAACCGTGGACCCAGAGATGCCCAACGTTCTAGCCAGAGGATCCGCTTTAAACAGCTGCTCAAAGTAGCAGGCCCAGTGGATCACAACTTCAGCATCATCCATAAGGACTGTTCCATCACCTGCCCTGACTGCAATTCTCCGAAAATCAGATTCAGATCTGCGTAATGCTTTGATTCTTCTGTAAGCAGGACTGTAAGCAGGACATGGGTCACTAGACCATAGATGGTGTGTCACTTGCTCACAGATTCCTCTAACAAATGCCTCCTTATCTGCCCTCACAGCCATCCTTCTCAGTTCCTGGTACAGACTGGAGTTACCATCAAGCTGTGCACTGTGAGATGAAATACCTCATTCTGGGAATACTGGCAACACCAACACAACCCTCAGCAACCTTCAGGGTCTTGTCTCGGAATGTGTCCCACATCACATTAGGATCGGCAGTCACACCCAAGTATGCAAGTTTCAAACACAAACTGCGTGCAAACTCATTAGAAACAACTTGATCTTGGAGTCTGGCCAGGTCCAGCCCTATTCAGTTTTTGTGCCTAAACTTGACCTGTATTATTCAGTTTGTGTAGGTCTACAGTGGCATGGTGGTTTATTAGTCGGCGCTGCTGCCTCCAAACATGTGGAGTTTGTATGTTCTCCCAGTGTCTTTGTGTTTCTCACATCTCAAAGACATGCATGTTAAGTTTATTGGTGACTTTAAATTGTCTATGACTGAGAATGCAGCCTGATGACCTGCTGCCTCTTTTAGAAATGGTCCCTGCCTCGCATCAAATAATTCTGGAATTTGTACTGACACCCTTCAGCTCTGTTCTATTTTAGCAGGTTCTGTAAGTGGGTGGATAGTGTAGGTCTAGTTCACTGTTACCACATTGTAAATAGCCCTGTGTCAAATGTCTGTGAGACTGACACTGAATCAGATTACTTTGCTGCTAAACTTGGTATCCAGTAAGTGGGTAGGGTTTGCTTGAATTCTGGGTAATAGTGTATTGCATTTTTGTGATAAACCAGTGAAGATGCACTCATAATGTCATATTGTAGGGACTAGTTTTAAAGGTATAATGTAATTTCTATTTGATGTTTATTGATTTGCTTGGGAATGACAGCAATATCATGCTAAAAGTAGAATAATATTCTCAAAGTTAAAGTTGTTGGTTTTGTTTTTTTAATGCTGGCTTGTTACCAAAAATTATTGTGCCTCGGACTGCATTTTGTTTTTGTAGCTCTGTTGGTATGAATTCTTTTTATATAACATAAACTTCCTGATGTTTGATTATAAGTCATCTCTCTTTTTGTTCTCAACTTGGACTTCATTATTAATTTCTTAGTCTGGTTAAATTGTACTATTTTTACACATTTTGCTACAAGGAGAGAAATACTTGTTACACACAGCTACTTTTCAGGGTAAAGGTGAAATTGCATAGCAAGACTGGAAGGACAGCAGCGGAAGTGAGTTATGAGTTGAGTGTAAACACAAACACAAAGCTGTCTGATTTCTCACAATTAGCATTTGCCATGGACATATCCCTAATTATTATGACTAAGGTGAATGAAAATATGATTATACAGTAAGGTAAGAAGTCTACAGCAGTCTTACCACTCCTCATATATGTCCCAAGTTCCAGTTTTAATTGCTGTTAATTTGTTGGTAACTATTTGTGTGTTTTGTGTTATACAGACATTTTTATTTTTCTTTTCTCTATTTTCTTTCATTTAGGTTTGTTTCTGATCTATGAGTATGTATTCTAATCATTTAATGGACAGCATCAGTGATAGTCTATGTAACTCTGCCTCTCGACGCTTTAGCCCCTAGTGAATATAACATATAAACAGCTTCTTCTTCAGAAGCTGGCTGACTCAGTGCAGGTGTTTTCCAATTGTAACACTTAGCTACAGAGGTGCCAGCAGGTGTATGAAATATGACATTAAAATTCAGATTATTGCAGACAACAGCAAGGTTTACTTCCTTGTAGTGTTGCCAGTCTTCTGCATGTAAGCACTTCGAGGCTAAAAATAATCCTACTTGTCAGGTGCCAAGTTAGAAGTCTGAGACATTTTCATTCATTTGTGCATTTGCTTTATTCTAGTAGGAGCACAGGAGACAGGCAGAGCCTGTCATGTTAGCATTAGAAGTGACCGTGGGCACAATGATAGGGATACAATTTCAATTAATCCATGCAGGTGGTGCAGTGGTAGCGCTTCTGCCTCACAGTAAGGAGATCATCGGTTCACTTTCCAGGTCCTCCCTGCGTGGAGAGTGCTTTGAAAAGTGAGAAAAGAGAGCTATATAAATGTAAAGAATTATTATTATTATTATTAAGTAACTTGTAGCTCCTAAAAACTCTTACCATTGATTTGTCAATTTGTAGGAGTTCATTCAGTTGTGCTGTGTGCTCTCAGGGATTTTATGTGACTCTATTCTGTGAAAATACATTGAAGTGTTCTTATGTAATAGTTGTTTTTTTTAATGCATTGTCTTCCAATTTCCTCAATACTCCCATTTTATTTAGGTAAAGTGTGATTCTTCATTGGAATTGTTAGTCTAGCTTTTGCTTTGCAATTGATGGTCATTTTAGGACTTGATAAAAATTCTTCATTAGCAAATGATTCATTCAGTAAAGATACCGGATTCATTCAGTTTTATTTGGTTACACTAATTATTAAAAAGAAAAAAAGCACAAGGGAGAGATGTCATCACATTAAGTGGAAATTAGAAAAGTTTTGTGACATCATTTTCTTTTTTCACCAGTAAATTGTAGGGTAGGAAGGCAGTTCCATTAAAAAAAAAAATTCATTCCCTTGCATGGCGTGTGATTGATAGATAAAGAGAGCATAAGTAAGAACAATATCTATCTATGAAGGTGAATACAGTGGATAACTACATGTTTATTTCTCCTTCTCCCAGTATTTTTATGTTGTTGTTTTACATTACATTACATTATACTACTGACCTCATTTACAAATGCTGGGCCTGACGCAACAAAATTTATACAAAAATGTGTCAAGTGAAAAAAAAAACTTACAATTAGCACCTCTGTTAATGTTATAAAGTTGCCTGGAAAAACAAAATTTACTACCACTAGGAATTATTTACTGATTTAAAAGCTAACACAGAATTTAATTTTACAACGGAATGACCTACTTATAAGCTGGGCAAAAATCACAGTCCAGTCAGATGATCAAATTAAGAAGTGTGGCAGAATGTGAACTCAGAGGTTATATTTGATGCCTATTCTGAATTGCTCCTCAACTTTTGAGAAGATAAGCACACAAATCCACATCACAAGAAAGCCCTTCACTGAACTGTAAAATGAACGTTTAACCCAAAGTGACTTTGATTGTTTCCAGCTCTGGTAGGCCTATTTTCACCTTCTAAACGGCTAGAAAGACCATGATTAATTCTGAGAGATGGCTATGGAATTTTTGTCAGATTAAAAAAAAGTCTGTCAAGTTTCTGAGTTACAATTATTGCTGCAAGATGTAATTTAACAATTATAAGCTTATCAGTATTTATAGATATGGCTGCTAACAGTACATTTAGTACTTCAGTCAGTGAAACAACTGAGGCAGAATATTTGGATAAACTTAAGTAAACTTGGTCTTCTTTGCAGTTAATTAAATTTGGTTTATTTTGTATGGTTTTATTTAATCCATTCCACAATTCCTTCCTAATAAAAAGATTAAATGCTAGATGACAATTTATGTCATGAACAGTATAATTATACTAATGTTGTCACAGAGCAATCAGAAAACATTACATGGAAACGGCCGAAGTACAATTGTTCCATTGCTTGACCTTTCTTCGGTGGTATACTGCGAACAGTAGTAGAACTGCGGTTAAGGCATAGAACGTCCTTCCACTGCTTACAACCCAATTGCAGGGTCATGGAAAGCTGTTGACTATTATAATTTAAGGCAACTACACAGGCTGAGCTTAGTGTCATTGAATTACCTAACTCACATGTGTGAGAAATGGGAGAGAAAATCCAGAGAGCTTACTGATACCAGTACACCTAACTTATGATTTTACAGGGCTAGTACATTTTGTCCAGGTAAACCCTTAGGAATTTCCCATCAATAAGAACTAGGTTAAGAGGGGTCAAAAACTGAAGGTTTTACTATTTATCATATTGTTATTGTGTCTCTTGCATTGATTAACTGTTTGAGTGACTAAACATTGTGCTGTTGAGTGTTGTTCACTAAAACTAAACACATTTCCACCTGTGGAAAATGAAAGTAATGAATATGTCGTGTCATTTCATAATGTCTGAAAGTGTCTTTCACTTTTTTCGCATTGTAATATATTTTCTATCCGTCTTTTTTCTAACCTGTGTATCCAGTTCAGTATCATTGAGAACTAGTGCCTATCCAGGAAAGGATGGGTCCAGGTGGGAACCAAGTGCAAGTGGAGGACCTGTTCGTTGCAGAGCAGCATGTATTTGCCTTCACTCACACCATGCTATTTTGGACTTGTCTATTAATTCAACAGTTAGAGGAGAGTGTGTGTACATGTGGGAGGAACATACAGTTTCTGCACAGGCAGTTCTTGGGCCCAGGATTTGAACACAGGACTCTGGAGCTGTGAGACAGCAGTCGTATAGTAAACAAAATATTATCGTTTTGTGTTATTTTCAAAAAGCTGCCTCTTACACTGAAAGTTAGTGTGGCTTAGCTATTAGAGTACTGAACTTGAAATCACAAGATTATCAGTTCAGTCTCATCACTGATTGATCCTAAATAAGTCACAGACCTGCCTGTTCGTCAGTTGTACAAAATATTTGCAAATAGTTGTAACATATCCCAATCCTCAGAGTCTCCTTGGATCACTGAGAAATAGACATTATAGACATATAGGAATGGGGCAATATCTTCACTGGGCGCAAAAGAGACAGTCCACTATATAAAATAACGATTTGTTGAATGACTAATTAGTTGTTCCTTTAAAACTTGAATTACAGCACATTTGTTTTATTTTTAGACCAAATATTCCTTGGTATTTTGTGGGCACTCAAAACATGTACCAGTATATAGTTTTTACTTACTATGTCCAAAACATATTGGGTGCCAGTATATCATGAAAAATGGTCCCTCCAGTTTAACTCTTTTTCTATTGTAATTCAAAAGAATCTTCCAGAAAATTCTCTCCAACTGCCATTTGTCTTCACACTAAAGTGTAGTTATGGAAAGAAAGCTCATCCTTTGTACACTTAAGGTAGCTGGTGTGATTAATGCCTACATTCAAAACCGAGTTCAAATGTTTTATACACATCACAGTAAACAATAATTAGCAGATCCTGTACCAGACAGAGCTGAAATGTGTTTCATTTGTATGGAGGCTCTACCTGGCAGTAGACATCCATGGTGTTTCAAGAGGAGTCAGCGATCTACCAGTTAGTTCACTCCTTACTTTTTAATGACATAAAAATAAATTGTAAGGATAAGCACTCCATCATTCCATTTAAGAGAAGCTTGTACATTTCCCACGCTGAGCAAGATATTAGTCAGCCAGTTCACTATTTACTACCAATCTCTGCTCTAACCAGGACATGCTGCTGCTTGCCAGTGCTATAAAAGCCTCTACTGCCCTCAAAGCATATTTGTCCTTAGTCAATGAGATTGCTTGGCATTTTTCTTCTCTTTTTTATTTCTGGCTTCAGGGTCACAAAATGGTCTGTGAAGCTTTGTGAGTGAGGAAGCCAAAGATATTTACTCCCATCAGCATGATATTTTAGTTTTGTATTTAACAAGGCTTTGATGCAGTACAAAATTTATATAGCTAGTGGTTATTTGAGTTACTTTTGCTTTTCTTTCGGCTTGAACCAGTCTGGCCAGTGTCCTCTGACCTCTGGCATCAAGAAGGCATATTCGCCCAGAGAACTGCAGCTCACTGGATATTTTCCCTTTTTCGGACCATTCTCTATAAAACGTAGAGATGGTTGTGCATGAAAATCCTAGAAGATCAGCAGTTTCTGAAATACTCAGACCAGCCCATCCGGCACCAACAATCATGCCTTGTTCAAAGTCACTTAAATCACTTTTCTTGCCAATTCTGATGCTCGGCTTGAACTTCAGCATTTCATCTTGACAATGTCTACATGCCTAAATGCATTGAGTTGCTGCCATGTGATTGGCTGATTAGATATTTGCATTAACAAGCAGTTAGACAGGTGTACCTAATACAGTAGTATGGCTAGTGATTGTATATATTTGCAAGGAAAATTTGATAAGGATCTGCACTTTTGTGATAATTTTGTTTAGTTTAGCTTCACAGCTTTCACCACACATTTGGGATCATGGTGTGTCTCTAGTCACTATAGTAGAGTTTTGACCTTAATTAATGAGCATCTCTTGTTGTTTTATAGGAGTAAACATGGCAAGCAGTGATCTACTTTTTATTGGCTAAAAGTGTACCAGAGACAGAGTAGGAGTATTGTCCTAAGCAATATTTGCTCAATGATACATGGCAAACATAATCCTGGCATTTTTTATTCTGTCTTGCTGAGGAGATCTCTCCACTACCAATCATACAGCATCTTGCTAATCAATTTCTTTTTCAGTCCAGTGATATCCAATTTTATACGATGAGCTATATTTCTCTACACTAAAAGGTCATATGTTTCCTTCTAAAATATCAGAAAGCATGCATGATCTCTTTTTTTGGACAAACCAACATAGCAACAGAAGCACACATATTGGAAACAAACTGAGTAACTACTATCCTGACAGTATGGGCAGAAACTGCAGAAAAATGCTCAGTTGACCAGGTGGAGGAGTGTTTTCCTGTTTTCATAGCTATTGCATGATGAGTAGATGAGAACTAAGGAACTGTGATCTTGTTGTGCATATGTCAAACCCTGGTGGAACCGTTTAGGATGGTGCTATCTACAAAGCCAGTGTTTGGGAACTTCTTGTTCAATGATTCATGAGAAAAGAAATATTTCTTAAATTCCTGTAATGCTTTTTCAGCTTAAATGATTAACTCTCAGAGCCATAGGCTTCAGTGATCCGGCAATGGTGGACAAGATATGTTGCTGAAGCTGCTGAACAAGTAGTCTATGAAACCCTAAACAAAATGGCGTAATCTCTATGTATAAACCTGATTGAAAAACTATGACTAATAATATTTTGTTCAGATAATATTTTGACCAGAGGAATGAGGAACATCCTTATTGTTTATAGTGTTTGGTGCTTCTAATAGTAAAATTGAGGAAATGTCAAAAGAAGGCAACATTTTAGAACATGAAAAAGTAAAAATAAAAAAATATTAACTTTGTTCTTTTAGTTATAACTGATGTATTGTCAAATTAATGCCTCCTACTCTTCTTCTCATACATGTTACAGTCTATGTCCCTGGAATTTTCACTGAAATGCATTGAATATTTGATTAATTGATATAAAAATTGAATTCAATTGCATTTACTCTTATTAAACATACTTCATAACAGAGGAGCATCTACAAATATATGCAGAAGTATTCATATATGCTGTACAAGGTCATTTTAAATCAGAACTTTTGCTGTCACTGATCAGCGAAATTCTAAAAAGAACCATTCTGCAGGCAAAATATCAAATTATAAAAATAAATTTTACTTTTGAAGTTAGAGGACTCCTAACTAATTGTTAAATATTTTTTCAAGTCAATGCATTTAATTAATGGTAGTTAAATTTTGCTTACTGATGCACTGATACTGATTTTAGTTTGGGCCTCAGCACTCCCTTCTTCTTCTTCTTCTTTCGGCTGCTTCCATTAGGGGTTGCCACAGTGGACACTCCCTACACCATTTAAATCTTTTAATGGGGTCAAAACATCAAGGGATCATTAGCTCCATGATGGACCAGTTTCTGTGCTGGAAAATGCACTGTGTAAAGGTGGTTCTGTTTAAAGTACCACTGCAAAGTCACAATGGCAACAAAATAACCTCAACAGCAACAGAAACTGAAGCTCTGCCAGGATTATCAGCACATTAGCGCTGCTGTAGCAGTTAGGATTGTCTTCGTCAGTCTCTGTCTCTTTCTCTCTCACTCGCCTTCTCTGTTAGCGGAGCTCCTCTTGGTGATCTGTCCTTATCTTCTTTAGGTGCTCTCAGAGTGTACAGAGAGGTTTAAGGAGTGGAAGGTCATGGTGGGCTACAATTCAAATGTCTTAAGAATGAGTAGGTCAGGGGTTGTGGTGTTCTAGCATATTCGGGTTGTAGCAGTGGTTGGGTTCTCAAATACGAGGTGTGGTGACAATTTTTTATAACTTTAAGATGATATCGTTTGGTGTAATAAACCAATCAGTGTCTAACTAGGAGCTTCATATCCTACCACCTCCACCCAACATATACTGTATAAATACAAGGGTCAATAAGCAACCTCAACAGCAGTTCTTCTGTCAAAGCAGAATTAACACCTACAAATAAAATATATCTTTCTATTATAAAAGGAAATCCTGCGACGAGACATTCTCAGAGATAATTTAAAGTGCCGCGAGACAAGAGATTTTGAAAAGTTCTGCCCTCCTCTCAAACATTTACAACCATGCACACGGTACAACCATTTCTCATTTGTGTCTATTGTCATACACAGTTCATGTGCTCTCAGCTCCTATAAATATGAAAAGTCCTCAGTTACATCCTTTAAAGAAGCTTTTCTTGACAGTAAAGCTGTCCAGAATCTATTCACACATACAATCTATTCGTTTCCTTCGATGTGGTCCTTTTATGGACAATAATTTTATACGTTCAAGATGACACATCAGAGGCTAAGCGGAGAAGAAAGGGCAGCGCATTGAAAAGAGGCCCAAAAGCGTTGGAGAGAAAAGAATTCAAAAAAGAACAATAATAATCTAAGTGCAAATTTGGAAAAGCAAAGCAATAGGAAAGCAATAATCAGCCTGGAACAAGTGGAATTGAAAACCTAGGAGGTCCAAGCGGGGTCGGAAATAAAAGACAAAGAGTAGAAGACAAAGTAGAACATCGTAAAGAGGAAGAGAAGGTTAGAGATTATGAAAGTACTAAAATTCGAAAGTCTCAACAAAATGATAGTAAAGATCGCATGAGTGCTAACAAATGGAAATTATTAATCAGTGAAATAACGGAACAGCGAAAAGAGATTGAATATATGGACATAGGTGATATGACAGAAGTATGTAGATATTGTTCAGCTTTAAAGTTTAAATCGGAGACTTGTAGATCATCTAATTCGTGTTGCCATCAGGGAAAAGTAGTGTTTCTTTCATTGAACAGGCGCATCCGTGAGAATTAAAAGATTTGTTGTTTGGTGAAAGTGAAATCCACAAACACTACAGGCAAAATATCTGAATCTACAATAATGTGTTCGCGTTCGCATCATTCAATGCTCAGAAAGTAGATTTACACGATTCAGGACCATACACAATGAGAATCTGTGGTCCCACAACAATTAAAGCTACTACACGTTTAATTGTGAAGAAACCACAGTCTGGTCTGGTTTATATCTATGATCACAGAGAAGCGATAAAACATAGAATCGAAAGAGTTAAATGATTGGATGTATTAGAAACTCTACAGCCAATAATGGATACAAATCCATACATCCAAAAGTATCGCACTTTACACAAAATGTATCTGCAAAACACGGACACAGTTTTCTTGGATTTTGGATTTGTTGCTTGATGAAAGTGAAATCCACATTCGTGAGCAGCAGAGATGCAAAGTGGCTGGCACATAGTGCAGGCAGGGGGATTGGTGAGTGAAGCAAGCAGGGGCAAAGCCCCCTAGTATTGTAATATTTTATACTCCGTTTATTTATACGAGTATAAAGTTTATTAAATACACAGCCCTGTTCTTCTATCTCATGCTGTTTTATTTGAAAAAAATCACAAAAAATGTATAAAAGTGTGGACCAATACGGCACGTACAACTGCCCTAACCCGACATGAACAGGCAGGACACAAGTTTCTCCACACAGCACACATTTATTTACAGATGGGGAAGCGCTTTCTTCACTCCCCACAAGAGCACAATGTCCACAATACCAAAGCACAGTCCTTTTCCTTTCTTCTCTTTCTCCACCTCCACTCCTCACCCGGTAAGCTTTGTTCACTTCCTCCTGACCTTGGCTCCCCAATTGGCGTGAAGTGGCTCCTTTTATTCAGCGCCCGGGAGTGCTTCAGGTGGCTCATCAGCATTACCTGGTATCACTCCCAGATGTGGCGGAAGTCCACTGTAGGGCTCTGTAGCTCCCCCTGGCGACCCCCACGGAACCCAACAGGGTTGTACCAAACTGCAACTCCCTACGGGCCTTGAGGGACAGGACGAGACCACCCATCACAAAAGATTCAGGTTTTCCATTCTTCTGTTATCCAAACTCAATCCATTTGATAAAGAAAATTATTTTTGCTGTCCTAAAAGAGGTTTTCACAGTACTTATTCATTTGTCAAAATTCGTTTGATGCCATAGTACAGGTACCTGTGTTTCTAGAAGCCACATTCTGGTGCTCAAACTGAACAAATCCATTGCATCACTTGGCTGTGGGACATTAGACCCAGACATCCTTGTGATTGAGAAAAGGTCTGTAATTAGGGCTAGCACTAAAGCTCTTCTTTTAAATTTAGAATGCTGTCATACTGAATTACTTGGAGAAACACAAATGCCTAGGTCAGGAAAAAGGCACTTGAGGTAGACCAGATATTGAGTGCAGCTCTGAATTTGAGGTATATTGACATTCATCAACACAGTATGCTGAAACAAGCTCCTGACTGCATTCATTGCACAGTCACTGAGCCTCCCAACTCCTTTGGGCTTTATGTCTGATTACTGAATTCTCATTTATTTTTTTGACCAAGTCTTTCTGTGTTGCTTGTAATTAAACATTTTTACCTGATTTTTGATTATCAGGTTGCAACATTTTGTGACGTTTAATTCTTTTTTTAACCTGATATTTGTTTAACGGTGTCTAGGTATTGATTCACAGGCTGCTGTGCTTGTAGAATAGGGGAAGTTTATGAAACTATGTGGTCTTATGAAAATAACTTTATTTGGAAATCTATGAACTTGCACCTCACTGCCCTGTTACACATTTCTCACAATTGTTTTTTAACAAATGGGATGTGCATGCCTGATAGTCTTTACTTGAGGCCATGCTCCTACCCATTACTTTGTCCCCATTGGCAAACTCAAAATTCTGTTGCGAACTTATCCTTTCCTTTGCATCTTATTATTAACTCAATAAACAGATTTGTTTCCATGTTTTGCTATTGGAAAAAAATCATCAAGTCTTAGTATGAAATGTCCTCTAAATTCTCATGTTATTTATGGTTTGTACATTATCCAAATATTGTACCTCGCTTGAATTACTGTGTTTCTTATGTACTCAGTCTTCTTGTTTCCTTACTTTGATCCATCTCAAAAACTGCAACACACAAGACTCATTGGCTATTTTGCAAAAAATCCAAATAGACATACCATGCTAACAGCTAAGTTAATAATATAACATAGCTGTCACATTCAAATTTCAATACTAGATGTAAACTCTGATTCTAGTGCATTGCACAGAAAGCTTTCCTTTTTTGATTTTGAAAACCGCATTTTCATAAAATTTGCATTACTGAATTATCTTTTGTGTGTACTGTAGCTGTGTGTGAGTTGTCAATTTCTCAATGGTGAGTTGTCTGTCAAGCTGTTTACACTCTTGGCTATAAAACATCATGAGACACCTTCTGTTTTGTGCCCAAGAGGATATTTGAATCTCTTAATTCGCTATTGCACAACAGTTAAGAGGTTCATGTTTTGCTATGATTCATTAAAAAATGATGAATGTTGTATCTGAAATTGCAATTCATCATAAGTAGTCAGTGATGTGCACAACTACGTCAAATATTGTGACATCTTCAGCAATTCAGATTCATAATAAATTTGTCATAATTCTTTTTCCAGAACAACAGAAAGGAAACCAAGAAAGCTATCAGCCAGCTCCTACTGCACACTGTTAAGAGAGGAGACAAGGTAAATGGATCTGATTGAGTAACTAGATCATTTATTTGTTAAAATTCAGATTAAACAGTAAATAAAAAAAGTATTTGTCATTTGGTTTTTTTCCACATTTTGTTATGCTACAGCCTTATTCCAAAATGGATTAAATTCATTTTTTTCCTCAGAATTCTACACACAACACCCCATAATGACAACGTGAAAAAAGTTTGAGATTTTTGCAAATTTATTAAAAATAAAAAAATTGAGAAAGCTCATGTACATAAGTATTCACAGCCTTTGCCATGAAGCTCAAAATTGAGCTCAGGTGCATCCTGTTTCCCCTGATCATCCTTGAGATGTTTCTGCAACTTAATTGGAGTCCACCTGTGGTAACTTCAGTTGATTGGACATGATTTGGAAAGGCACACACCTGTCTATATAAGGCCCCACAGTTGACAGTTCATGTCAGAGCACAAACCAAGCATGAACTCAAAGGAATTGTCTGTAGACCTCAGAGACAGGATTGTCTCGAGGCACAAATCTGGGGAAGGTTACAGAAAAATTTCTGCTGCTTTGAAGGTCCCAATGAGCAAAGTGGCCTCCATCATCCGTAAGTGGAAGAAGTTCGAAACCACCAGGACTCTTCCTAGAGTTGGCCGGCCATCTAAACTGAGCGATCGGGGGAGAAGGGCCTTAGTCAGTGAGGTGACCAAGAAACCGATGGTTACTCAGTCAGAGCTCCAGTGGTCCTCTGTGGAGAGAGGAGAATCTTCCAGAAGGACAACCATCTCTGCAGCAATCCACCAATCAGGCCTGTATGATAGAGTGGCCAGACGGAAGCCACTCCTTAGTAAAAGGCACATGGCAGCCCGCCTGGAGTTTGCCAAAAGACACCTGAAGGACTCTCAGACCATGAGAAAGAAAATTCTCTGGTCTGATGAGACAAAGATTGAACTCTTTGGTGTGAATGCCAGGCGTCACGTTTGGAGGAAACCAGGCACCGCTCATCACCAGGCCAATACCATCCCTACAGTGAAGCATGGTGGTGGCAGCATCATGCTGTGGGGATGTTTTTCAGCGGCAGGGACTGGGAGACTAGTCAGGATAAAGGGAAAGATGACTGCAGCAATGTACAGAGACATCCTGGATGAAAACCTGCTCCAGAGCGCTCTTGACCTCAGACTGGGGCGACGGTTCATCTTTCAGTAGTACAACGACCCTAAGCACACAGCCAAGATATCAAAGGAGTGGCTTCAGGACAACTCTGTGAATGTCCTTGAGTGGCCCAGCCAGAGCCCAGACTTGATTCTGATTGAACATCTCTGGAGAGATCTTAAAATGGCTGTGCACCAACGCTTCCCATCCAACCTGATGGAGCTTGAGAGGTGCTGCAAAGAGGAATGGGCGAAACTGGCCAAGGATAGGTGTGCCAAGCTTGTGGCATCATATTCAAAAAGACTTGAGGCTGTAATTGCTGCCAAAGGTGCATCAACAAAGTATTGAGCAAAGGCTGTGAATACTTATGTACATGTGATTTCTCAGTTTTTTTATTTTTAATAAATTTGCAAAAATCTCAAGTAAACTTTTTCACATTGTCATTATGGGGTGTTGTGTGTAGAATTCTGAGGAAAAAAATGAATTTAATCCATTTTGGAATAAGGCTGTAACATAACAAAATGTGGAAAAAGTGATGCGCTGTGACTACTTTCTGGATGCACTGTAACATCCTTAAAACAGCCTAATTCAATTCGAAGTCGGGGGTTCTGATATTAAACAACCCTAGACAGAACCCCAGTCTACTGCAAGGCACCCTCACATTCACAGCCATACTCACGTGGTGGCAACTTGAAATTTCCAAGCAATACACAACATTGTGTTCATTATTTAATGCTGAATTCTTGGGCTGTGGTAATTTATTTTTTAAGAGTCACATGTTAGTGTTTATAACATACTGTATCTAATCGTCTGTTCTCAATTGACTCACTTGCCCAAAGTTTAATAAAAAATGTCTTAGAATAATTTAAGCCAGGAGGCCTATCTGTTTGTTACACATAGCCTCAAAGAATATGCACTCATCTAAAATCCAATGGCTGTAAATCATGCATGTCATTTTCCATCCCACCCACACTTGCCTGCCTGTAGGCCGAGGTATTTCACACATGGTTGTACACTTCTCCCATTATACCATCCTTTAGTCAGTTTATTGAATTTTCATCTTGAAGCCCAAAGATTGAGTTAATGCAGGCCTTCAAATAATTTACTGTAGTACCTATATTTGGCAGTGGTCTTCTGTGTTGACCTTGTTGACCCAATGCCCTCAATTCATTCTCCCATCTGAACCACCATGCTCTAGTTTGCCACTAACAGTCATTTTCTGTCTCTGAGCATCTTTGGTCTCATTGTACCTTTCCGAGTACAACTGCCAACCTGGCTCCAGCACAGAGAAATTAAAGAACCTGAAATCACCTCCCTCACCGTTAAATCAGTGGATAGCACCCTTGGCTGCACTCTTGACTTATTAGTACATGAGAAATCATTCTGTTTCAACATATTGTGAAGATCAAAAATAATATGTCAGACTTTGTTGAAAGACCAGAAAACAACCTAAATGGATAAAGATCATAATTTAAGACAGTTTGCATTTGGCAATATGTTCATGCATTCATATGAATGCCAACAGCATGACGGCCCATTCGTAAGAAAAAAAAGTCTTTGTGCACTGTATTCTGTAGATTTGACCGATTGCATAGATCAAACACATTCAAATATAAATAATCTTCATTTGTGTTTTTTGCAAAACAGTTTTATTTAAATGTGGTGTTTGTTTTTTGAATATTTTTGCATTTTTCCCTGTCATATTCTGCTTTGGCAGTGTTAGAGGTGCAGGTGGTGGATCCTGCTTTTATTTATACAGTTCTTGGTACAACATTATTTTTGGCTGGTTCCTATTATTTAAAATCTCGATTTGAAAGTGAGTAGCTCCATTGGGTTACAGTAGTGAAGCTATATTGCTATCTATGATCTGGAACAAATATGTTCTTAACAAAGATACGGAAGCACCAAACACTCTTGAAGCAGAATATTTAGTAGTTCCAAACCTAGCCAGCCAACATCTTGAAAATGTGTTTGTTAAATACATGTGGCATATGTTAAAACATTTTAAATGGAATTACATGGAAAACTTATAAAGATATATCAGTAATACTTACTTTTAGGACAATTATTTGTGATCAGTGGCACCTGTTTGGGGCCTGATTACTGACAGCCACTATTGTTAGTGTTATTTGTTTTTATATACAGTACTTATCATGTGGATAAAATCTATTTTTAAATTTTTGTCTCATCTCAGGAAATAGATGTCGACTTGGAAAACTGTGCTGTATGTATTGAAACCTATAAGCCTAAAGATGTTGTCAGAATTCTTCCTTGCAAGTAAGTATATATTTTTTTTAAAATGACACTTATCACCTTGTCCTACTAAAGTTAACAATGACAACAAAGTGATTCTTGGTAATGCCTACTTGACATTGTAGCCAGCAGAAACAACATTGTGTCTTGCATGCCACACCAAATTTGCAGTACCTGAGAAGGCACAACTAGAGGCTATCATGACTAATGCTGCCTATCCCCTTTGTGATGTGCTTCCCTCGAGGATGTTTAGTCACTGGCTCATTCCAGCACAGTGTGCTGAGGGGAGCTACTCTGGTCCTTTTTGCCTACAACTATGGCTGTAACAGAAATATTAGCATATGCACTGTGTAAAGAGTTTAGCGTCTTAACACCTTGTGTTTTGATTTGCATTATGTGGTTACTGTTTCTGCACTATGTGTTTAGAGTAATTGTTTGGTGTTGCTGTAGCCAGTGGTTTACCCCTTTAGGGTTATTATCCTGTCTATGTATGTATGTATCTATGTATGTATGCAGAGTAATGCTGAGTAAAATGAAAATGATTTTATTCTAACAGGTCTGACTAAGAACACCTACACATATGACAGATAACAAGTTCATTGTTCATTTGTTGTCATCACTATACATTACCATAAAATGACCTCCTTCAGCAGCACTTTCTCATTTCATCTCACACTAATACTAAATGACAAACATGAAATTACTGTCAGACAGAAAAGACTCCAGTGCTGGACAATCAAGGAGGGGAAACTGGATATGTTGTGCCCTAAATAAAAAGTAGTGAGTGTTGGGACATGGTTTATTAAGTACAAAATAGCATGTACATAACTGAAGGATTAAGATGAGTGATAGACATTAAAACTGATTTTCTCTTTGACGTTAGTCATTAGTCAGATTTATGCCTAACATGCTTGAATGTTCAGACATTTCGTCGCAAATACATATATAGTTACTGTTTCTACGACATATAAAACTTACTTTAATGTCTGTCTATGAATGTTTCTGCAGCATTTATACTTAAATATAATAATATTAACTTGGTGCTCCACAGTGTAAGTTTTTGTTATATATTTAAATAAAGGGAGCAGCACAGTTCTTAAAACTGGGGTTAGACATAACCTGATCATTGCATGTTTGGAGTTTGCATGCTCTAACCATGTCTGAGGATATTAGTTTGCACTGACATCCTGGCAGAGGTATCTATCTATACGCACTACCAATCCACTGCAGATGATTCAAAATCTCTTTTTAGGTTGGTACACTTACTCAGTTACAGTAAGTTCAAATCCTTGATGCTTGTCTACAGAGTAGTTGAGGTCAATGGCTCTGCTCCTTATGACCACTTAGGTCTGCTAATGTGTAGTGTCTGGTGATGCCACCTCTATGTGGCATCAAATCTCAATCCTGGCTCTTTTCATGTGTAGCTCCTAGTCTTGCATTGCTCTGTTTTATCAGTTGTGATAATCAATTTTATAACATTGTCTTGTCACACTTGTTTCAAAACAGTACCCAGACTAATGTTTATTTGATTGTGTTGACCTCCTTTTGTAAGTCACTTTGGATAAATGTAAATCCAACATGTTAGTCTTGTTGGTAACTTTGATCTGGCCTATGAGTGCTATTGTCCTGTATAGGCAACCATTCCAAACATGCATTGATTTTAGCCTTGCGTCTGCTTCTTTCCTCATAGATGCTGCCTGTCAGCGACACTAATAAAATAAGTAGGATTGTAAAATGGGCTAATGAATACTTTCAGACTTCACTTAAGTAAAAAAAAAACAAAACATATCAGTAAATAGTAGGATTTAGAATTTATAGCAGTCAGCTAACAAAATCATGTATTACACTTGTGTTTTACAGATATGAAAAAAGTCCCTGTTGCAATATTTTAAACTACTAAATTTAAAGTTACAATGTTAATTTATAACAAAGTGTAAAAACACTTTAATTCTTTATCTTCAGCTTTCTTGCACAACGACAGTGCAGTGTTCATTCAGCAACATTTTGGCCCCAAGCCAGCTGGTACCACCTGCCAACATGCTGGGCTGTCATTGGAGAGCAGACTGTTGGAGTTTCACTGTACAGTATATACGATTTAGACTTACCTAGTTCATTTATAGCAACAGAAAATTCCCAGGAAAAAATGGGACCAGCAGCACAGTTACAAACAATCACAGCATTTGCATTTCTTTTTAAATAAGCAGGAATTCAGTGGCAAGAGGGATCAGCTGCTCAGTAACGCTGTATGATTTGGGGCAAAATACAGCATAGCTGACCCAGAAAATATTTAACTGATTTGTTCCAGTTTCAAGTGTTGCAATACTGTTCTGTTTTACTGACCATGGGAAAGAGCCAGCGGAATTCTCTTGCCAGTTAGTGTCACAAAAGTATTAGATGTAAATCTGGGTTGTGTGGTTTGTAGCACAAAGTTTTTAAAGAGCTGTGAAATACAGTAGATCTTAAAACTCTTTATATATTAGCTATTAACAAAATGATGAAATCAATTGTAAAAAAGGAAGTTCCTTAAAAGTCGTACTGATGAAGGTGAAGGTGATTTTAAAATGTTACCATTATTGGGGTTGTCTTTAGTTTATCCAGCATTACTACATTTGTGCAAACAGTAAAACTATATGAAAGAATATAAAAAGAAGAGACACCTTTAATTCCAGTCGCATGTACAGTATATGCACACTAAGGCTGATTTTCTTTGACCCATTTCTAGACCACTGAATACATTTAGCCAAGTGTTCAGAACTGCCTTTCTGCTCTTATGCAGTGCCTTTTATTTTAGAGCAGACCCACAAAGGGTCACAAGCATCATACTTGTACTTTATTATAGAGACTTCACAACTGTGCCCCTAACTAGTGTGGTCTCCATTCTTCCCCAGTTTTTATTATTGGAATTTACTTGGCTTTACTATATAGTTCAAATAATGTTAATTAATGTAGTACTTTAAACAAGGGTCACACAAAAATAAGATATAGCACAACATCAATTAGATGAAGTACAGATAAAAAGAAGATGGTAGAAATTAAACCAAAAGGGCTGAGTATTAGGGAGGACAGAAGAGTTGCGTAATGAGGGTGAAGCGATAGTTAAAATTTCAGGCCATCTTCTAGCTGCATTTCAGTTTTATGAGAGGGTCTGTTCCTGTCTTGCACTAGATCCTGCTGAGGTTTCAACCCCTACAACCATGAACTGAACTGAGTGGCTTTGCTAAACGCTGGGCAGTGTGAGGTAGTAGTTAAGGCTTTGGACTTCAAACCCTGAGGTTGTGGGTGTCAAATTCTGCTACTGATGCCGTGCTTCCATCAGCAAGTCACTTGACCTGCCTGGGCTCCAATTGGAAAAACGGGAGAAATTAAACCAATTGTCTCATGAATGTTGTAAGTTGCCTGGGATAAAGGCATCAGCCAAATATGATAATAGATTAATAGAATATATTGTTGTGCACCATTTTAAAATGTATATCCTCATTACTTGCATAATCATCACTAGGGTTGGCAAGTGTAATAAAATGTAAGTGGAATGTACTACTTTCTAATGACCAGGGGCCTCATGTATAAACGGTGCATACGCACAGAAATGTTGTGTACGAACGTTTCCACGCTCAAATCGCAATGTATAAGACCTAAACTTGGTGTAAAGCCACGCACTTTTCCACGGTACCTCATGCCCTGGTGTGCGCAATTTCTCCGCTCGGTTTTGCAGACTGGCGGCACCCAGCGTCAAAGCAATGCTACTGTTCCTGTGTGGTCACCCTTTCTTTCTTAGATCCACATTCCTGACGCGGCTTTATAAATACACTGAAACTAACTGCATATTGTTTATTAGTGTAATGCATCTGATTGTAATTAACCTGCAGCAATATAATGGTCCAGGGAATAGCCATAGTATTCCAATTACCATAACTGCTTTAGCGTTGTTACTCTCAATGCATCTTGTTCTTCTTTCAGCTGCTCCCGTTAAGGGTTGCCACAGCAGATCATTTTTTTCCATATTACTCTCACTGCACCACTCGGAGTATTTATATCACTGTATCTGAGTGGGGAATCACAGCAGCAGCTGATCGGAAAGAGAATTATCAGTATACAGCATGAAGCAGACGCTGCCTCAGCCATGGCAAAACGTTTCAGAGAGTTTCCTGTACGAACTTCGCGGTTTAGAAAAAGTTTCATCCCAAGAACTATAAACACACTAAATCAGTGCATCAAGTGCTCCTTGTAGAACTGTTTGAACTTATAAGTACAATCACCTCACTGTAAACTTGGGATACAGTTATAATATTACACAACCTGCGCCACTTTATAAAGCGCGTATTTACATATTGATGATGATACCATTTTTAAGATGAAATGCAACAAAATATGTTGATTATATTATACAGATAAAACCTGTATTGTTAATAATTAAACATGTGAGGACACGGTGCCGCAGCGCTAGCTAGTTCATGGATTGTTCCTGCATTGCGTTGTATTCTTGCTCGTGCTGACGCGACACTGGAAGGACAGACGGATACAATGTTTAAACAAGTACTACGAAGATATTTCAATGTTCCTTAAATGTTTTGAAGAATCGGCGTTCTAAGCTTACAGATGGCTTAACGTCTATTACAGAGCTGATTGTGTGGCAATTGGGTATTTGGAGAAAGAAAAGTAAGGACAGGAATTGGAGGTTAGTACGTTTGAAAGAGAGAGTACTGCTGTGATAAATTATTTCATCGAAGGTCGTGCATGGCGCAGCAAGCCTCTTGCGTGAAACATGAACAATCACTGCGCCACTGTGTTCCCATGTTTAATAACATGCTTTCATTCCTATCATCATGAAAAAGATATCATGTATACATCTCAGTATTTTAATTATTCAGAGAGCTGTAATATCACGAATGTAAAGGATTATGTGTCCTGTCGAAGAAAAAGAAAGAAGCAGGTAGTGATTCACACACATAGAAGATCACATACAGGACAAAGCATTTAATGTGCTACTTTAGTTACAATGGGATTTGAGAAACTAGTAAATTAAATGATTTTAAGATGAAGTTTATGATGTTCTACTTTAATGTCAAAATAAACTACGTCATTAAAGTGGAAATTTCGAGATTAAAGTTGACATTTCGTGCTTTTTCCCCACTGTGTGCCTATTTTTTTTTTGTCTGTACCCTAATAAGCTTTCATATGACACTCAGACGGTGGGCTACGACTTGCCTTTTCACGGCGACTTTGATATGTGATTTCTATTTTATTTCGGGCACTGTGCGACTTTGTGAACTTGAGCTTTCGAGTTTCTCCGACACTCTGTCACTCGATCAACTTCCTTTTGTTGATTATACCACTGCTTAAACCAACAAATAGTACGTTTTTCCTTTGCCTCCACTTGGTATTCGCTGAAATTTTTATATTTTCCCCTGTGCTTTTCTCATTGTCCTTTCACAGAAGGCTATTTATATTGATTTGCATATTCAAAGAGGCATAATTCTGGGAGGAGTTGGGGCGGGACAGAAGGCGCGTGCACGTGCGTACTTCTCACGCTGATCGGGATTTATGTAGTGGAAGAACGTGTAAGTTTGCGTGCGCACAGATTCCTGCATCTGGATTTTTCTGTGCGTACGCACATTCCCGCTTTTGTGCTTACGCCATGTTATAGTGTGAGTTCTACGCACGGCGTTATACATGAGGCCCCAGGACTGAAGCTTATTGATACAATTATGTCATGGTATTGTCATTCATTAACTGATGTTGTGAGAAGTCAGGACCTACCTGTGGCCAAAAGGCAGAATCATGTATCATATACAGTATAACTGTTGTGTGTTGCATAATGCCTTTTCTTCTTTTTACTCTGCATATCATTTCCATTTACCCCCTATAATTCTCCATGAAAGTGTTACAAATGAGGAAGAACTTGTGTTCAACAGGTGTGGTCCTCTGTAACTCTGAACTGGATTAAGCAAAATTGACTTTTTCCCTTTTTTTTGTAGCATGTTTATGTTGTTTTTAATGATGTTACATAAGCAGCATTCAATATCAAGCGTGTACTTTTCCACTAATGATGACATTTTCTATTATGAACATATCAAAATAGTTATTTGAATTGTTCTAACCCTAATTTCCATTGTTTCCTTACAGGCATGTGTTCCATCGGACATGCATTGATCCATGGTTGCTGGACCATCGAACCTGCCCAATGTGTAAACTGGACGTTATAAAAGCTCTTGGCTTTCTGGTGAGTTTGAGTGCAAGTGTGACCTTAGATTCCCACGCTCTGATTTTAATTTTTCGTCAAGAAAGGAAGAAGGGAATTTTGCTGCACTGTACTATTGCAGATTATTTATGAATGAGACATCAGTGGTACTTAAAGTAAAAACTGAGCATTTGTTTATCATCTTCTTGGAATGCATTTGTTCAATATGTCATCCATTCAAAAAGTTTGTTTTAAGAAAGTTTCAATTGGTTTATATTCACTTAATTAAATGTATATATCCTCCTGGTTATTATACAGAATTTACAGGAAATGTATCCTTCATTTTTTGTGTCATTGTAGCCACAAAAATAAATGAAACAAAACGGTGGACTGCTTTATGTTGTTGTTGTCAGTTTCTTAAGCAGAAGAGAGGTACACTTATTTTCAGACATTTCTGACAATGATGCAGTTTGCTTGTAATATACAGAAAATTTCCTTCCAAGACTGTACTTGTGGTTTATGAATTATGCAATATGTTGCACATTATGTACTTTTTAAAAAATAGCTACAGCACAAAATCATGTTTCATAATGTTATTTTTGACTCTGTGAATAAACAACACATTACAAGAAGTATTTTAAACCAGAATTGTTTTTCAAATTTAGCTTCTGCACGGTAGATTATAATCTCATCTTTAGCACAAACATTATTTCTTTTTTAACCTCATTTGACTTTTTGTCTGTAGGATTTTTATGCTTCATATATAACAAACTGCTAAAAAAGGGACAGAATAAACTGGTAGCATTTGAAACAGCCAATCTTTTATTTCACTGTGTGTACTGCTTGTCATGCTGAAACAATTAAAATCCTATATTTTAGGGTAAAGGAAAAGCTTTGTTATTTAATTATTTTGTAAAAGTAATTTAAATCTGAAAATCCTGATCCTGCAGTCTGTTGCTGCTTATCTATCTCGCCTAAAGCCTCATTTGTTACAGTTTTACAAAACATCTATCTGAGCATCTAAAGTGAAGACTTACAGTCCTTGAGGCATACCATTTACTTATAAAATGTAGGAATATTAACAGGACTGTACTGTAAAGCTCTCAAAAATGGACCTAAAGTGCAAAGTCAACAAAAATGGAAATATGAAGGTCTCTAATTAAACATGCATGACAATATGTCTCATAATGTTAAAATGATACTGATTTATCCATTTTGAAACCCAACAAAAGGATGAGCTTGTACGAAGATCCACATATCAGAGCCTCTAACTCTAGGTCAGGCCATACCCATACTAGGCTCAGATGTTCGCTCTTTCTGAAAATCAAAAGAATTTTGGTAAACTTCATGAAATTTACATTTATTTGCTTAGCAGATGTTTTTGTCCAAAGTAACTTAAAAAAAGAGGTCAACCGAGTAAACATTAGTCAGAGGGACTGTTTGGTATCGAGTACAGTGGAACCTCGGTTCACGAACGTCTCGGTACACGTACAAATCAGTTTACGACCAAAAAGTTTGCCAAACTTTTGCCTCGGTGCACGACCACACACTCGGTATACGAACAACCCAGTTTCCCTTTCGGTTTGTACATGTTCAGTCTCTCCCTGTGCATTTCCTGTGCAGTGAGCAAGAGAGAGCGAGAGAGCGCGACACACACGCACACACACACACACAGAGACACAGGCAGCTCAAGAGAGAGAGGGCTGGACACATAAGTTAGGAAGGCAGTTAAAGAATGCACTGGCCTTGATTTTGTTTTCACTTCTGTTTACTGCAATTGGTTCGTAGCGTGCATTGTTGCAATGTTACTTTTCTTGGTGGTTTATTAAATTGCAGATTTTTTCAAATGTTCATTTTTGTCCCTGTGCTTAAAACTCGTTAAAAAAAAGTGTTTTTAGCCAGCGGTTGGTAGCGCTATAGCGCGAACTATTGCAGTGTTAGTTTTCTCTGTTGTTCAAGGTTTTCTCAGTGTTTTTACATTTAGTTTACTATTTCGCTGTGCATTCTATGGTTTAATTAACTATATTTGTGCTTAAAAACTTAAAAAAAATATATATTTACATACAGTTCATATGGTCTGGAACAGATTAATTGTATTTACATACAATCCTATGGGGGAAATTGCTTCGGATCACGACCAAATCGGTTTACGATCAGAGTTTTGGAATGAATTATGGTCATGAACCGAGGTTCCACTGTATTACAGGACAAGCAGTACGTGATCAACTAGCAGAGTCTGTCCACTTAACGGTAAATCCTTGCTCTCTAGGGATTCCATTTCTGCAGGTTCACTTATCCATTATTATAAAAGTGTAACCTATTTTGTGATTACTGCAGTCTAATTATGTCCATTTGCAGCCATGCAATGTGGAAAAAAAGATTCTGAGAGGCCTATCTCACAGCAGCAATACATGAGATTGAGCAAGAACAGGTCTGTGTTGCACTGATGGGTGTGTAGGGTAAGCTGTTCAACTCATTCGTGATTGGGACCAGAACTTGTAATTACTCCCCACAAAAGAGGAATTCCTAGTAAGTTTATTATTGTAAGTACTTATTGTACACACCATCTGTCACTACTACAGATTGGATATTTTAATAAGGTCCTACGGTACTTATTGTACACACCATCTGTCACTACTACAGATTGGATATTTTAATAAGGTCCTACGGTTGGCCCTACCGCAGTCTTTTGTGGTATCTCGCAGAGTGACAAAAATACAATCAAACTTGACAATCTAGATGAAATGAAAAGTCATAAACATAAGCTTTCTGTAAACGAAACTGCAGAGTATTCACTACTAAGCCTCGAGTGTAAGAAAAGAGGTTCCAGCACATCTGCGTAATTCCTACCTATCTCTGCCAGTCCTGACCCAGCTTGCCTCCCCCTTTCCTGAGGCACACGATGGGATGTATTGCGATGAAATTTGTTGATTTTCAGTGCACAAAATTATGTGTTTACGGTAACGGGAGCAAAAGTGTATTGTGGTTTCCATTTTCACAAGGTTTTTCAACGTAACCCCTGCAGAATGGAATGTATGGATATATATAAACTCAGTACTAACTATTCATCGCAAAAACAGAAGTATATATTTAATATTATTATTGCATAGGTCAGGTCAAAAGAAAGGACCCTTAAAAGGTGTGACTAGTTTATTACAACCACAGATATCAGTTTTCCTTATTTTATGAATGACTTCAGATTCCTGATTTCATTCTAGTATATTTTAGTCATTTCTGAGTGTCTAGTATTGACCTCCATTCATACTGTTGTTCCAGGTGGACACCGAAGAGGTTCTTGAAGTGGCCATCCCAGATTCCTTGCAAGACAGCGTGACCATTGGCAGCGTTAGCGCATCCCTGCAAGAAGATGCAGACAACGAGGCTAGTACCAGCAGCACGCCATCCCAGCAGGAGGCACGACTGGAAAGGGAGCCCATGGAAGAGGCAGAGGAGTCAGTAGCTTTACTTGGTAAGGACTGACATGGCATCTGCCTCGTCAGTGTGCTGGGAATTGTAGCAAGTGCAGGGAATAGTGCAAAAACAATAACATGTTAAAGCCGCTTTTTAGCCAATTATGCAATTAAGCTATCTTTTAGTTTTTATTTTTTCATCATCAATCTGTAATTTTTTAAGTCAATGTTAGAGTTTTGTATTTAATTCAGTTGATTCAGATTTTGTTATTCACGTTGAGTGATTTCTTCTTTAATATTGTTAAACAATATATCATAGACAAAGGAGACATTAGTAATAAAAAGAAATATAACATCACAATAAAATATAAACTTCCCAACCTGCCGGCACCACCAAACCCATCCTGAGATGGCCAAGAAAAGAAGCAGAGAACACAAAGGGAGTTCTGTGCTAGTGACATGCAACCCTACACATCTCAATCAGAGCAAAGTAAATTATTTTTGATAAGTGTAGTTGCTTTTTATAATGATTATACAGTGGATGGAGAAGATAAATCAATACAAGCAGCTGAAAATTCTAAAATAATTAGGTTAATACTAGAATTCCTGAAGCCTGTGAAAATATTCGTAATGCCGGGCTATCTTAATTTTATTTGCATCTCCTCATCACTGCATTAATTGCGCACCAATAGCGCCTTTGTGGGCAGGCAGCCTGCTATCCCATCCCCTACCGAGGAAGCTGAAATCAGACACGAAATACAAGTCTGTTAATCTGGGAGGGAGGTGTCTGGAATTGTTTTGCGGTCGATTGACGTATTTGCAAAACAAAGGTGCTATCAATGCCCAGAAATGAGGGGGTGTGAGTAAAATTAAGATGGCTGGGCATTATAAATATTTTCACAGACTTCGGGGATTCTAGTGTTAAGGAATTAAGTTCCTCTTATTATTCATGTTTTTGCCACCCACCAATTTGTGGAACTGCACTTTCCTGTTTTGGATTGACTTGACATATCTCTGATTGAAATGTTAGCCCATCACAGGGTAGAATTACATCAGGGTAATTAGAAGGCAGTAGTAAACCCTGACATCAGGTCATTGAGCTGTGCTGGGATAAACTGAAGTCACAATTAAAATCTGCAAAGGTAGAAGTAGCAGTAGTACAGTATGATGTGTACAGACTTCATTGAAACTTTAATTTGCAAGGCCAACCCACATAGAACATGTTAGTCTCTCTAGAGCAGGGGTGTTGAACTCTGGGCCTAGAGGGCCACAGTGGCTGCAGGTTTTCATTCTAACCCTCTTCCTAACCAGTGACCAGTTTTCACTGCTAATTAACTTCTTTTCCCTTCATTTTAGTAGCCCTGTCTTTAAGGATTCTGTGCTCTGAATCGATTCTCTTCTTCATTAAATGGCAGCCAAACAGAAATGAGATGTGAAACAAGCCAACAGATTACAAGCTAAAATGGGTCTTCAGACTGCAACCAATTTTACTCCAATCAGTTTCTTAATGAGAAGCTTCTTCTTGCTGTTAATTAAACCTGCTATTTAATTCCATGGCCTGTTGTGCTCCAAAGAGCCCAAATGGCATACAATGTTTGCAAAAGACATTTCCAAATGCAACCAATCCCAGGACGGAATCCAAAGAATGGTCAGAATTCAGAGCAAAAAAGTTTAGCTATCCAGAAAAATGACAAAAGCACAGTAGAACATAAGAACACTCACCAACTCCCTAGCGCATTCAAGATGGACCACCAAGAACAGTGGGAAACCCTCGTCTTTATAGTTCTGAGGGCAGTTCCTTGCAGTGAAGGACACCTCTTAGGGTCTCATTTCACTTGTGTATTCTCTGGTCTGGTCACATATTGATGGATGACTAAAGGGATTTGTCCTGTGCGTTACCTCACATTTATAACCTACGAAAGACCAGACACATACTGTAACAAAGCCATTGATATATAGACAAAAATCAAATACAAAGAAAAATGAGTAAAATTCATAAAAACTAAAGAATCGGAAATGAACAAAGAAGACATAAAACAAAGATCTGAATTTCAACCAGAATGAAATTTAACATCATGGAGAAAACAAGAGCATCGCTTCAGTGAAGCGTGTTGGTCGGTCTTCCTAGGAATCTTGTTAGACTACATGGGCATCACGGACTCCATCAAGTATCAGGAGATTTTTAGATCAAACTCTGGGTGCTAAGACTGAGGCATGGCAAATGTTTTGAATAATGGTGTCAGCAACTGAGGTTGAAGGACTCAGGAGGTTTTCTATAGTGGATTCAACTTTATAAATGTAAATTGATTTTTGGGATGACATGCAAGTGTAGAATTTCATTGTTGATTACGAAATGCTTAGGTTAGACAAAGTTACATTTTTCAGATGTATTTCTGTTATTCCTTATAATAACAGTAAACTTGCGGAGAATGGCTTCAAGTGTGGGAGGACAACATATTTTGTGGTTTGTAAATGAATGTTAATTGCACTCTTTTATTTTAATTCTTTTGCAGATGAGAATCAGAGATGTGAGATGAAACGTGACAAGGGTCTGCCAACAGTGGACAACACAGGCTGCTGCTGAGTACTGGTGACACATGAGGGCCTGATTGTGTTGTGTCCCAGTTTACTTGTAACTTAAAAGACATTGTGGTCTGGTGTCAAGATACTCCAAATAATATATAAAAATATATTTTATGTAATGCCACCTTTCAAAGAAATATTCTATTTCAAAATGCTGAGATTAGAATAGTTTTGAGCAGAATTAAGTTTACCTGCAGTAAAGTAAACCAAGAATGTCACTTTCTCTGTAGGCAGTCTCTTTCTGTTTATACTGTAGTTAGCCATTTCGCAGTAAAGACTGTCCGAGTGTTCATCTGGGTGCGATCAGACTGGGTGGGAGCGGATTGCTAAATCATTAACAATTACACTGCTTCAGCAGATGGGGCTTGACTTGTAGGACAGGCAGTTTGCAAATTATACCATGTGCTCAGAGAGTTCAGCAGCACCACTCAAGAGTTTACAGATCAATTCATTGCTGTGTGATGGAATCGCTAGGACTTCAAGTGAAAATGACTTTGGCTGCCCTTGTATACTAGATCCAGAGCAAACCGATAAAACTTCAACGCTACCTCATTCAGCATTCAGTTTTTCCTTCTTCAGTAATCCCATCCCCCTGGCCACCTATTCATCTTCAGGATTTGCTAAGCAGTAGTATAGGAAATATTCCTGCTGCTAAACTGTTTCCTTCAGGCTTCCATATAAGATAGTGAATGGTAGCACGTTTGGTACCTTTGTTACTTGCATTTTTATACTTTAGTAATTAGAGTGATGCATCCTGTGCTAGAGCCAGCAGTACCCTTAGCCTCTCCCATTTTGTTTCTACCAGTGCAACATGTGGAGGTTGGCAGAAGGCTAACAAGTTGCCAGGTTTCTCATATCTGAATCTTCCCCCTTTTTATCACAAGACCAAAAAAAAACTAATTAACGTGGGAAACTCATAATTTCCAAATGTGAGTTATGTGGGAAGACAGCATCAAATCTTAGTTAAAAGTTCCATCGAGACCAGATGAGGAGTTAACGAGATGTAAGCTCCACCTTTTGACAGAAATGGAGAAGTGGGACGAGCAGATGGCCAGTCTTACACTGACATTTCATTCCTATTGCTTTTCAGCAGTCTTCCAGCCCTGACTTTCTTTGCTCTACACATCATCAATAGTTGCCCTGTGAAATGTTAGAAGTGAAGATGGATGTCTGACTTTACAAAATCACAGCATGTTAACCACAAACCATGTGACTCTGGAAGCTTTCATCCACAACATGCAGCAGTTGTTACTTTTCGCAGCACATCAGTGAATATTGGGATATATATCAACAACATTTATTTATATAGCACATTTTCATACAAAAAGTAGCTCAAAGTGCTTTATATAATGAAGAAAAGAAAAATAAAAGACAAAATAAGAAATTAAAATAAGACAACATTAGTTAACATAGAAAGGAGTAAGGTCCGATGGCCAGGGTGGACAGAAAAAACAAAAAAAAAAAACTCCAGAAAGCTGGAGAAAAAAATAAAATCTGCAGGGGCTCCAGGCCACGAGACCACCCAGTCCCCTCTGGGCATTCTACCTAACATAAATGAAATAGTCCTCTGTGTAGTTAGGGTTCTCACGGAGTCACTTGATGCTGATGGTCATACATATACTGTATATATATATATTAAGAAAGACTTGATTTGTTAGGATTGGCCAAAATAATTATTTCTGTTGGAATTACAGTGAATGCATATCCTGTAACTAACAGTATAAAAGAAACAGGATATAAAGGCAGAAAGAAAATAGTTTGGCAGTTTAATTTCAAAGTCACCGCTGCTGTCCTGGTGAAGGCACCTTTGCTAGAGATAAGCTCTAAAATGCACTTTACAAAAAAAGAAAAAATTTTCTTTTGTCGATTCCACATATACTGATTCCACGGAGTCTGGCTATCAAATCAGTGTTAAAATAATAATAATAATATGCATGACCTGATTGGCTGTTACCAGACGACACATTCTTTAAGGTGAATTTACCTCTGTGAAATGTGGGCACATTTAAACATGTAACAGGGTCTGTGTTGACACCCAAAATTATTTTTTATACCTACTGGTAGTATAAAGTGATTGATCTAATGTCAAACACACTTCAGTCAAATCGGGGCTGGAATCAGTCTGGGCAGCATCATTCACAAAGTAAGATGACAGGGAGGCAGGCCAGCATGGGACGCACTTGTAGACACAGCTAGACTGCATCCCACAAAGCCAGTCTGGAGTCACCAGTTCGATCAACTTGTTTGGGCTATGAAGAACAACAAAATGGAGTACCTGAGAGAGAAAGCTAATATGGGCGAACGTGCGAACTCTACATGGGTAATAATCCGGCTGGGATTGCAAGTCTGTGCTGATCGTTACACCGTCGTGCTGCCCTGTATAGGGAAACCTTTTTTTTTTTATTTCTTCAAACATCACTTTCATTATGTTTATAAATCAACATTACAATGACTAATGCACAGTTGAGTCAAAAATATAATAAAAAAATGGTGATGTGCATCTTTATATACTTTATTAAATGCATTATGCTTTTGCTGGCTGACTCAAACTGTTTCATAAATTAAACAACCAGACTTTATTTTAAATGGTGCCTTTCTGTACCAAACACCATCCCGAGGCACTTTATATTCTTTTTTTTTTTTTTTTTTTAACAGCCAGTTGAACCAGCATAGTTGTGGTTTAGTGACCAGTTCTTTTTCTTCTATTCCACACTTCAAAACTCAACATTTTTGTAATTTATGTTTGTTTAAAAGCAAAAGAAGTAACAAAATGGCCGAATGATTTTTTTTGGACAGGTCATCTGCCAGGTTGCGTTTCCTATCTTAAAAATCATTTGGCAAGTGTGAGAGGACAGCTAGAGACGACATGGCAGACCAGTGCTGGCAAGAAGTTGGTCTGCTTTGTTAACAAACTGTTCACGTTCAAAAGAAATATTTGGCAAACGTAACATTTATGATGCAATGCACTATTAATAGAAAGGTACATTGGAGAGATTTTGAGAATACTGTGTGTCACTTTAGGGGGAAAAAAAAAATAAGCATTTCGGACAAACATTCCAAATGATCAAAAATCTCTAAAAATGGCCAGTGACATTGACAGAGATCCTGTCAGGCCTTCAGATGAGCGAGACTGGACTTGACCTTTTCCTGGCTAACGTCTGTGTGCTGTCCAGTTTTGTGTTCGATTCTCTGGTTTAGGTGTTCACATAATAAGCACAACTCCTACTTGCTGAAATGGGACATCAAACATCATTTTGTTTGTAGCCTACAACAACTAATGTATTGCTTAACAAAAGACTGTGTTATTTTTGGAAAATATGCATTAAAATATGAAAAGTTCTTACTAATTTTTATGTTGTTCTGCAGTAATATTTGTATAATACGGTGCTTTTTTTAGTCGATCGGATGGGCGGAAGAGGGCTGTAAAAGTATGTGACATTAAAATAGACAAGTTGTAAACGTCACCACCCCAGTAGCGCCGGCAGTTCTGTCACAGGATACTCTTAATTCCCCTCACCTCCTGTAAACAGGCTTAGTGTTCCTTTTGCTGCTGCCACGTTTGCTTTGTTGCTTATTGCTGCACAGAGGAATGTGATATGCGCACTGACCATATCAGTGTTTGGTAGTTGCATCCTATGCAGTGTATTAATAATCAGAATGACCACCTTGAAATTTTCACACTTGTGTTGCCCTTGCTCCTATGCCTCTGGTCCACAGCATTGCCAGCTTAGTGCCACTTGGGTACTCTGATCTCTTCTTTCTAAAAAGTCTGCATAATCCAGCATAAGTAAAACAGAAATACAGTCAAGAATAAAAATATTATTCCAGTATTAATAATTATTCTATATAATTATCAAGGCTGGCTTTGGTCCGCCCCTGCAAGATTACTCATTGGGCAGTAAGTGTCCTCCTCCAAGGTCCTTGAGCAGCCAAGACGGCCTCCTTCTCCCCCCAGTTGTCATATGTTCTGTGCCAAGTGTTTCTAGGCTGTCCCCTCTTTCTAAAGTCAATGAATGGTTTTGGCAGGTCTGTGAGCTGGCGTATGTAGGATATGCCCAGCCAGACAGACAGGCTGTGTAATTATGGGCTGTTTCTAACTAACACTTTTGCTATGGCCGGTCCCAAGCTCAGATGACGACGAGGAGGGTTGGCTGTCAGGCCTGCAACCCAACCCCATAAAACAGAAAAAAATGTTGCAGAAACTGTACACATACCCAGTGCTTTGTGCTGAAAATCACCTGCAGAGGCCACACAACATGTTTGTTAAATAACGAGACACAGTTGAGGCCCATTTTATGCAAGATGTCTTCTGTTGCTCAGTCTTACTCCCGTAGTTGAGTGACCTGCAGTTATATTCTTTCTTGGAATGGGCGCTGACCCTGCAAGTTCCTGTACCAAGTACAGGGGGGTTAATTGAATACGTAACAAAATCACACGTTTCTGAGTGAACTTGCTTAGCAGGGGCCCTTTGCACCTTGGCTGCATGTCCTGACCAGTGCTGTAATGACAGCTTCAGGCAAAATTCCAAGTGGCGCCACATCCCAGCTGGAAAGAAAGAAAGACTAATGTGTGATCTCATCCTGAAGAGGACACCGGTCAGTCACAAAAACAGAAAGCATTGATCACAAAGTGTCCGAGAAGAACCTGGGACATGGAAATTCACCAATCGAGTGTTAGATTTCTTTTCTTAATGGTGATGGCGCACTTCATAAAGTATACAGATTGACTTGACTGTCCCGTCTTTACTGAGTGGCTCCTGCAGTGCTTTACATGTAGTTTTTAAAGTCTGGCAGACAGACAACAGGAATGGTGGGGTCATCCAGGTGGAGCAGAAGTAGATGGGTGATTTACACGCGTCATCCTGTGGTGGTCTGCAGTCCAGTCCCTTGCCCCCAGCATACTCAAGCAGTTGGAGATTATTAAATGGGTACAAACAGGCCATTCATGCCAACCCAGGAAAAGAGGTCCTCCCCGTTTTAAAATGTCTCAGCTGGAGCTCATGCTAAAGTTTCCATTAAAAGGCCTCCGCGCCCATGAACTGAACAAGGATGACAAATGTAGGTGTAAACCGATCAAAGGGATTTTCTCGCCTATGTTTGTGTTCCTATAGTATCGAGGAATTGACAGCATCCACCATACTGAGCGTCCGTTTGTCAAACACACTCCACACAAGCCGGTCTAGGATTATGGGACACTCGCTGGGACTGCACTCCCAAGGTCACTACCGGGCATCTCGCGGTAACTCTAAAGCCTGTGGAACTTTACCCTAAAAGACTAAAGGGACCACCACGATGAACAGAAATGTGAAACAACAACAACAGTTATTTACTGTATATAAATGAAATTCAGCTTTACAGATTAAATATGAAATCAACCTTAAAGATATCAAATTAAAGCAGTCAAACAAAATAAACAATAAATGGACAAAAGAATAGTAAAAAGTGAAAAAATATATAGTCTTAAGATTGGTAAGAGATTGAGCTCCTCTTGTTTCACCTGGTAGTGTGTTATGTACCTTTGGGCTCGAATAGTGAAGTGCTGATTCTCTACTGCATTTTTGGTTAAAGGACAAGTTTGGTATTTTTCATGTCAAATTTATTTCTTCACCAATATGCAAAATTGCATTCTAAAGTTTTTTTTTTCCTTGTAAAGTTTTACCATCACTAGCATGTTATAATGGAGACTAATGTGGCACGGGGCACCACTAGAAAAATAAAAGGCCAAAAACATAATCATGAAGAGGCAGATGTTTTGAAAATAAGAAAACAAGCCTTCCGGGTTTCTGACGCATGTTTGTGACAACAAATGGGATCTGGAAATGATCGTTTTACAGAATCTTCTAATACTGTTTTTCTCAAGGTAAGGATACATTTTGTATTTACTTGTGTGAGTTCTCACATAAACACGGAAACAAATCAAAACCAACCAAGCAGGCTTCTCGAGCAGTTTAATGTGATTTGGTCAGAAGGACAGTAAACCCCCCGGGGGCTGAAAGGCTGTTGCACAGGAAGACGGAGTGCTGAGCTCTCATGCACAGCTGGTCCTCTTTTAAAATGGTGGAATGTCATAATAGTACAGTGTGTGTCATCGGAAGACGTGGATCAACTTGGACATATTTGGTAAGTTTTTAAGCTTTCATTTTCTGAAGGTGCCCCATGAGCCTCCATTGTAAAGGTCCTGTGAGAGGAATTTTTTTTTTTTACATTTTTAACTTTAAAACACAGTTTCGTGTTGTCAAATGCGTGTATACCTTGTGTGTGAAGAAATAACTTCTAAAGAATCTTAGAATTACTCATCTCAAGGTTCTCACAGAACACATAAAAAGTCAGATGTTCAGTAATTTATGATGGTGCTTTATAAGCGAGTAAGAGAAACAGCCAATGAGGATTGTAAACTGGTGTTCATGGTTCAAAGGACCTGGAAAAGATCAATCAGACAATGCTGGACACGTTGGTCCCTCTGGCAGCTGCTCTAGGAAGTGGAACCTTATGAACTGGGAGAGGAGATTTGGGTGAGTTCATCTAGTTGTAATGTCGCTAGTTGGCCGAGACCAAGTAAACACGAGCACTGGTACAGATGTGCTCCATCACCAGCGGGTTTCTGGCCTGGTGCATTTCTGCACAACCAGCAGAGGCTCTTTTAGTTTTTGTCTCAAGGAGGTACAGAAGGGGGTGACGTAAAAGTCAAAGCAAAAAGCCCAAATGTGACTTGCAGGACACACAGAGAGGCTGACGGAGCTGCGGCACAAGCTAAGAACCGGGTCAGCAGCTGGACGATGGAGGCCTCCCTTAGCGGACGGAGCAGTATGAGAGATAGATCTTTATAGTAAAGTACAAACCCTAGTTAACACGGGGGTGTACAGCAACAGGACGCGTGGAGCTGGGAAGCATGGAGTCTTTAGCCGAGGTGAATGTAAACTACACACACAGCCCACTTTAATGTGTCATTAATGTAACATGCTCATCCAATACATAAAGTACATTGTGGCTGTTTAATCTTAAAACAATTCCACACCCTTGGCACAATCTCAACAAAATCTGGCGGACTTAAAATTCAGACCCTGGGGGTACCTTTAATGTTTCTCTCCTTGCTGCAATGCCTTTAAAGTACAGTGAATTTGGTCAGTTTTTATGCTTTTTTTGTGGCAAAACTGTGCCCCTAAGAAAAGGACTGCAATTGGCAAAGCGTTGTGAGCTGCCAAAAGGATGTCCATCTCAAGGTCTAAGGAAACATCAAGATGAAGAGAGACTTGGAAAGACAAGAATTAGAGCTGCACTTTCAGAGCGAGTGAAACACCAAATGCAAAACTGAAGGACAAAGACAACCATGATGGTTTCTGGAATCCATCTGGAGAGCCTCAGCTTTTCACATGTGACAGCTTTATGTCACATGTTCCAGAATGAGAAATCCAAACAACCTTTTTGTCTGTGGGCCAGGAGGAAGAACAACAACAACAAAAAAAGAAAAAAAAAAGATATCAGCTCTTTCATAAACTTCAGTGAGAAGATTAAGAATTGATAAAAAAAAAAAAAGGGCTAAGATTCCAGACCATCTTGTGCAGTCAAACTTTTGATTTTTGAAAAGTGACTTGTTATTTGGCTCTGGGAGTGTCCACTTTAAGAAACAGCATTTTGTCTATTTATCTAATTATGCATTTATTTATTTAATGTGCATCAGTAAAAAAAAAAAATCATACTCCCCCAAACCCCCCCCCCCCCCCCCAAGGGACAAATCATGTTTTATCTATCTATCTACTTACAGAAGTGAGACTTAAAGTGACTTGCGAGGCAACACTAGCTAGATATTTAGACAGCAATCTGTCTCTTATCTGCTTTAATGCTACTGTATACAGACACACACAGACTCAGGTTTCACTCTCCCAGCACCGTGGTGGGCCGTGTACATGTCAGTGCAAACACACACACACACAGCAGCTAGCGCTCAGATTTCTGCTTTGTCCTCAGTATCGGCCAGTCCTGTCCTTCCACAATGTCAGGCTGAAGAATTTGTGTTCAGAGTGCTCTGTTGTCAAGATGGCGGGTGCCGTAAAAGTGCAGCACACACAGACATACAAGCACTGCCAACCTCCTCCACTAATGGACATTTACGACTTACTCTGAAACTTCTCACATTTCACCCCAACGGACTTCTCTAATTCTGGGTGAGCTACACAAAGTACAGGCGCACACAACAATCACAGAGCCGAAAGGGGTCCAACCCCCACCGCACCCCATAGTGTTTCTGGCATTTCATGAGGTGATTTAATCTGTTTATATATTTTTTATTATTGTGAACCACTTCCAATGAAGTTTGTTGTTGAAGTTACATACACATAACCTGAAACCCATTCAAGGTCACTGGGGGGCTATGGCTCATCCTACAGTCCTGGGCAAGGTGCCCATGTATCACTAGGTAGACACGTGCCATCCCAGATGGTCCACTTTGGCATTGCCAGGCCACTTAACCAACATGTCTTTAAAGATGTGGGAGGAGAATCGACAGACACTGGAATGACAGGCAAACTCCACGCAGACCAGGAATGGGATCTGAACCCGGAAAAGTGGAGCTGAGAGATGGCGGCACTCACCACTGTACTACCATGCTGCCCTTGTAAAAGGTGCAGACTGATAACTGGGCTTGACTATGATGATGCTTTATTAACTGGTGATGCCAGTGCTGCAGCCCCTTTTCAACCACATAGTCGAGCAGGCTGCATCACACAGAGAAACCCTTAGAAGAGGAGGTAGGGCACGGCCTCAGAATAACACAAGTTAGCTCATTTATTAAAATTCAGTATAAGTGGGCACACCTAAAGTAAGGAGCCACCAGCCTTGACTCACCCGACCTCTCAAGTACAGACTAGTAAGAATCATTCCAATGTTTCAGTTCAGTGGCATGGCTGCCAATCATTTGCTAATATATTGGGCTTCATAGTTGCCAAGTGTATTACATGGAACACATTTGATGACACCAGAGTCGTCTCTCAGCCCAGCCACAATGACAGTTGACCGGGTCCCATGCTCATGTGTTGTCACATCTGAAGGACATGCATCGCACTACAAGGAACATCAGCCTAATTTGTAAAGCTGGATGGAGTTGGCTCCTTCATTAGAGTTGTGTGCATACAGATGGAACTACAAAGATCACCTGACCACACGGCAACATCTGGTGGTAGTAACATCAGCATGAAGAATAAACGAATGACGAGCTCTAGGCACAGATTCACCTTGTACTGTACACAATTCTTCAAAGACTCCATAAACTCAATCTATACTAAAAGAGGTCTGACCAAGAAACAGCTCTGTGTGTGTGTGTGTCCATGTGACAGTGACGTCATATCCACAGCCACCGTATGCCATGTTGATTTATGAATATGTGAAGTTATGCAAGAGAACAGCGAAAGTGCACCAACGTTGAAGGCTCTAACATGGCCCACTTTTCACAAGTCCCAATCACACAGTCCTTGTTTGTGACCATTCGTGTGGCACTGATTCTCTCGACTTTAAAGAACAATGGGCTGGCACCACCACTGGCGTGTCGTCTATCAAATGTCAGCTTCAGCCCGGGCCGCTAGATGGAATAGCTTTACCTACCTGTCAAGTAAGTGATTTCTTCCAGCCTTGATACACTCCTTCCTTACTTTGTGCCTCTTTTCTGAAACAAAGAACGAGCAAGTAAACGAAAGACTACACCACCTTCAACATGCATTCATTTGAAGGAGTGAACATTTACCCCATAGTCGGTCAAGTGCAGCAACACCTTGGTTAACAAAGCTTCATCATCACCAAGTCTTCCTAAGATGCGCTATGGTGTACGTTCAAGTGGCATTTAGCAAGAGTTCTGGGGTGGTCACTCATTACATGAATACTCATCAATATCGAGCAAACTGCAGCATGGGAGTTATTATACATGAGTGCTTAATTACTTTATGGTTATATTAAGATAATATAAACAAATATAATCTGGAAAACAAAATGCAGCACCTTTAGAAAAAAGAAGATTATAAAAAGGGTAGAAACTGGAGAACATAAACATCACATAGAATCTGAGGGGTGGCCCCTTATTCCTCAGAGTCTAGAAAAGACCACTCGCCTGCAAACAGGAGGCACATCAGTTCTGGTCAAGTCCACCGGCCTGGGTGCACGTCCACCGGCAAGTCTCCCTTAAGTCTGCATCAGCTCACAGAAGTGTGGAAAGTGAGACAGATGTTGTTACTTCTGACCGCCAAGTGCAGTGTGAATGTGCAGGTAGTGTACAAGGCAGATAGGAGTGTGTGCAGTCACATGGAAGGAGCACTGGAAGATCAGGACGGAGACAGTGGCCGAGGAAGGAGACAGAGGTCTCGGACGCAAAACAAACAAAGCAATTCTGGTTGCTACAATACTTACCGGCCATAATCCCCCTTTTGCACATACACCTCCAACAACAAAATTTCTCACAATAATGTCCTTAAATGCATTCAGCTGTGTTCACAGAGGTGTTACTGTTCTGCTTTTCCATTTACAGTAATCTCCTTTTCCACCGAGGCACCAAGGAATCATCATCCAGAACCACCGAGGTGTGTTTTGGAAGTCACTTGATGTTAGGTTGACTGTCCAGCACCACCCATGCACAGCAGTGTAACTACTCCCAGGTGCTCATTATGTTGTGCAATTGGGCGTTCTCTGTAGCAGTGAAGTTGTCAACACGCCTTCAGACACAACTGCTCTTAACACGTGACACTAGCACACCTCTGCGTTTGACCAGATTTCCTGAAAAAAGTAAAGTATGCAGGAGCACACATCCAGTCGCACCCTCTGAAACAAAATTGCGTACCTCAGACGAGTCACACAAACTGACCTGTTACTTTTCTTTTGGAAAGATCCACCTAGTCAGGAACTGCACCATGGAAAAACAAAACCAGAGAGAAGGGAAGTTTAAAGGCACGTGCCAGTGCATGGCGTCGCTTCTGCCACATGTTCAAATGCCATACACTGTCAATGTGACTCTAGTTAGCGCCACACAAAAAAAAAACAGCATTGGGTTCAGAATTTGACCATTTCACAAGCAACCTGTGAACTTGCTGAGCGAACAACACAGGGATTTTCTGGGATTCACTCTCGCACACCAACCCAGCAATCTCCAAAGTCACATGTGAAAGTCCTGCCTCAGGTAAGGCCGAAAAGGAAACATGCTGGTGGGGAACAGTGGTCCCATGCTGCATTCAGACCACAAACACCCACTGGAGACAAACAATAAAAAAAAAACAGGGCTGAATACATCAAGGATCCGTACACCTTTGTTCTTGCATTTTCCACCAGACCACATCACACAACCTCCCACTTCTTAGCTGGCTGAGCACATCGCTCCCGTCACCAGATGGAAATTAACCAGTTGACAAATGAACAGCGTGCTGCCATGTTTGTTGGTAACAGCACAGAACAAAATCCACCTTTACTTGGATGGAGATTTGCTCCCTTATTTCATAACCCATCTAAATTTCCTGAAGGCTCTCCAATGGCTATTCAGAGAATTCAAACTTCCAAACCCCCAATTCCCTTTTCTTTACTTTTTCCTTTCTGGATCTGCTCACACGTGCGATTATTCTGGGAAATTCCTGAGAACTGTTCGGTTTTGATCTGAGATTTTACTCAGAAGACTTTTCCTGGAACTTCCGAGACCATTACGTTCACACATGTCCACATATCTGAAATTTGCCAGCTTATGCCATGGATGGTCTTTTCAGTCTTTTATAAGGGTGACAAAATGAATCCTGTGAGTATTTTCAGCTAAATATTGAAACTTGGACACTGGTAGGACAAATGGTAGAAAGTAAGACGAGATGATAACCGGGAAGCACTTCTTCACATGAAGGGTCACGTTGATCTGGAACAAACCATGCAATTGAATGGTTAAAACAGAGTGTTACAGCAATTAAAACAAAGACCACCTAGACCACTGGCACAACTTAGCTACTAGACACTCGAGCCAGCTAAATGGCCTCCTCATGTCAGTGATAAAAACACAAGTGACACTGCAGTCCTATGAGGAGCATTAAACATAAACACAGTTAATGTCACCTGAGCCACTTTTAAATGAATGATTTGCTGTATGGAATAAGAATTACATGTACAGCAAAATGAGCCACAATCAAAACAAGGCAACAAAGATTACCTAGAAATGCTACTTTCATATTAGGAGATGCTGCAAATGCATCAAGAAAAATGAAACCAAATGAATTTATTCATAAGCAGATGTGAATTCGACATTATAAGATTAACTGAATCTGCGACATGACTCAAGAGTATAGAGGATGAAATATCAGGTCACCACGTGGCCACTGCAGACTCACTTGTAAAGAAATGATCAGTGGGTAAGACATGGCCAGAGTGACTCTGTGTCCAGGACTCGTGACATGGCAATCTGCTGGTTGTCATGACAGGCCATGCAAGTGAAGCCAATCCTTTAAATCGATTACATTTTTGACAACAACCAGAAATAAAATTAAAACCCAAAAATCCAAAGCAAGGACTTATGTTTTTTTTTTGTGACACAGAAATTGACCTGTTGCTGTCAGAAAGGCTCGGCCAACAGAACCACTTTACTCATGAGAGAGCCAGAGATAGACAGAAGTCACCAGCTTTTCATAGAAGCTCTTGAAATAAATAAATATATAAAGGGGTAGGTAAATAAATAAATATACTCACACACTTTGGTCTGAACACACATCAGAATAACTAAGGAGGAGTACTATTAAAAAGAAAACTTCCGACTCGTAGGTCCTGGTGAGGCACGGTGCAGGGTATTGCTGTTGGTATAAAGGAGCCCCCATAGTATTTCTTGACACACTTTCTGTTGACTAAAAGTTCTCAGTGTTACTGCTTTGGCCATATTGTCGTGGTGATATTTCTAACCTTGACCCATGATATTTTTGCTTTGAGATGATCGGCAAATGCTTACTTGCACACACTCCTAAAAAATAAAAAAATGAATAAAAGGAAATTTTCAGATGAAGGAAATGATTAATGAAGGACAAGAGGAGCGCTAGGACAAGCTTGTGTTGGGATAGAAAGTTAAGGTGCCATGGAACAGGCCCCTTGCCATCAGGCGTGTCACAGCCGACGAGAGGCGAGCGCCTGCCCACATGTGGCAACTTCCTAATGTTTTCAAGTCTGTGAATGTTGCTCTGAAGTTCCTTGCTTTGCTGAGAGAGGTTTTATCAGGCAAAGACTGTTTGAAAGTTTCTTCATTGATACCTATAGCAGTAAACTTGTGATATCAACAGCAATCAATCACTGATTACTTACATCACCAATGAATTTGAACCAAGTGATTACACACATTGGAAATACACTTGCATCTGGCTAGGCTAGAAATGCACTGCGTTTACTTACACTAGGAAGTTTAAATGCTTTGTTGCTGAAAGCTATAAATCTGAATATTTTTTCACTTACAAAACGCAAATTAGTAACCCAACAACTTCCTCTGTTGTGGGGTTCAACATGGCAGACACTCTGTTTTGATAGCCAGCGGGAAAAGCCATTGCAACAGAGGAGGCAGAGGATGTTGTGACGACTCGAGCAAAAGCAGCAACTTTGCTGTGGTCAGTCTGGACGTGTGAACAGAATCAAGAGCGGTGAGATAAACACCTACTCGGATCATTCAATAACTGAGCTGCTGCCCAGTCTCCACGAGATCCATTTCACATTTGCTAGTATTCATAAAAGACTGCAGTCTCTCAGGCTGCTGAGAAGATATGACATGAGCTCTATATGGCCCCTGCTACCGGCTCTAGCACCTTTATCCAGTCTTTCTGTGATAAACAGGCTGCCGGTGAGCCAGAGTGCTGTGTTCTCTAATCAGATCTGCAGAAGCAACTCTGTGTGGCAGTGCCATCGAAGGCTCACGTATCCCTGTCACTGCCCCATAAAGAATTTGACATGGATTATTACTGAAAGGGATGCCATTTAATTGAACTTCAGGCTCATTCTCTGTACAGGTGTACCATTTTGGAGGAGCTTAAGGCTGATATACTTGACTTAGCAAGAAAAATACGTATTATGCAAAATAACCGTAATGTATTCACGTAAATAACGTGAAACAGCTATGGTTTCATCGTGTTCATCTCACACTGTCTCGCTTGCATTTTGTGCTTTTTCTAAATTCAGAAGCACCAATAAATAATGGCTGGTAAGATCTGGAGTATGCTGTGCAGACAAACAAGTATCTGAGCTTGTTGTGAATCTTTCACAAGAAAAACTTTGGTTAATTCATTTGACTCACCGTGCACATTTGCATTGAAGGCAAAGTGTTGCCAGATAAGTGAGACCAATTTCTTCTTCTCCATCCATTTGCACATCTGTGTTTTTTTACATTAAACTAAGACACGTTTGCCACTTGTCACACTGCATGGCATTTGGCAACGAGGACACCCAGTGGCCAAACTGCAAACTACAGGAATTGTAGAAAACAATCTTTGCTTTTCTTCTTAAAAAAGTGATTCAACCTCAAACACCTCCCCAATAATACTGACGACGTTTAAGGGGATGATGATCGACTTGAGAATTTTCGTATCGCTAAATGGATAAATAACATTAAGGCGCTATACACAAAAAAAGGAAACAGCAGTTCATATACACTGTGCCTCAACAATCTAAAGCAGCACTTGCACATTTTTTATTCCAAATGTAAAAAAAAAAAAAAAAAATTTAAATGTAACTGCAAAGACGACAAAGATTTAGTTTGTTCTCCTGTGCTGTAATTAATTGCAGTATGAAAGGCTTCATCGTGTAGCAACAGAATCGACATTGTCATTGGTGACGCGGCACATTACCTCAAATAGAGGATCAAATCACTTCATCTTTTGGTTAAAGAATCTGCGTCATTATTTAATTTCATTTGCCAACAGTCATTTTTCTTGTCTGGTCTAGCAGCTATCTACAGCATCAGCAGATGGCAAGGTGATCAGAGAGTAAATCAGAAATGTCGTAACCGATCATTCACACTTAACTGTGAAAATATTGCTTTAAAGATTTGTTTCTAAACAAAAAATACTGGACAGCCTATCAAAGCTATAGAATCGTGACTAAGAATCCTAAAGTAAAGCACTCTTCAGTTTTGCCTGTTGCAGTATTCTACTGCTGATTATGTGCTTAAAATGTTCATACCGATGATGAGCAGTAACCACCAATCAAATACTGTATCTAAAACTCCATCCAAATCTTTAGACCTCACACTACAGCCAGCCAACACCCAAAGCCACCAAGTGTACAAGTGGGGCAAAAATCAGTGCTCAACAGCCTCCAACTGAAACCCCCGCTATCTTGTAACTGATTTATCAGGGACACCACGGCAGCAGGACGACCTACCAAGGTCACCCCATCATCAGCAGGAAGGTCAGGCCACTTAGGATTTTTCTTGAGCTGCTCATCTGTTTGATACAAAATAGCTTAGGACTCCACACTAGCACTCCACGTTTCTGGTGGCTATGAGCTCAGAGCTAAATTACACCACGCACAAGTCAGCAGGCCGTCACACTGCATACTCTCACCACCTTTTGAGAACCTTACAATTAGCCAAATAACACATAAGCACACAAGTTTAGAAAATAACACATCTTTCTGCACAGAAGGTAAACATTACCCTACATTTAAACATTTTAAACCAAATTGCTGTGTTTTTGTGTTTGCTGACCCTTCATGAACGAACACATCTTCAGCCATCAACTGATAGAAAGCCTTGCCTTCATGTTCAGTCACATTTGAAACAAATGACGTAAATCCAAATCAAACAAAAACTCCAATTTATCAGACGTGGCCTAAAGGGAAACACGCACCCTCCTCTGTGTGAGTCACATCCTATGCATTAATGCTGTATAAAAAGCCCATGACCATGACGGCGGCAGAAGTGGTAGAGCGTGGCAGCAGACAAGCCAAATCATTCGAGCCTGATAACCTTTACAAGATGCAACGGTTTGACATCTTCATGAAAAGACAGACAAGGGTCCTGTAAGGCTTCAAAAGGAAAAGAAAAAAATCTGTTCAACTTATTTATTACATAACAGTGTTGGCGTGGATTAAAGATACATTAAAATTAGAAAACAAAAATAAAAGAAATAAAGTCTGTTGAATAACCAAAAACAGTTCTCATGAAAGTGTAAAAATGGATTTCTCTCGCAACACTGTTGATGTCAAATTCCATGGAGGAGGATATGCAAGCCACACAGTAAAATCTGTACAAAGAAATCTGAGACTGTATTGATTACACCCAAGTGCCTCTCAAATCGAGCAGCAATCCCCTATTTGCTGGGTTTGGCTTCAGAAGGACTCTCCCCGGTGTCCAGTGTTTTCAGAAGGCGGAACAGTCCAGCTGCTTCTCTGATACGGCTGAATTCAATACAAAATGCCTGAACTTCTATAAACAGGTCCTGAACATTTATGATTTTGTTTCGAATCAAAGACTGAAGGAAGACACAAACAAGGCGTACCAGTCGATTCTGAAAAAGAAAAAAGAGGAAGGAAGGAAGGACAAGAGATTTAGAGATGAGGGACACTGAACTAAGCAATACATTTAAAAATGTAGGCAGCACGCGTTAGATAAACAACATCAAATTAATCCAATCATTCCTATGACTGAGAGGCAGCCACACAAAGTGCAGGGACTCTGTTGGATTCATTGAGGTTATTTAGATTTCCTTTACACTTTTCCCACTTTATTTGTGCTAACCCTTCTTCGTATTCACAGATGCCCCGGTATCATTTCAAGCTTTTTGTAGGCTATTAAAATCCTAAATCTGCGCACAGAGCCGGTATGTGATAATGTTTTGGTGTGTGCAATCAAAAGATACAAAGAAAACATGAAAAAGCATACTTTGTTTGAGCACAGTTTACAAACATGACACTTTAAAGCACACATTCATAAAAACACAAACAGTGTGTTGGGGTGCTGGTGACCCAACACCTATTAGGCAAATAAATCAGTAATTTTGGCATATTTTAGGTAGAAAATTGCTGTGGATGAAAAATAGAAAGTATACCATGGTAAGGCTATCTACACACACTACACAACTCTCTATGATCTCACTGTCAAGAAACATTTCCTAAGAAAGGTTATCACATCTTCAACATGACTTGTATGAATAATGCTTGTCCATCAGAATTTCGTCACATATCAAGACAGATATGGCAATATAGTAGAAGTATCACGAACCCTGCTAGAGTGTACGCCATCACTGCTGCAGGATAATCCACTGTCACTTGAACAGCTTGTTGTTGTGGCAGTCAGATATGACGACACTCCCACAAAAGGTACAAAAAATTCTTAACAGAATTACTGGCTTCCTGGCTCCTCTTCAGTTCACAATATTTACTTCCTTTCATATGGCTTTTCAAAGCAGACTCACCCATATTCCCAATGTCGACTTTCTTCATACAGTAATGGCACCAGGCCATAGGCTTGTTTGATTTGTTCTATAGAAGCCAATCTTTGTTGTCAACATTTTTCAACCATGTCAATATAAACACATATGTTCCTGGTATTCTGACTGCTCGATAATTCACAGTGACAAGGTAGTTTACCTTGAGAAATACTTACTACTTAATACTAACTCAACATATCTATACCAGTTCACACACAGATCCCATTAAGGGTTGCCACAGCGGATCATCTTCTTCCATTACACACAGAACACAATGAAGGGGGTTAAAATGCATGTTTTGTTGGCAAAATATCAGATGTTTTATCTTATGACAGGCAATTACTACAATTCACTTTATTATTTTCCAGGACTTTTAAACACCTTTTAAATTTTGTTTTTACAATTTCAAAGACTTTTCAATACTGCATTTTGGCCTGTGAACTTTTCAGGACTTTCATGTATGAACCCTGGGAGACACACAAGTCTGGGGATAAACCCTGAGTGGCACACACCATTCTTGATGTGACCACTAACACAGCAAGTAGCACTGTCAAAACTCCCACCCAATAACTTTTTCTAAGCAGCATACGTTTTTCCTATTAAAGTTGAAAAGAAGTGTCAGGACAGTGGCTGGCTTGTGGTCTGCTCATGCTTCGTCTTCAAAAATGCTGCTATAATAAGTGGGGCAAAACCAAGAAGGCTAACAAAATTACTTGTAAAGCTGTAAAAAAAAAAAAAAAAGTGTTTACATTTTTAACATAATTTAATAGGTCTTGATGTTAAGTCTTTGGCAAATATTTTTAAAATCTAATATTTTCATCTGACCCTATACAGTATACACAAATATTAAAAATACCACAATAAGCAATTGCAAATTATGACTCTGCCAATAAAACACTGCAGTTTGCATAACAGTTTAGCAAATCAAAACAGATTAACTTAAGCTATCTAAAACAATCATTTGCTTTAGTTGTCTATATAAATATCTGTTTATATTAAAAATATTCATAACCATCTATAAACCTAATTATTTTGACAAGTACTTGTGAAATATAAAAGATACACTGCACTTATCAAACGTTTTTCTGGAGGTATTAAAGTGCTATTCATTACATTTTTTTAATATTCCATTAATTTTAAATACATGACTAATGTTATCTTAAATTGCTTAGCCCCAAGTCAGACTCGCTTGAAAGTTTCTAGTTTGTTTCTGTTGTTTAGCAACAGTTGTTTAGGCTGCAAGCTACTATAAAGAGATAAAACCCGAGAAAGCAGCAAAACCACAGCCACTCCCTCTACACTTCTGCCTCTCCATTTTGTTCTGTACTGTGAATTTATCCATGACACTCCCTGCTAATCTTTATTCTTATCTGTATTGATCTGCTGAAACAGGAAGATGTAACCAAGAATGTCCTACACAAAGGAGAACAAAAAACAGCACCCAAAGAATAAAAAAAAAAATTCTGCTTTGGATCTTATTTCAAAAGACAGGGAAAAGAACAAATGACCTTGTATCTCTCCTTCCAAGTTGTTTTACAGATAAGCCCACCCACCTCCATTAGAAAATGAATGTTCATACATTGTGTGCATTTGGCCAGTTATAGTTTCTAATTTAAAACAAGCTTCCCATACAGTTTCAGGATCGTGTACGTGGTCAGCATGTGAATGGAAGATGTGACAAAAGTTTACAGATAATGGTAGCTGGGTGACAGGGTGGTACAGACATAAACATTGTTTGGATGAGATATTACAATCGAAGCCCAGAAAGGCGCTTTGGAAGCGTTCCTAACCAGCAGTGTTCTTGAAATGACTCTTTAGTAATCCACACAATAAATCTCGACTGGAAAACATCCAGTTTTTTCATATAATTTGAGTTTAGCTTGTGAGGTAAAACATATGCCAATACCAACTTGTTTGCCAGGCTGCAGACAAAGTCGCAGAAGAAAGGCTTAATGGTACTTTATACACATCCAAGAGTTCTTTATTTGTCCCTACGAGGTCAAGCTCTTTAAATAAAAATGAATACATAGATATAATAGATACTAGCAAAATACCCACGCTTCACGTAGTGTGTTAAAGAGGTTATGTAAACATACATATACATACATATATACATACATACATCTATATCTATATCTATCTATATCTATATATATATCTATATACTGTATATATCTATATATATCTATATCTATATATATATATATATATCTATATCTATATATCTATATATCTATATCTATATATATATACATATCTACTTTATATTATATATATATATTCACGGCATTCGTAGTCTGAATCACAATCTGATTGTATGGGTGGTTACCTACCAGGTAACGCTTATGGTTGGCCAGCAAGTCAGCTAACATTCGCCACGGTGCCTTCAGTTGCGAGAAGCAGTTCATAGAATGGTTGAAAATAGTTTACTGTCAAATAATGCAAAGAGTACGCGACACATGTTTCGCCCTAATTCTTGGCTCATCAGGCGTACACACTCACTGCACTCCCTTACGGGAATCGAACCTCGGACGTCAGCGCTAGAGGCGAAGCCCCTAACATTGCGCCACGGCGTGTGGTTAATTTATTTGACAGCATGTAGATCGGGGTAATTACATTCACGGCATTCGTAGTCTGAATCACAATCTGATTGTATGGGTGGTTACCTACCAGGTAACGATTGTGGTTGGCCAGCAAGTCAGCTAACATCCGCCACGGTGCCCTCATTTGTGAGAAGCAGATCATAGAATGGTTGAAAATAGTTTACTGTCAAATAATGCAAAGAGTACGCGACATGTGTTTCACCCTAATTCTGGGCTCATCAGGCGTACACACTCACTGCATATAGCCAAATTCCCGTGCTTCGCAGCTGTGAAGTATTGCTTTTAAATTTTAATTAAGAAGAAAAGAAAACCTTTTTAAATTGAGGGAAAATATACCAATAACAATTTGTTAAGGATCTGTTTTTTTGTGAAGCTGCCTTTACACAGCCTGTCCGCTGTTTTATAAACGAACGCCATATAAGGCCGTCCTTTCTCCTTGCTTAGCGGTTCTGTATTGTTTTATTGTTCGTTTATTACGATTGTTATAGTTATTGTGTAGGTATTTGAGACTCACTTTTCTGTTCAGGTACCCATTTCCTTTACGTAATCCGCGGATTCTCCGCTATTTTTTGTTCGTTTATTTCGATTATAGTTATTTATTGATTCCCTTCTTTAGCTGACTGCCTGCTCATATAAGGCGCTCTGCTATTTTTTTGTGAAGCAGTCTTTACACAGCTTCTCCGCTGTTTTATAAACGAACGCCATATAAGGCCATCCTTTTTATTTAATCCACGGGTTCTCCGCTGTTTTATTGTTCGTTTATTATGATTGTTATAGTTCTCTTTGTATACCACGTTGTCAGTTCAGCACTCCGGTTGTAATATGACCAAGTCATGCAAGCTTACTGTTGAGAATGCAACATATAGTTGTACAGGAGAAAAGCAATCTTGCCAAACTTAATTTAAACTTACGGTTTACACCGTGCTTTGTTTCCGCCTTAGCTGCACTTATGAATATGCTTGTGTGCGTCACTCGCTCGCTTCTTATTGTTTCGCTGCCTTCTCAATTGTGTAATGAATGTTTTCTTCAGCACTCTTTGGGGCTCTTTCTTATTTTCTACATACTGCGTTCACAGTCAGTTCACATGATTACGTGGGAGGCGTGATGATGCAATATGCAACTCCGCCTCCCACGGCCAGCGAGCTGCAGTCCATTACAGTATATGGACAAAAAAGAGGTTCCAGTTATGGCCGTTACGCTTTGAATTTCGAAATGAAACCTGCCTAACTTTTGTAAATAAGCTGTAAGGAATAAGCTTGCCAAATTTCAGCCTTCCACCTACACGGGAAGTTGGAGAATTAGTGATGAGTCAGTCAGTCAGTGAGGGCTTTGCCTTTTATTAGTATAGATTATTATACACACACCAGAATGACTGAAAATTAAGAAGAAAGCAAACTTCTCACCTGGCAGATAGTCACAGTGAGGCATTTTGCAGGCATATTGCAGCTGACATAAAGGAGCCCCATTTAACCATATTATTGGAGTAAACCACCATCTTGAGGAAATAAAAGCTTGACGTGCTTTCAGAATGTTTCAGAAGAGCTTTGAGAACTGGTTCATGTATTTTTGATAATAGTCATGTGAATACCCTTTGCCAGCTGCAGTACCTTTTCAGGTTGCTCAGCTTGGCAAAAAGGCAACAGATGCTTGGTAGAGAAAGCAATCCATACTAGTAACACCTTGGACATACAGGGTGTGGACTTGTGAAATCAACAAGCAGTTGCTTTCTCTCTCTCCTGCTGAAGGGAATCAAGCCTACAGTGGTGTGAAAAACTATTTGCCCCCTTCCTGATTTCTTATTCTTTTGCATGTTTGTCACACAAAATGTTTCTGATCATCAAACACATTTAACCATTAGTCAAATATAACACAAGTAAACACAAAATGCAGTTTTTAAATGATGGTTTTTATTATTTAGGGAGAAAAAAAATCCAAACCTACATGGCCCTGTGTGAAAAAGTAATTGCCCCCTTGTTAAAAATAACCTAACTGTGGTGTATCACACCTGAGTTCAATTTCCGTAGCCACCCCCAGGCCTGATTACTGCCACACCTGTTTCAATCAAGAAATCACTTAAATAGGAGCTGCCTGACACAGAGAAGTAGACCAAAAGCTCCTCAAAAGCTAGACATCATGCCAAGATCCAAAGAAATTCAGGAACAAATGAGAACAGAAGTAATTGAGATCTATCAGTCTGGTAAAGGTTATAAAGCCATTTCTAAAGCTTTGGGACTCCAGCGAACCACAGTGAGAGCCATTATCCACAAATGGCAAAAACATGGAACAGTGGTGAACCTTCCCAGGAGTGGCCGGCCGACCAAAATTACCCCAAGAGCGCAGAGACGACTCATCCGAGAGGTCACAAAAGACCCCAGGACAACGTCTAAAGAACTGCAGGCCTCACTTGCCTCAATTAAGGTCAGTGTTCACGACTCCACCATAAGAAAGAGACTGGGCAAAAACGGCCTGCATGGCAGATTTCCAAGATGCAAACCACTGTTAAGCAAAAAGAACATTAGGGCTCGTCTCAATTTTGCTAAGAAACATCTCAATGATTGCCAAGACTTTTGGGAAAATACCTTGTGGACTGATGAGACAAAAGTTGAACTTTTTGGAAGGCAAATGTCCCGTTACATCTGGCGTAAAAGGAACACAGAATTTCAGAAAAAGAACATCATACCAACAGTAAAATATGGTGGTGGTAGTGTGATGGTCTGGGGTTGTTTTGCTGCTTCAGGACCTGGAAGGCTTGCTGTGATAGATGGAACCATGAATTCTACTGTCTACCAAAAAATCCTGAAGGAGAATGTCCGGCCATCTGTTCGTCAACTCAAGCTGAAGCGATCTTGGGTGCTGCAACAGGACAATGACCCAAAACACACCAGCAAATCCACCTCTGAATGGCTGAAGAAAAACAAACTGAAGACTTTGGAGTGGCCTAGTCAAAGTCCTGACCTGAATCCAATTGAGATGCTATGGCATGACCTTAAAAAGGCGGTTCATGCTAGAAAACCCTCAAATAAAGCTGAATTACAACAATTTTGCAAAGATGAGTGGGCCAAAATTCCTCCAGAGCGCTGTAAAAGATTCATTGCAAGTTATCGCAAACGCTTGATTGCAGTTATTGCTGCTAAGGGTGGCCCAACCAGTTATTAGGTTCAGGGGGCAATTACTTTTTCACACAGGGCCATGTAGGTTTGGATTTTTTTTTTCTCCCTCAATAATAAAAACCACCATTTACAAACTGCATTTTGTGTTTACTTGTGTTATATTTGACTAATGGTTAAATGTGTTTGATGATCAGAAACATTTTGTGTGACAAACATGCAAAAGAATAAGAAATCAGGAAGGGGGCAAATAGTTTTTCACACCACTGTAAGTGGGTCATGCTGTAAAATGGGATTCAGCATTAACATTCATGACTGCAATATTTATCCTGCATCTCTGACGCAAGTGATTCTGGGTACAGAGGACAGGTATTGACACAGCTGCACTATAAGATGGGCAGAGAGCACTGCCTAAGTGTATCCCAACACTAAAGTTAAAATTAAATAAAATTTAGTTAAAGCTAAAATTCACTCCAGAGACAAATAGTGTCCTTTTATACAGTGCATCCAGAAAGTATTCACAGCGCATTTTTGTCCGCATTTTGTTATGTTACAGCCTTATTCCAAAATGGATTAAATTCATTTTTTTCCTCAGAATTTCTACACACAACACCCCATAATGACAACGTGAAAAAAGTTTACTTGAGGTTTTTGCAAATTTATTAAAAATAAAAAAATTGAGAAAGCACATGTACATAAGTATTCACAGCCTTTGCCATGAAGCTCAAAATTGAGCTCAGGTGCATCCTGTTTCCCCTGATCATCCTTGAGATGTTTCTGCAGCTTAATTGGAGTCCACCTGCGGTAAATTCAGTTGATTGGACATGATTTAGAAAGGCACACACCTGCCTATATTAGGTCCCACAGTTGACACTTCATGTCAGAGCACAAACCAAGCATGAAGTCAAAGGAATTGTCTGTAGACCTCCGAGACAGGATTGTCTCGAGGCACAAATCTGGGGAAGGTTACAGAAAAATTTCTGCTGCTCTGAAGGTCCCAATGAGCACAGTGGCCTCCATCATCCGTAAGTGGAAGAAGTTCGAAACCACCAGGAATCTTCCTAGAGCTGGCCGGCCATCTAAACTGAGCGATCGGAGGAGAAGGGCCTTAGTCAGGGAGGTGACCAAGAAACCGATGGTCACTCTGTCAGAGCTCCAGAGGTCCTCTGTGGAGAGAGGAGAACCTTCCAGAAGGACAACCATCTCTGCAGCAATCCACCAATCAGGCCTGTATGGTAAAGTGGCCAGATGGAAGCCACTCCTTAGTAAAAGGCACAAGGCAGCCTGCCTGGAGTTTGCAAAAAGGCACCTGAAGGACTCTCAGACCATGAGAAAGAAAATTCTCTGGTCTGATGAGACGAAGATTGAACTCTCTGGTGTGAAAGCCAGGCGTCGCGTTTGTAGGAAACCAGGCACCGCTCATCACCAGGCCAACACCATCCCTACAGTGAAGCATGGTGGTGGCAGCATCATGCTGTGGGGATGTTTTTCAGTGGCAGGGACTGGGAGACTAGTCAGGATAAAGAGAAAAACGACTGCAGCAATGTACAGAGACATCCTGGATGAAAACCTGCTCCAGAGCGCTCTTGACCTCAGACTGGGGCGACGGCTCATCTTTCAGCAGGACAACGACCCTAAGCACACAGCCAAGATATCAAAGGAGTGGCTTCAAGACAACTCTGTGAATGTCCTTGAGTGGCCCAGCCAAAGCCCAGACTTGATTCTGATTGAACATCTCTGGAGAGATCTTAAAATGGCTGTGCACTGACGCTTCCCATCCAACCTGATGGAGCTTGAGAGGTGCTGCAAAGAGGAATGGGCGAAACTGGCCAAGGATAGGTGTGCCAAGCTTGTGGCATCATATTCAAAAAGACTTGAGGCTATAATTGCTGCCAAAGGTGCACTGACAAAGTATTGAGCAAAGGCTGTGAATTCTTATGTACATGTGCTTTCTCAGTTTTTTTATTTTTAATAAATTTGCAAAAATCTCAAGTAAACTTTTTTCACGTTGTCATTATGGGGTGTTGTGTGTAGAATTCTGAGGAAAAAAATGAATTTAATCCATTTTAGAATAAGGCTGTAACATAACAAAATATGGAAAAAGTGATGCGCTTTCCGGAGGCACTGTATATATTATATATATTTAAAGGGAATAAACTAATTTGAAACACTCTTTTGTCTTGAGCAGGAAAGAACACCAGACCTAATCCAGGACTTCAAAATTCTCAAAGGCGTAACTTACTTCAGCAGCAGTTTTGCAGTTAAAAGAAGTGAACAACATACTTGAAAACATTGGTGAAAATTAAGAAGGGTATTTATGACAAAGTATAGAAATGTGGAACCAACTACTGCCTCATAGCTGAAGCAGAAACATGGACATCTTTTAAAAATTGCATTGTTGAGATAATGAGACAACTTTGAAGGTGATTTCACACTGGGTTCGTTTTATGTGTTTTTTTTTCTAACTCTTGTGCAATTTCCTTACAAGCCTGATTTATTTCGGTAAACGTGAACAGGCCAATTGCACTCAGGTGTGGACTAAATCAACCTCATCAAGACCCTTTGGAAAGGTTGGTCCCAATGCGGTACCAAGCAAACCCGAAGCAGTTTTGTATGAGGTGTAAATGAGACCCCAACACAGGACAGATCTAAAACAGAAATTACTATGCATTATGGGTGAATCTGTGCATGCTATGGTAGTCATGCTGAGTCTACTGTCGGTAATTAGGGAATCTCATTTACAGCATAATGAGTTGAGGGTTACATTGGAGCATTAAAACAACAAAGAGGTAAAAAAAAATAAATAAATACAGACATATGTACAAATGTGCCCAGTCAATCACAGCAAGCCTGTCACTTGATCAGACACTTAATTACATGCCTTTTGCACGTGTGATTGTTACATTGCTGCGAGACAGACGGTCAAACCTTCTAATCTTACATCACAAATGTGATTTGCACAGGTTGGGCACAGTGGCTGAAGGAAAGATAATATGCAACATCCAACAGTTTAATGAAACACACTCAATATGTCTACGGTCATAAAACTGAAGCACATCACTGTACACCCTCAGTAGGGCTTGCCTGTTTTTATACACTCACTTATTTCAAATGTGTCTTTTTTTCTGCCATGCCTGGTAGCACAGTTTTCAAGTAGTCTCCCAGTTATTTGATAATAGGCATTTTGCTCAAAAAGCTACGTGTGGTAAATAAACCAGATAAATCTGGAAATTGCAGCAGTGTGCAAACACATGGTGACCCTTCATGAAATGTTTCTGCAAAATGAAAGAAGTCAACCACATGTCCATGGGGTGTTTGTTCATGTGTTTAGTTCTCTTGAAATCTGTAGTGTGAAATGCATCTAGACTTAACTGGGAACTCAAAAAAAAAAATACATTTCACTTCATGAAGACCTTTGAGAAACTGGTCCTGGACTTTAGGAGTCCTCTTGTAGTGGACCACCTGGACCTACTGAAGACTGCTTATTGGACAAAGATTTAAGTGGAAGTTGCAATTATTCATCTGTTCCACAAGACTTATTTTCACCTGGACAAAGCTGGCAGCACTGTGAGAATTTTTTTTATTTGTCCAGTGCCTTCAAAACCATCCAGTCATCACTGTTAAGGGGATGAGACTATGCTGTCCTGGATGATGACTAACTGTCAGGCAGACCACAGTTTGTGAGACCCAAGAACTGTGTTTTTGATACAGTTGTGAGCAACACTGGAGAATCACAAGGAACACACCTATCTCTGTCTCCGGTCTTTTCACTTTGTACATCTCAGACTTTAAATATAACACCAGGTCATGTCACTGACAGAAATTCTCAGAATATTCTGCACTTATGGGATGTACTGAAAAGGGGGATGAGACAGGAGTAGAGTGTAGAGCTTTGTTTCTTGGTGCAAAGAGAATTGTCTGCATCTTATCAGCAGCAAAACTGAAGAACTGGTATTGGTTTCACCACACCAAACAGCATCTATGTCCAGACACTAGTCAAGGAGTGGATGTAGAGATGGTGCATTCCTACAAGTACTGTACTTGGGGTCCTCAATGACAGGTTAGACTAGTCTTGGAACACAGAGAAACTATATACGAAAGGGCAGAACATGCTCTTTTTCCTTATAAGACTGCATTCCTTTAATATGGGTAGTGGCAACTCTTTGATGGCCAGGGTTGCTGGGCTAGTAACATAACTTCAAGAGAGGCCCACCGAATCAACAAGCCAATTGAAATGGCAAGCTCAGGTTTAGAAAGCACACTGGACACCTGGGGGTTGTAACAAAGCAGAAAATTAAAAAAAAAAAAGTGCCATTATGAACAATGCTGCACATCCTCTCACTGACACACTAACTCTGAGGACTTTCAGCCAAACAAAACATTCAGCAAGTTAAGAAAACGCTACTGGGGCTCCTTTATACCAACAGCAATATGTCTGCATAATGACTCACTGTGACAGGCAAGACAGAAGTTTGTTTTCTTTCTTAATTTTTTTTTCTTTATGGTGATTCTGGCATTGTGTGTTGAGACCAAAGTGTACACATATTTATTTATTTATTTATTTAAAGAGCTTCTGTAAAAAAGCCGTAATTCCCTCTGGGGACAAATAAAGTTCTATCTATCAATCGATCAAAGTAACAGATAACCATCCTTACGTTGGAAAAAGCAAACGGATTATGAGTGTGAAAACACTTTAAAACTTAAACAGCTAGATGAGCTTGACAAACTAAATGTACTTACTCTACTTTGAAAGACTTTTTTATGCTATAAATAAGAACACCGTGGGTCAACATTTGCCACGTGAAATGTTCTCTTTAAAATCAGAAGCAATGATCCAACTCTTTTGATTTATTGCTGCAGTTTTGCACCCTAACAGTGGAAATGTCAAACAACAAAAAGAGAAGGTCTGCTGTTAAGTCTCTTCATTTTGACTTTTTTTAAAAAGTAGAAACTATTTTGTAATTCTGCTTATGGTTAATGATATCTCAATCATATGCGACTATAATGTGCTTTGTAGAGAAAACTACATTTTCACACGTATCAATTTGATGTCAAGGTGTAAACCAAATGTACAGCAAGTCCAATAAATTGGTAATACAAGTGGCTAAGGAAATGGGGTTAAAGGACTCTGCTGCAAAGCAACTGTGCATTAATAGCAAATAATTAACATTTTAAAAATATACATCTGCAAATACCACTTGCAATAACAAAAAAAAAAATAGTAATTTTGTGAAACATAGCCAATAACAAACTGGAAGCATAGTGCATTTATTATCTGGTGGAAGTACAAAATGTATACTCTGTTACAAACAGAAATATGAACAGCATCCAACAAAAAGTGTTAATTACCTAAGCCATGCCTTTTTGCTCATCTAGGATTTGGCTTACCTGCATATACTTGTCTTTGATTTGTTCACAGGTGGAAATGCAGTTTGAAATATATAAATGGATGAATTCAGGAGGGAGATCAACTGCTGTTGTGAGCCTACAAATTAAAAAGGAGCACAAAGGTCATTTTATAGGTGGAATCAAGCATCCACATGCTTTAGGCTCTACAGGAATCTGAAGTAAAACATAGAAAACCCCTTTAATTGCCATTACAACAACCGTCTCACTTAAACAGAGAACATTCAAAGAAAGTGTTAAAATTAAAGCATATCCTCGGTTACTTTAACTAAATTTATTAATTGGTTGAGAAGAAAACACACTAAGGTACTCAGGAGATGCACGGACTGCCCTCAGAGCAGCCACTAATGACATTTTATCACACTGCTGTTAATGAGCTCTTGCTAAGGCACGGAGTGCTGTACACTATTGATCACATCTAAAACAAGAAAAATTTAAAGTAAAAATGAAAATATTTCTACATGCATTAGTGTGGAGTGTGAGTAACAGCATTTTGTTTATTTAAGGAATGACACAAGCATAGTGAATCCATAGATCAAGCACCCTGGAGTGAATCTTTTTGTCTATGTGGAGTTTTTTTTGGGTACTCTGGTTTCCCTCTGACATTTCCAAAACGTTCTGGCTTGGCTAACTCTCTACTTCAAATTGGACCAGCGTTAGTGTGGTGGGGTTGTTTCTCACCTTGCACGCAGCAGGGCTTGAAATTCATTTTTAAAATGGGGAGGGAAATCCCCCACTTAAATTTAATACAACAGGGAGATTTCAGACTTTGTGGGGGAAATGAGGAGGGTGGGAGTCAAAAGCCCAAAGTTTAAAAAGCACTTTGATATTCACATACTTATTCTTTCTAATGTAAGTGTATAAAATTGAGCAGACAATATCATCCAGTCTTTCAAATAACTATTTGTTATTTCTGCAATTTTGACTTTAAATAAACATTTGTTTAATTTCCCATGTAGAGATTTCCACTCTTCCATATTTAGCCAAAAAAGACTTGCAATGGAGAAATTGCTTCAGTAGAGTAATGCAAAACATTCTACAAAACATACAATACGCTAAGGAAAAACACGCTTTTTAAACCTATACCATACTGTTTTTCCTGTCAGAGTATATTTTTTGCAGCTTTAAGACAGTCATACGACTACAAGTTTGAATGTACTTAATTTAAGAAATTTAAGCTATTTAGTTGAAATATAATTAACATATTTGTATCTTAGGTGGCACCAGAGTGCGCAATGATTAGCACTGCCACTTTACAGATCTAGCATAAGTAAAGTCCAGCACCCGATGGTCTGCACAGAGTTCTCCATGTACTTCTGTGCTGTTCTTCTGGGTACTCCACTTATCCTCCTACATTCTCATAGCCATGCAGGTTTGGTTAAATGGCCCTAGTGCAAGTGTGAGTATGTGCGTGAGTGGACCCAGTGGTAAACTGGTACCCTGCCCATGCCCATGCCCTTTACCTGCATTGTGCCCAATGCTACCTTGATAGGCTCTAGCTCCCTGCTCCTCTGAATTGGAGTAATTTGCCAATGAACACAACACATTTTCTTTGAGATTACCATGAACTGTTAAAAGACAATAAGAGAAAATACAGGTGAAATGTGTTATCATAAAGAAAGGGGTCCTACAAAGTCCTTACTTTTTTCTGAAATGTCCCTCTTTTCAGAGTTAGGTGGCTCTCTTAACCATGGGTATATCTATTGCCAATTTTCTTGAAACATATCCTTGAGGTGGGTTGTGGGAACTATTTTTTAAGTGATGTTGCCAACTACAAAGACAGTTTGCATACATGATCCACATAGACCTGAATGACCTACATACAGAAAAAACATGACAAATGCAGCAATGGCCACCATTTAAATGATTTATTTTATTTAAATAAACTAAAACTACAAACACAGCAGGCATAGTTTTTTTTTTCTTTTTGCCTGTTTGCAGAATCTTTTGTCAAGCCTCCAATAAACTTTACCTGTTGTTCAGTACAGTGGACATAGCACCAACTCAGTAACTGCATGATGTTTGTATCGTGTCATTACCAAATTACCTTTCCAAACTAAAAATGATTTGACAATAACATTCTGGTCAGGTATGTAGATTTTAATAAATCTCTAGATCAGTTTGTCAAATAATGTTTTATTTTCAAAAGGGATTTCTCACTACTACAGGGTAACAAAATTCAAATACCCGAGATGCAAGCTAAAACATTTTTCAGTTGTGATCTTGCTGTCCACAAGGCTTTTCAAATGATCATTTTGTTGACCAGTACATCTCAATGTCAACTTTCTGAATGATATACAATGAGTACAAAGAAAGCGAGCAACTCATCATAACATCAGAATTTATGAACAGTCTAGATTTTGGTTTCAGTGTGTGCCACTTACTGTTAGCACAACCCAGACATGAGCCTGGGTGCAAGTAAACAAGCAACATAACTAACTTCGCCAACCTAAAAACCAGTAAACAGAAATAAAAAAATATATATATTTATTTGTGTGTGTGTGACATTTCCACAAACATTCAGAAGCGACATCACAGTTTTCCGTTTCAACAAAATCATCACCTTTGTGTGCTTCATCATTACTAGAAATGGAATCTACTGTATAATACAGTCACTGGCCATTTCTAAAGAACTGTCACTAACATAACTAATGGCTTAATTCTTCATGTGCTTCACATTCTGACAGCCTACATTCCCCACCCATCCTGCTTCTGTGAAAGCCGTGTCAAGAGCCATTATTTACTGGAGATGAACAAACTTAGGGAAGGCGGTGTACAAGCGACTAGTGGTGGATGAGCTCTCCCAGTAATTAGACTAAAGACGTCAATCAGCTAGCCTTGAGGCAGGAATATTTCTCGGAAAAGATGAACAAGTATTATTTCTTATCATATATACTGCTATCAGGCAATTCAATGCTTCCACTCAATGTACTTATTAAATAAATAAACTTTGTTTGATTGGCTGTGTTCATCTGTCTTGTGAGCCTGTATCCTTGTTTTTTATGTTTCTGCTGCTGTATGAATTTGAATTTCCCCATGGGATTTATGAAGTTTCTTATTAAAAAAATAAAACTCTCCTAGAATGCTTAGATACAGTAAGAGTTTTCCTACTTTTAAATCAATTCATTCAATAGCGAAGTAAGTTTTATTACTTATGTGAAGTCAAACTTTTAAGCAGGGACACAATGAAAACCTGATATCAGAGCTATAGTTGTCGAGTTATGCAAGACTGCCCTTTAAAATTGTTTTTTGGTATGCTATGTACTTTGGTAATAATTTTAGATACACAACACCTAAACATTGATATGTGCTTCAAATAACAATTTAACAACTACCACCACCAACATAAGTAAAATAGCATTATTAAGACAAGTATGGGTACAATCTGTATGTCATCGTTTGAGGAAAACAGGACTGTGCTACTATAGTTATAATTTTACAATTATGTGTGCTTGCTAGAAGTTTTGCTAGAATGAATAAATTGAAATTCAGTTTGAATGAAAAGGGACAAAATAACAGGACTGCTGGTTACATGCTGAACTGTGATATACAATACATTTAATCTACAGCTTAATATTCACTCATTTAGTAGGAATCCTTGTGTTAGGAAAATCATTCATTGCCCGGCTGTTCTAAATATGTTCCTGGTGATTGTACAAACTGTGCCTATTCTGTTACTGAAAGAAATTATTAATTTACAGGGAACTGAGTCGAGAAAAAAAGTCAAGAAAACTTGATGTTTTGGCATGCTGTTTTTTCCATACCATTTAAGTGTGCTCAACTTTTGAGAATGCTTTTAAAACCACTCAAATTAAGCAATCTGGCATCAACCACAAACATTAAAAACTATACACTTCATTCCAAAAGTGTTTTTTCTTCTAATAATCTGATACCAAAAAGTAATAAAACACAGTTTTAATAAAATTACAGTTTTCATTTAATTCTGCATGTTAAAATGAAAGATTCTGTTTATAAACACTGAAAGCAAAACGAGTCAGGTCAAGTTATACATGATATGACTTGTATCTAGGCAGGTTTTCAAAGAAGTGAACAACACACTCAACAGCTTCAAATCATTCTGCCTGAGGAATGTACATGTGCATTCTGGAACCTGCTCAGACTCACAAGCATTCTGTATATAGCTTAATATTTAAATAAACATGGTATGAACAAAATTCTTCCTGTATTCTTTCCAAAAATGGCATTGTCCAATGCCTCCTTCTCATTTTTAAATAGCATTGCTTAAAGTTGAACCAGTTTTTATCTTTTTACCCATCTACATTTATAAATGGATTTATTGTTTTGACAATTTCAGAAATGATATTAACGATAAGTGTTTTTCTTTCCGTTACTTCAAAATTGTTTTTGATCGCAGTATCAAGTTGTTTATTAATAATGATCATTATTACAATACATAAAAACATAGATTTCTAAGCAAAGCTTCTCTTTAATGGAAGGCCAAAAGAATTTGCCATATTAGAGTAATCTCCTTGGAAGCTGTATTGAAAGATAGGCATCAACATTTGTGTATTATTGAAACTTTCCAAACTGAGCATCCTAGATTGTAAAATCTTTTGAAACTAGAGACTGCTTATATTATGTTATAATTTTGCTTAAACAACCCAGGATGAACTATAAGACAAATTAATTACAGGTGCAATTCACATTGAAAGTATTATCTTATACAATATATACAGTCATATGAAAAAATTTGGGAACCCCTCTCAGCCTGCATAATAATTTACTCTACTTTCAACAAAAAAAAAAGATAACAGTGGTATGTCTTTCATTTCCTAGGAACATCTAAGTGCTGTAGTGTTTTCCGAACAAAGATTTTTTGTAAAGCAGTATTTAGTTGTATGAAATTAAATCAAATGTGAAAAACTGGCTGTGCAAAAATTTTGGTCCCCTTGCAATTTTGCTGATTTGAATGCATGTAACTGCTCAATACTGATTACTTGCAACACCAAATTAGTTGGATTAGCAGATGGTGTATCTGTATATCATTCTACAATTCAGCGCAATTTGCACAAAGAACATCTGTATGGTAGGGTGATGAGAAAGAAGCCCTTTCTGCACTCACGCCACAAACAGAGTCACTTGTTGTATGCAAATGCTCAATTAGATAAGAAAGATTCATTTTGGAACAAAGTGCTTTGGACTGATGAAACAAAAATTGAGTTGTTTGGTCATAACAAAAAGCGCTTTGCATGGTGGAAAAAGAACATTGCATTCCAAGAAAAACACCTGCTACCTACTGTCAAATTTGGTGGAGGTTCCATCATGTTGTGGGGCTGTGTAGCTAGTTCAGGGACTGGGGCCCTTGTTGAAGTCGAGGGTTGGACGAATTCAACCCAATATCAACAAATTCTTCAGGATAATGTTCAAGCATCAGTCACAAAGTTGAAGTTACACAGGGGTTGGATAATCCAACAAGACAATGACCCAAAACACAGTTTGAAATCTACAAAGGCATTCATGCAGTGGGAGAAGTACAATGTTCTAGAATGGCCGTCACAGTCCCCTGACTTGAATATCATTTAAAATCTATGGGATGATTTGAAGCAGGCTGTCCATGCTCAGCAGCCATCAAATTTAACTGAACTGGAGAGATTGTGTATGGAAGAATGGTTAAAAAATCCCTCCATCCAGAATCCAGACACTCATCAAAGGCTACATATAGGAGGCGTCTATTTGCAAAAGGAGGTTCAACTAAATATTGATGTAATATCTCTGTTGGGGTGCCCAAATTTATGCACCCGACTAATTTTGTTATGATGCATATTGCGTATATTCTGTTAATCCAATAAACTTAATGTCACTGCTGAAATACTACTGTTTCCATAAGGCATGTCATATATTAAAAGGAAGTTGCTACTTTGAAAGCTCAGATAAACAAAAATCTAAAGAATTAAGAGGGGTTCCCAAACTTTTTCATATGACTGTATATACACTTTGATGCATCTGTTTCAGTCAGTTTACAACTTAATTTTAGAGGGAAAAAATGGAAAACAGTGCAGATGCTACAGAACTAAAAGCTGTTTCACTCAATTTATAATTTGGGAACAGAAAAAAAGTGATTCGTCACAAGGACAGCCAGCCAATCAAATGTATGTAATGTCACATGTCCCAAAGCTCCTGCGTGGAATTTCAACATAAATAATGGCTGAATGAAACAAGAAGGAGCAGAACAACATAGAGAGTGGCATCAGAGACAAAGACATGTCAGAGAGAGAGAGAAAAAATGGATCAGCTGTTTCATCTGAATATCAAAATGCTAATTTACTGCTAATTTAAAAAGCTACCCAAGACAAAATCCATCCTTGACCTTGCTGATTTTCACTAAGCTTATCTAAGACTATATCTAGACATTTGCTTTCCAACTTATTTTCTATTAAACTTCTATTTGTATTATTATACTTTAATAAACATGTTGCTTTTTCATTTCTATTCTTTAACAAATGTAAACATAACTGGTGCAGGGAACTTGTCATTTGTTCATTACTTATGGCTATCAAGGATGAGAGGTTGAACCATAATAGAAGAACAAGAACAGTAGAATTAAGACACCATTGGTTGATAAGTGGTATATGGCCAAAGGGACACCTGTGCATTTGTTGGTGCTGGTGAAAGCGAGTCCCTGTGTGGATTTACTGAAAAGTGACAGGTTTGAGGCATCACTCTCACATACATACGTGGAGGGGATCCTATGTGGCAGTTGGGCATCACTCCTACATGGCTGCAGGATTGCTGTGTATGTTAATTTTACGGTGTGAGAGTAGACAAACTATGAAAAAATAAACTAAGTAAATCTTACCCAGCCCACACTAGTACACTAAGCATGCCAAGCTATATTTATCAGTGCAAACTCCAGAGTGTGCCTATTCTGTGATTTGAACCCACAACTCTACAGCTGTGAGACACTGCTCCAAGTACCACCCATTTTACTCAAGATGTAATGTATTACAATATCTCAGACCACAAGTTCAATAGTAAAGATATTCATGTTTCTCTGTAATTTACATATTTTTTTCATTAGCTAGACGAATGATGCCCAGTGATCCACTTACCTATTTACAACCTCCATAGAATGAAGAGACATATCCATATTTACAAGGACAGAAAAATACTCTGTGATCTGACTTGATTGCATCAGTTTCAGCAGCATCTCAATTGCAACCAAAGGATTGTTTTCTACTAGGTCAGGGAGTTTGGAGGGTGAAAGACCAATGTGATATACCAGTTTAGGATCTTTTTCAAGTTCTCCGAGAAGCTAAAAAAGAGAAAAATAAATAAATTTGATATCTCTGTAGTCTGCTTTTGAAGCACAGTACCAGAAAAATTACTAACTTTGAATGGTATTGATTCTTTTATCTAAGTATGCTGATGTGCCATCTTGAAGTCTGAAACTGTAACACTATATACAGAATTGTATGTTCTAATGTTTATTTCACCCTGTGTTGGCTGGGATTGGCTCCAGCAGACCCCCGTGACTCTGTGTTCGGATTCAGCGGGTTGGAAAATGGATGGATGGATGTTTATTTCAGTGTTAAAGCTATAATTACAATTTTTGTCCAAGTTTTAAATAGACAATTTCTTTGATAAGTAAATCAGTAGATCACTCATCTTAGACAGTTGTTTTTCTTGGGAGCTCTTTTCTAAATTCTAAAAATTGAGAAAGCACATGTACATAAGTATTCACAGCCTTTGCCATGAAGCTCAAAATTGAGCTCAGGTGCATCCTGTTTCCCGTGATCATCCTTGAGATGTTTCTGCAGCTTAATTGGAGTCCACCTGTAGTAAATTCAGTTGATTGGACATGATTTGGAAAGGCACACACCGGTCTATATAAGGTCCCACAGTTGACAGTTCATGTCAGAGCACAAACCAAGTATGAAGTCAAAGGAATTGTCTGTAGACCTCTTGAGGCACATATCTGGGGAAGGTTACAGAAAAATTTCTGCTGCTTTAAAGGTCCCAATGAGCACAGTAGCCTCCATCATCCGTAAGTGGAAGAAGTTCGAAACCACCAGGACTCTTCCTAGAGCTGGCGGGCCATCTAAACTGAGCGATCGGGGGAGAAGGGCCTTAGTCAGGGAGGTGACCAAGAACCTGATGGTCACTCTGTCAGAGCACCAGAGATCCTCTGTGGAGAGAGGAGAACCTTCCAGAAGGACAACCATCTCTGCAGCAATCCACCAATCAGGCCTGTATGGTAGAGTGGCCAGACGGAAGCCACTCCTTAGTAAAAGGCACATGGCAGCCCGCCTGGAGTTTGCCAAAAGGCACCTGAAGGACACCCAGACCATGAGAAAGAAAATTCTCTGGTCTGATGAGACAAAGATTGAACTCTTTGGTGTGAATGCCAGGCGTCACATTTGGAGGAAGCCAGGCACCGCTCATCACCAGGCCAATACCATCCCTACAGTGAAGCATGGTGGTGGCAGCATCATGCTGTGGGGATGTTTTTCAGCGGCAGGGACTGGGAGACTAGTCAGGATAAAGGGAAAGATGACTGCAGCAATGTACAGAGACATCCTGGATGAAAACCTGCTCCAGAGCGCTCCTGACCTCAGACTGGGGCGACGGTTCATCTTTCAGCAGGACAACGATCCTAAGCAGACAGCCAAGATATCAAAGGAGTGGCTTCAGGACAACTCTGTGAATGTCCTTGAGTGGCCCAGCCAGAGCCCAGACTTAAATCCGATTGAACATCTCTGGAGAGATCTTAAAATGGCTGTGCACTGACGCTTCCCATCCAACCTGATGGAGCTTGAGAGGTGCTGCAAAGAGGAATGAGCGAAACTGGCCAAGGATAGGTGTGCCAAGATTGTGGCATCATATTCAAAAAGACTTGAGGCTGTAATTGCTGCCAAAGGTGCATCGACAAAGTATTGAGCAAAGGCTGTGAATATATATACATGTACATGTGATTTCTCAGTTTTTTTATTTTTAATAAATTTGCAAAAACCTCAAGTAAACTTTTTTCACGTTGTCATTATGGGGTGTTGTGTGTAGAATTCTGAGGGAAAAAAATGAATTTAATCCATTTTGGAATAAGGCTGTAACATAACAATATGTGGAAAAAGTGATGCGCTGTGAATACTTTCCGGATGCACTGTACTTATCCAATTCAGAGTGGCCCGTCGACTCTCCCTGCATATACAGCTAATTCACCTTAGACAGTATCTTCTTTGTGTATGGAGCTGTAAGAAAAGTAACTGCCAAGGACTGGATGTAAGCCTGCTTCCTGTGACAATAAAAAGTCTGCTTATTTAAGTATACTGTAACAGGTATACGGAGCAACCCATCACATCTCATACATGAGGACTGTTACCACTCTTTAAACATCAAGATTCAATGCTTTCAGCCTGCTCCTGTAACGCAAGTAAAGAGAGCTTCATCTTAAATAGGCAAAAAGTACTTTTAAGAGATAAATGCCTTTGTATTAGTCTTTTACCATATGATTAACTGTTCTATTGTTTAGAAAAAGACATTCCAGACATCTTATCAGGTTAAACTTTCAGCACGGCTACAGAAAAAAAAAAAAAAAAGGAGGTTTCAATTCTGATGGACAAAGTTCCAGAGGGAAGTGTATTATTCTGCAAATTCAAAGTGACAGTGGGAGACTAATCTTATCCCATGCAGCAATAAATGGGTTTACAGAAAGTGGATACAGAAAAATGAAAGGTCACAAAATCAAATAAAATGCTGAAGCCACTTTGCATAAATGCTGTTTTTGAAAGTACGTAATAGAATGGCTTGTCCACTTCAAAAATACTACCTCTGGCCTCATACTCCCACCAGCAGCCATTCAGTTTATGCACTGCAACGAAGCAGCTTTAAACCACATTTCAGGTTCACTTCAAGCTAAGCCCTAGAAACACTTTCACGTGAACTCCTCCTCTGTATTTGTGAGGTGGACTACAGGTTGGGACCCCCTTTAGTGTTTAATAGCATTTCTAAATGACTGAACCTTTAATAGCATGTTATCAGGTGGATTGCCTACCTTAACAAGTCAAAACAATCTCACTCCTGCCAGTCCCACACTGTGAGCAGTACTGACTAATGGGCTAGAGGTTTTTAGCTGTCCTTATGTTAGTCTTACATGGGGACTATGTGTTGCTTTCTATTAGCAAGGAGGTGGTCCAACTAGCTCCAGATATGTACGGTATTTGCTGGTTCACTTGCATTCTAACATCCTTGGGCTATACTAGGTTTCATCAACTAAAACTGCTATGTTTAAATGGCAAAATATGCTCTTCAATGTTAAAAAAATGGTTACCTAAATAAAACCAAACAATACCTGAGTCTGCTGTTGTGCAGAAAGAGGACTTTTAAAAGCCTTGGACATAATCCTCTTAATCTCCACACCTGTACTGTTTTTCACACACATAGAACGGTCCCATTGTATGGCATGGTCAGGCTCAGAAGGGTTAAGCCATACCAGTTCATCATCACACACATGGAGAGGTGGAGGTGGACGAATGAATTCTGGCCGAAAATGACCTGCCCAGACAAAATAGGAGAATAAGAACAAGAGTGAAGAATAACAAGAAGTAATAACACAAATTAAATAACTAGAAAGAATACACCAGAGAAAAACCTTGAGTAAAACATTTGAGGAAAACCTAACAGCCCCCTATAAAGTTAGGCTCAAGAGTCTATTATAAAATTAACCATCAAGCATTAAAAAAAAAATTCAGTGATCTACCAAAAAAAGACTGGTGTATCTAAATTGTTTTACTTCCGTTTACCCCCCACCCCCCCAAGTCAGCAAAACAATGATCCATAAAAATTGCAGAAATACAATATTTATGGTATTTATAAGATACTAGCCACAGTACCTTTTGAAGGCAGTAATAGAATAATTAAAAAATATTTGCTATCTTTTGCCCTGTGTGTACTTTCAGCACCTTTCCTCTGTGTTTGTATGTGTCTGAATGTCTCTTCACCGATACTCCCCCTCGCGAGTGGAATCCCATAAAGCCTGCTTCTAAGTCCTTTGTTATTTTTGAGGTGCCTTTCTTACCTCCTGCTTTTTTCTTTTTTTTTAGAATTCCAGTCTTTAAAGGCAACTCTCAACATGCATTCTATACCTTTACTCCTTTTCGTTCATCTCACACTCACAATTCCTCTTTTGTCACATCACCAAAGCCAAACTGACCAATCAGAATGTTCTGAGGGAGTGGACACACAAAACTGAGTGTTTTATTAGATTTACAGACACAATATGAGTTTTAGTCTGTTGTGTATATCTGTAGTTGTGTACACATTAAACCCAATAAGGGAGGGAATTTCTAGTAACTCCATGATACAATATCTTGATAATTAGGTAATAATTTGCTAATATTGTGATTTATTTAGATGTTTAAAAATATACTGTGATTCCATTATGTCACATTGTATTACAGTGATCCCTCGCTATATCGCGCTTCGCCTTTCGCGGCTTCACTCTATCGCGGATTTTATATGTAAGCATATTTAAATATATATCGCAGATTTTTTGCTGGTTCGCGGATTTCTAGGACAATGGGTCTTTTAATTTCTGGTACATGCTTCCTCAGTTGGTTTGCCTAGTTGATTTCATACAAGGGACGCTATTGGCAGATGGCTGAGAAGCTACCCAACTTACTTTTCTCTGTCTCTCTTGCGCTGACTTTCTCTGATCCTGACGTAGGGGGTGTGAGCAGGGGGGCTGTTCGCACACCTAGACGATACGGACGCTCGTCTAAAAATGCTGAAAGATTATCTTGACGTTGCTACCTTCTGTGTGCAGCTGCTTCGTGAAGCAACATGCTGCACGGTGCTTCACATACTTAAAAGCTGAAAGGGCACCTATTGATCTTTCACTGTGTTTCTCTCTCTCTCTCTCCCTCGCTCTCCTCCTGACGGAGGGGGTGTGAGCTGCCGCCTTCAACAGCTTTGTACCGGCGGTGCTTCGCATACTTAAAAGCCAAACAGCCCTATTGATTTGTTTGCTTTCCTCTCTGTTTCTGACAGCCTGTGCTCCTGACGCGCACTCCTTTGAAGAGGAAGATGTTTGCATTCTTTTAATTGTGAGACGAAACTGTGATCTCTGTCTTGTCATGGAGCACAGTTTAAACTTTTGAAAAAGAGACAAATGTTTGTTTGCAGTGTTTGAATAACGTTCCTGTCTCTCTACAACCTCCTGTGTTTCTGCGCAAATCTGTGACCCAAGCATGACAATATAAAAATAACCATATAAACATATGGTTTCTACTTCGCGGATTTTCTTATTTCGCGGGTGGCTCTGGAACGCAACCCCCGCGATGGAGGAGGGATTACTGTATTACCTTTTTATTTAACTGAAGCTAAACTTGAACTTGTATACTTGTTTGGCTGTCAGTATTAGAAACCATTGAAAACTTTGTGTGTGACCTTGCTTCAGTCTTAAATAAACTTCCATCACTGTCAAGTATAATACGAGATTTTCTGCTTAATCAAAGTAATTTTGATAGTGAACTTATCAATGCCTGTGAAAGTTTTTGAAGACTAGGATTAGGTCCTAATGCAGTTTTCTCTGCGTATGACTTACAGTTTAAAATGATCCAAGTTGGCAGAGCTGGATATGTACTTTAGTCTTGGGATGCATTTGGTTGCTCTTTTCCTCCAGCCTTTAGTGCTGCTATTTCTTTTTTGTTGGTGTCCAGGGGCTTCATTTATAAAGCTTGTGTACACATAAAAAGAAGTGTGAAATGTGCGTATGCAACTTCCCACACAAAAACTGTGATTTATAAAAGAAAACGACATGAATATATGTACAGCAACTCTGATCCCTGCACATGCAACATTCGGAAGTAACTGGGAAATGACCACACCCTTGATTAAGCAGGGAAATGCAGCCAAAAAAGCTAAACGATGACTTGAATGCATAATAATTCAAATCAACAAGCTGTTATAATATGTGACAAAAACATTAGACCTTAAAAATGATGAATATGATGCACTGACTATTTTAGTTCCCTTTTAATAAGGACAGTTTATATTGGCTACCTTTTGTCACATCTCAGGGAACTAGTCAACAGTATCTTGGCCAGGCTTCACTCCATCATGTCTGCTGTGCTGGAAGCCATTAACTGATCAGCGAGGCACTACATTCAGTTTTCATATGGTGTGGGCGTACATTACAAAATATATTTTATAAAAATTTCCTTACTTTCCAAATTTGTACTTAGATTATTATTGTTCTTTTTTGAATTCTTTTCTCTCCAATGCTTTTGGGCCTCTTTTCAATGCGCTACCCTTTCTTATTCGTTGACATTTCATCTAGAATGTATAAAATTATTGTCTAGAAAAGGACTACATCAAAGGAAACAAATAGATTGTATGTCTTGTATTAAAATAAGGAAAACAACAATGTATAAGACCCGAGAGCACAGGAACTGTGTGAGTGGACTGTGGGCATGGTTACATCTCTTGGCACAAAGTCTTGTCTCGTGGGACTTGAAATTATCCCTCTGAGAAAGTCTCATCCCAGGATTTTTATTTCATATAATAGAGATACATATATATACACACACACACATACATACATATACAGTACATATATACATACATACACATATATACATACATATATATACATACATATACATACACATATACATATACAGGTGCTGGTCATAAAATTAGAATATCATGACAAAGTTGATTTATTTCAGTACTTCCATTCAAAAAGTGAAACTTGTATATTAGATTCATTCATTACACACAGACTGATGTATTTCAAATGTTTATTTCTTTTAATGTTGATGATTTTCCCCATGATTGTGTAGCCTACAGAACTAGACTGAGAGACCATTTAAAGGCTTTTGCAGGTGTTTTGAGTTAATTAGCTGATTAGACTGTGGAACCAGGTGTCTTCAATATTGAACCTTTTCACAATATTCTAATTTTCTGAGATACTGAATTTGGGACTTTCATTAGTTGTCAGTTATAATGATCCCAAACACACCGCCCGGGTAACGAAGGAGTGGCTTCGTAAGAAGCATTTCAAGGTCCTGGAGTGGCCTAGCCAGTCTCCAGATCTCAACCCCATAGAAAATCTTTGGAGGGAGTTGAAAGTCCGTGTTGCCCAGCGACAGCCCCAAAACATCACTGCTCTAGAGGAGATCTGCATGGAGGAATGGGCCAAAATACCAGCAACAGTGTGTGAAAACCTTGTGAAGACTTACAGAAAACGTTTGACCTCTGTCATTGCCAACAAAGGGTATATAACAAAGTATTGAGATGAACTTTTGTTATTGACCAAATACTTTTTTTCCCCACCATAATTTGCAAATAAATTCTTCAAAAATCAGACAATGTGATTTTCTGGATTTTTTTTTTCTCATTTTGTCTCTCATAGTTGAGGTATACCTATGATGAAAATTACAGGCCTCTCTCATCTTTGTATGTATGTATGTATATATATTATTTATATATATCAGAATGAATGCAAATGAAAAATAAAAATTAAAAAGAAACAAAAATTAACTTGGCAGTCACAGTGAAGCATTATGCAGATTTATTCCTGCTATACAGTATATAAAGTAGCCCCTGTAGCGTTTCGACACACTTCTGCTGAATAATTAATTGGACGAAATTAATACGTCATACGTTATATAGTTTATGCCTACATTTTATCATTTACTATTAGAATATGAAAAACGTTTCTGTTTTAAAAATGTGTTTGCACAGACTACTATAGAAACAGAACACACATGAAATGCGTGTATTCCAAATTATATATATTATTTCCACTCTAAAACTCCACTTCAATCCCAGATAATCAAATCAAGGCAAGGCATGAGCTAGGAGAAGTTCATTCTAAGTCGGTGGGGGGATGGAATAGCTGGCTGCTAGTAGCTTGTGTTTAGCAGCACATTTAGATGACAAAAGACTGGCAGAGAGGTGCAAACGGATTTAAGACGCGATTTAAGGTGGGACGGATCTACGAGTTTTTTCGTAGGCTCTGGTAATTCTAGTGTTAATTGGTTTTTGGAATATATTTGGGGCCTAGAAAAGAACCTTCTGAAGTCACACCATCTGTTATTTACAGTTACAGATGTTTCATTTTCTCATGTTTTCTAGATGTTTCCACATTTCCAAAATGTCAACTGTCCACAAATTTTACTCAGGGAAAAAAAAATTATTTTTTACTATGTTTTAATCACTGTTGCTAAAAAGTATCAATAGCCCACATTATGATTTTATCTTTACTATGTGAAAAATACAAGATCTTGACATCCACTAACCTGAGTTACGCTTGAAACAAACTAGTGAGAAAAAAGTAATTTGCCACAGCCACCATTTCAGTTTCTTCTTCTGTATTTCCAAGAGGTGCTTCCCAATGTAGAGTATGTTTCGAAAAATCTTCAATTATCACTACATCTTCTTTATTTCATATATGACATATTCGATTAAACCTGCACTTGTTCAAAATACCAATATTTGGTGGCTTATAGTAAACTCCAGCTACTAAAATATCTGAACCTCTTGCTTACTATCTTAACCCAGGTTGTTCTGATATGTTCCCTTCTTTCGTGTTGACATTTTAAGCCTTATTATTTTTCAAATAGTGTCAAACCTCCTTTTCTTCTCATCTGTTCTTCACTGAAGAAAGTATTGTCAATGATATCCACCTCCATCACTCTCATTTAGCCATGATGTCTTAATTCTGCAAGTCTTCACAGCTTCAGGCATCTAATAAACCTCATGGAACTATAAAGCACCTTTATCTGTTCAAAGATAAATTTCAACACCAAGTACCTAGTACACCTGCTTTTTTATGATTACAGTAGAGTAACAAGCTTATGATTGCTCGAGTAATAAGCTTGTGAGCTTAGGATGTGTCAAGTAAACTTTTAGTTTTTACAAGCTTTAATGGCTATCCCTAACCTCTCACACACGGAGTCCTGCATTTGACCAAGGAAAGGCAGAGCTTACTGTAATATCACACTGAAACTCCAAATGGGAAATCCTAAATAAAAGCACTCATAATATTTAGAGCATCTAGAAAACCTTTTAATGAACTAAGAGCAGTCTATTCTGGGTTAAATGTTTGTCTCTCGCTCCCTCTATTTTGAATACACAGTATATAAAATATATACATTTTAAATAAATGTATATTTGATCTTTTCTATTCTTAAAATAAGTATAGGTGAGTGACCTTGACACAAGTCTAATCTTTTGCATTCCCCCCACCTACAAATGGCAACAGAAAAATTGAGAGCCTTACCGAAGATAGTTGATGTCACCAAAAGCAAAGCTGATAATAAATGAATTAACACCAATCAATTAATTCCTTTACCCATATGGGAAAGATATTAAAATTTCACAAGGACCTTAGCTGCCCACTGTAACACTATGCGAGACTCTGGGTTGGCTCCAAGATCCTTGGCAGTTCTTAAGCCTATAACTGTCAATAACATGAGCCAGGCACATAAAGGCACAAACAATTAGAGCAAGAGTATGGTGCAAAAGTGCTATTGCTTTTATTTACAAAAGTCAAAAGAGTCAAAGTGCAAAAATATTGCAGTGTTCTTCCATAAATAAATAAGTCAATAAATAATCCCAATAAAAACAGGTGATACATGGAGGTTAAAAAGTCATAATAAATGATCAATAAACCATAGAAACAAGGTTAAAACAAGGATCAGTTCATTAAAAGCCAAATCTTGCCTCAATGCTCCCTTTCTAAACTGACATCTCCTCAGCACTGAGTGGATGTTCTCCAGCAGAGGCAGGAAGACATGTTTGGCATGACCTTGTCACAAGACAAGATGTCGAGACTTCTGCAGTTGTGGTTTTGTGCGTCATTGTGGCTATGGCCTGGGCCTTATTAGTGTTTATCTTTTTATTATCTTCTGTTTATGGTGGCACCATTTTCTTTTGCTAGTAAGTAACTTGGTAACTTAGTCATGTACTTAATTTGAGCTAACTATGGGCCACTTAGATGATGCAAGTACATCCAGTATATAGTACAGCTAGACAGATCATTTACTGTAGGTTACCAACTAGATTTTTATTTTTTAGTTAAGAGTAAATAGGGTACTGCTAGGATACAACAGCATTCTTTTTTATTGCCTCTTGGCAATTGATTTCCGTGGTTCAGAATGATCCTGCCATCCCTTGAATAACCTTCACCAGGATTTAGGGACATGAAACCTGATTCAATATATTGCTGGACTATGCTGCACAAAAGTCATCAAAAGAAATCTGGTGTCTGAAATGCCCAATAAAGGCTTCAATATTTTTAAATTTTGATTAAGGACACAGAAAGCTGAGTTTTGATGATCAAACTAAGGAAACTTCTTTTCCACTGCAATTAGAATATGTATTATGAAGAAATGCATTATAATATCAAATATACTGTATACCTATTAAAATTTATTGAATGTCAACATAGATAGAACATTGTAAAAGTCAACGTATAATTCTCACTCAAACACACACAGACACTAGTAAACTGGTAACATTAGATCAAATACTTTTAGCTACGAAAATTACCCTGTCAACCAACATGTGGAAACTGCTTCTCAATCTGTTGTTAGCTATGCCAACAGAAGAAAACATCTATTAAAGAGAGCATTAAGTTTACATTGCACATAGATCATGGTGTGCCAATCTACATTGTTTTGGGAACTACAGTACATTGTGTAGCTCATCTATCAGAATGCAGAGTTCCATTGTGAAAAACTTCAAATGATTCTGAGCTGTGGACCCTTATGCACCATACTATTTACCAAAATGAGACGAAATTGCATTTATAGTCATCTTTTTCTTCTTGCAGGAAAAGTGGATAATCACCAGAATTGCGGTCATCAGTTATTGAATTAAAATTCTTGGCAAGTTTTTCTTTTATACTCTGCCTTACCATTGAACTGACAAAACTGAGGGGTTTATGTGTGGGTCCAACAACACTGGCAAGCATACTTCAATTTTGTGCCATGCAAAATTCTTAAAAAAATACTGTATGGCTGAAGAAATTTTGATTTTTCCATGATTTGTTTACAATGATTATCATTACAGTTTTCTGACAAAAACCATGACGGATGGGCATGGGGGGTGGGGGATTTGGGAGTACAACAAAGTAGATAAAATATTATAAAGCAAAATAACAGTGCCATTCTTGTGTGTGCAATGTTTTAAGATGTCACTCCTTCTGTGACATCAATAAAACATTTTATAAAGGAATATTGCATTATTATAAACTATTCTGTATTTATTACAACAGATTGCCAATTTCCTCATAGCAGGTTACTTAAATTTCCCACAGTAAACTAAATTGACTTTTAAATCCTACTTCTATTTTCCAATTCAAACTAACTACAATGACTAAATACAAATTATTGTCTCAGTATTACAAAGTCTTATTAAAATAATAAGAAGAAACATTCTACTTTAAAAAAATATTACTTTAACAGCTCAACATGAATATCTTGTTTACTAGTTATTTGGGTATCATTCTAGGACTACATAAAATAAAACATTTCTCCCAAAAATCTGAAGAAAAGCACCTATTGTTTAATCACACAACCAACTTTCTATCATGTGCAATGTATAAGATGGAAGAATAGTCTATACAACCCAATTTATCTGAAAAACTTTCAATCCCAATGCAAAGAAAACAATTATAGGCTGTTTGAAATATTAATTCCCCACAACAAACAAAAACGTTCAGCATGCAGGCACACATTAACCCCTAAAAACAAAACAAACATTTGATTTCAATAACTTTCCATGCCTGCCAATTTGGAAAAACTGGAAAAAGTACAACTCAGAGAAACTGGACTTGCTTGTGTATGCCAATTAATATATTTGAAGGCTGTAAAAACTCAAAAGGTTTTGATTTAGTAAAGGCTGCTCTAAGTATCTTCTCTTCAGTAATGTTTTAACAAAACAAACAGGGAAAAAAAAACAATCAAAACTTTCAAAGTCTATGCTTCTACAGACTACCTCTACAGTTCAGACTACTTCTACAGTTCAATAAGAAGGCAAAGAGTAAACTAGACTTTGTTATACGGGTTGAGTGACCTTAATGCCTGGGACCTGAAGTACAATCCCATTTACAAAAGAGTATGAATGCTGTGTAAAATGTACATAAAAACAGAATGTGATGATTTACAAATCACTTAAACCCATACTTAACTGAAAATAGTATTTTGATGCCAGCAACATGTTTCAAAAAAGTTGAGACAGGAGCAACAAAAAACTGGAAAAAGTTGCGTAATGCTTAAAAAAAAAAAAGTAATGGTGGGTCATGGCGCTTGCTTTTACACAGGGGACCATAACCCCCCATCAATTGTCTCTCCTAGCTTCATTGTGCTAAACAGACCCACCAACTACTCTGAATGAATAAATCCATTTGGAATGTGCAAATGTTATTCACATCCACTCAAAAATTAAATAAATAAATAAATAGTGGAAACATAGGTGGTATCATGTTGGCGTACAAAGATTTTCCGATTTTGGAATTTCAAATTATGAATACTAAACCTGAACTTGATATTTTAAAAAAAATAAATAAATAAAAAATCTGCCGAGGAAAATGAGCAAAAAGGGCAAAAGGAACAATGACAACATACATAAGTTATTGATGTGTATATATATATATATATATATATATATATATATATATATATATACCCATCAGAGTTAAATGTCTGATAAACTATTTAGCTCCATTGTATTGTAGAATTACTCTGCCCAAAACACAAATCGATCCTCGTACTTTCTCTATTATTTTGACACCCATTTAGTACTGAATCATCCTGAAGTGGAGAATGTATTGTTATATTTGTGTTTATATCTGATCAGAATAGTAGCATTATGCCAATGACTGTTCTATATATTATTGATACCATGTGAAATTGTCAAATAATGCAAAGCAGATACTACTACTTTTGTCAGATCACTTCTAATTTTATAACATTTTGGAGTAAGGTAAGAATCATAATGAGGCCATTTTTGGTCTTGATCTTAATTCCATCAGGGATGTTGAAGAAGGTTAATTTCATATTCAAAAACAAAGTTAAAAAGAACATTACATGCAATACTCAACATCTGATAAAGAAGTTAACAGGAGAATGTTTTCATTTGAAATTAGGAATGAGAGAGTTTTACTCCAGCAGGTGCCCAGAAATATTACCTTACTCAGTTTTCTTTAAAAAACCAAAAAGTCACTACTCTCCTGACAAAGTCTGGCTATTTTGAATGCATGTCTTAAAACCAGTAGATATTATGTAGGTGAAACCTAAAGTGGGGCATTATAATTAATTTGTATATTATATACTGCTACATGTAATATACTGTATATAGTTGTAATTGTGCCATTTGAAATGAAAGGTTTTAGCAAACAGAATGAGCATTCAAGCTCAGAACAAAAGTAAACAAAGGGCAAATTCTTGCCGAGTCTGGGAATTTTGTATATTAAATTACTTTTGTATTGTACTATAAAAAATAATCTGGGGAAGAAGACTGAAGATATGGGAGGATTGATTGACAGTAAAAGAATCTGCTTTGTACTGAAAATGTGTTACACTATACAAAACTTGTTAAATGTGACTAATAAATAAATACAAAGAAAAAATATTAAGAAATGGTATATTATATAGCTTGAAAGGTTTGTTGCAGTGCATGCATCATTAAGTTAATACCAATGAATAAACATATTGATTTGGGTCATGTGACTCATATAACACTAGAAGAGCTTGTAATCTTCATCCACGGCTGCATAAATACTGACACCTAGTGCACAAATCATGAATCACTACAAATTCAACTTTGGTAGATTTGCAATTGTGTATTGACACTAACTTTTCAGATACCATATTACTACTGAAATTTATAAACTAAAAGGTTACTACCACGGTACATCTGCTCATTAATGATATGGACATAAACCTCTTATGCTACATGGCATTTAACGGTTTTAATTTTATTCTCTAAATCACTTTTGGGCTTACTCAGGGATGTTCAACTTTTCCTAATTCACAATACACACCCTAGTTTTTCCTGTCTGTTGACTGCGCTGAATCTGTGGACATCTTTGCTTAAGGTTCCTCTTCTAATAGCGCCCGACCTTCCAAGTTATTATTTGAGGCAGCAAAAGTAGAATGGTTTGCATTGACGAATACTATGGACTTAACTGCGTCCAAAAATTTTGATTTAACCCTGGTGCAGAAACATAACATACTTTTTACTGATATTCTACAATGGTAACAGGATATAAAAGCAAATAACAGCAGAGAGGTGATAATTAATAATTTGTCTGGCTACCCAATGTACCCTCCATGATAATGCGCAAAAACCGCCAAAAATTCAATAGTAAAAATGCAGCCCATATGGAAGCACAATTATACTTTTTAAGATGAGGTATTGGGTCCTAAATCCATGCCTACTGACAAACTAAGTGGATTGCTAAAGAAAATGGTCACATGTAACTTATAAGGGATATGTTGTTTTATTAACTTGGTGTGGGCACAGCAACAATGAGATACTACAAGAGTAGTAAATTATACCTATACCACTACCGTGGAAATGTGGGTTAACAGTACAGGATTCAGTGTTTCTGAAGGCAGATGTTGCTGATCAGTTAAGAAAAATAAACACGAGAACCACTTTGCTTGTTCATTTGCCAGTTACTGCAAGAACAACTGGTTGCTTCTGCATTTTGACCATGGAAAGTTGTATAGCAACGCCACTGTGATTTTGTGGAAGGTAAATTCATTATTTGTAATTGTGTTATTCAGGATAATTGTCTGTATAATGTGTTTTGCGCAAGCATGGACGATTTCCAGTATATCCAGAAGAACTTTGATTTGAGAAGAAAAGTGTGTGCATGTACGTGCAAGTACTACCTACTACCTTACTTTACATACTATTCTTACATCAACACATTTTGGTACCTGGTCAATCTCAATTGGCTTCATATTATTTTGGTGATCTCTAGCATCAACATCTCACAAAATACAGCACTACTTATTTAAATGTTACATAAACGGAGACCCTTGCATAGGCACCTGCTGCCCAAAAAGATGTACTGGTGATGAACTGCCTAAACTTAACATTACCACATCTAGTTTAGAATCAAAGAGCTTTATGGTGAGGACAGACAACCCACAGTAAAACAGAAAGAACATGCATGTTACACACACCTCACAATTCAAATACAAAATTCCTAAGTAATAAAGAGCCCCAAAGATTCAACTAAGAGGAGTAAAGACTCATTTCAGAGCCTTTTATTTTTTCTAAATGTCACTGTATGGAATGGGCCTAAAAAATGCATGTGAAATATCTTCACAACAGGATGTCTTACAGAAGTTACTAGTTTGAAGTAACAGTGCTACACGTACCTGAAGACAAGCAGTATTATGAATACTGGTTGTCAAAATATGTACAGTTTGTGTATGCTGATAATACATCCAAATATGTAACTGTGTTTAGTCCCACTGAGCATTCGTCAATAGCTTAACTGAAAGCATTTCACTACAAAATGAATTTTAGCACACCTGGTGAGGAATGCTTTCTTAACATACTCTACTCATTTGAAAAAGATTAAATGAATAAAAACTGCACCCAGAGACACACATTTATCCATCTTTAAAAACGTGCTTACCCTACTTAGAAATGCACTGTACTGAATGATGTCTTGTTGTGTAGTACATGTGTACATTTATCTAAGCACTGCTCTAAGGAGGCAATGACCCTCAGTGTTTGAAACAAACCGGACCAGGTGTTCCAAAATGTCTCACATACTGTGTCTTAAATTCAGATCCTTGACCAATTCTCTAATTTTAATGAACAAAAAATTTCAGAGTAAAGTTTCTCTGTGATTTTTTTAATTTTAAGATTTTATGGAAGCAAACAAAAAAAAAAAAAACTTAATGAAAGGAGGAAATATGCTGTTTGCCTAAAGTATTTAATCCTTGTGTTGAAGTTTCAAGTTTAAACAATTGAAAAACAATTGCCCAGTAAAGGTGTAACTGCCTTACAATTGGCATTCACCAGTGAATCAATAAAGTAACTGACACATTTTATGGATAAAATCCCCCTGTTAAATGATCATTATTAAAGTTTTGAACCTTAAGGACAGCTGTGAAAATTAATACTAAGAGCACTGCATACAAATTAGAAATAAAATAATTCAAGTGGATAAACCAAAAAAGGGTACAAAATAATATCTGGTATATAGAAGTCCCAGAGGGCACTGTTAACTCAGTTATCAGGAAGTGAAAGATGTAGTAAACCAACCAAATGTTGCCAGAAAAAAAAAAATGAAAATGCCTTAAAACCATGTGCAATCAAGGAGGCGGCTTGAAAGGAAAGCCGGGAAGAGGCATCACTTTCAAAGAGCTACAGAGTTCCACAACTAAGAGTAAAGATGTACCAGTTATCACTAGAAGCACCTGGCCCACACCATTTGAGCTGAGTTTTTAAATTTCAAATGAATTATTTAATCGGCATGCACATCATGCTCCTGTTATTCCTTGACTTTTCCCAATTTGCTTCACTTCAAATGCCTGTGCTGCTGCAACAACTCCAAAAATCCATTCAGAAAACGTATCCGGGGGGAATCATCAATCACAAAGACCCCCTATTACTGCCACAAGCAGCACTATTGAATGTTGGTACCCAGGTATAAATCACCGTCTTTCTCCTCCAGCTCACACTTGATCATATATGCATATACTTTTTTATCTAGACAAGCCCCTTCTGCAGCTGTTACTCACATTACTGAATGTTGATTCCCAGATATGAACTGCAGTCTGTCTACAGGAATTAACTATAAAATAATCAATGTGAAAAATTCACATTTATAATCACTCACATTGTTTTACTATGCAATATGAAAAGAAAAAAAAAAAAATCAACCCTGAAAACTGTTCACACTCTAGTTATTTCAATTAGGTAAAAAAAAAAAAACCTATAAACTCACATGAAATTTGATTTCAACTTTTTTTTTTATGTAATACTGAAAACAAAGTACACAGCCAGCATATATATTATGTGGAGAAGGGAGAACATGCGAAGTGAGACATTGAGGATGAAGCAATCAAGCCACAGTGGACGTCAGCTCACTCACAAAGTTTTCAGACATTGTAGACCGATAATGAATTCAAATGCAAGAATAAATGGCTGTCTTTCTTTGTGAAAATGGAAAAACCGATGCTACATGTTACTTGACCATAAATGAGGTGCCTTTAAGAATGATATGAGTACAGCCAAATTGCAACTCTAGAGCATGTTTTGAATTACATACACACATTCACAAAATTGAATCACACACGTGTTTGATGGCAGATGCGTACACATGCAAAAAAACAATTTATTCTTGTTGGATGGGTGAAAACATTGCAAGTAAGCTGCATTCACAAACAGATCATGCTCTGTCCATAATGTAAGATCTTAAATGTCTTCCTTTCCTCAGGCAAAACTGATGCAGGCTGTCCACGTTGCACACGGACAGCACTGTTGGTATATTGAACACTTGGGCACACTATGTACAGAACTGCATCATGTATTATAAGTAAGGGCAGACAAACTTGTTGATGAGCAGTGATCGAAATAATGATGCTCTTAAACACAGTGAAAGTCAAACGAAATGGACAAGTCTGAAATCAAACTATTGCTGCTGATGTAACAAATACACAGTATCCTCCATAATGTTTGGGACAAAAACACATTTTTTCTCAATTTACCCTTCTGCTCCATAGTTTTAAAATTACATATCAAACAATTCAGACATGATTAAAGTGCACATTGCAGACTTTAATTTAAGGGTATTTGCATAAATTTCAGTCACACCTTGTAGAAATGATAACCCTTTTTTTATGTGGTCTCCCCCAATTTCAGTAATAGTAGGTGACCCACTGGAATTGTGATTAGTCAATAAAAAGTGAATTAATCTGTCTGTGAACAATGTTGGAAAAATTACATTTGCCCAGCACAAAAGTAGCAGTCTTAAACAATAACCAAATTTATAGTTTGCTGGTATAAAATTTGTGGAGGGGTTATGAAGTGAGTTTTAAAGAATTCACCGTGAATGTAAACTTCAACTGTATACACCTCAGAATTTATTGTGCAACTGCTGTCAGCATTTCCACCACCAATGAAGATAAGTGTGCCAGTATCTGTGGCAGCCATAATATGCCCAAACCATAACACCCCAACCATTTTTAACAGATGAGGTGGTATGCTTTGAATCTTGGGCTTTTGTCTCCACACTTTGCTCTTGCCACCACTCTAATACAGGCTCATCTTTGTCTCGTCTGTCCAAAAGACCTTTTTTCCAGAATTCAGTAGGCTCTCTTACGTACTCTTTCGCAAAGTATAATCTGGCCATCCAATTTTTGTGGAACTGTATCTTGCAGTGTGGCCTCAGCATTTCTGTTCATGATGTATTCTGTGGATAGTAGTCTGAAATACTGTACACTTATTTGCCTCCTGAAGACAGTTTCTAATCTGATTGTACTAGCAGTTCAAGTATGCACACTAGTGACCCACAGAGCTTCAATTGCAACAACCTGTACACTCCACGATTCCTGTTGCCTTTCACGGCAAGCTGTCCTTGATCCTGGTCACTCCTGCTCCACTGAAAAACTCTGCAGGAGTGATCCAATCCATCTGCTCCCGGGTGCCGGCCAAACACCTCACTAGGGCTCACTTCCCAGCTGCCTGCCATTACTATAGTGAGTGTGCCTGCGCTCGCCTGCTCCTGCGACTACTGCCTTCTTCTCTCACTCTTCTAACATCTGGGGCCTCATGTATAAACGGTGCGTACGCACAGAAATGTTGCGTACGAACCTTTCCACGCTCAAATCGCGATGTATAAAACCTAAACTTGGCGTAAAGCCACGCACATTTCCACGGTAACTCATTCCTTGGCGTACGCAATTTATCCGCCCGGTTTTGCAGACTGGCGGCACCCAGCGTCAAAGCAGTGCTACTGTTCCTGTGTGGTTACCCTTTCTTAGATCCACATCCACGGCGGTGGCTTTATCAAATACACTGAAATTAACCGCATATCGTTCATAAATTTAATGCATCTGATTGTAATTAACCTGTAACAATATAATGGTCCACAGAATGGTCAAACTACTGTTCCTGTGTGCTCATCCTTTCTTTCTTAGCTCCACATTCCTGACGCGGCTTTATAAATATACTGAAATTAACTGCATATTGTTTATTAGTGTAATACATCTGATTGTAATTAACCTGCTGCAATATAATGGGCCAGGGAATAGCCATAGTATTCCAAATACCAGAACTGCTTTAGCGTTGTTACGCTCACTGCATCTTGTTCTTCTTTTTGCTGTTCCCGTTAAGGGTTGCCACTGCGGATCATTTTTTTCCATATTACTCTCACTGCACCACTCGGAGTATTTATATCACTGTATCTGAGTGTGAATCACAGCAGCAGATGATCGGAAAGAGAATTATCGGTATATAGTTTCAAGTACACACTACCTCAACAACGGCAAAAAGCGTCAAACCCTTTCCTGTACGGACCTCGCGTTTCAGAAACAGTTTCATCCCAAGAACTATAAACGCACTCAATCACCTCACTGTAAACTTGCACTACAGTTATAATATTGCACAACCTGCGCTACTTTATAAAGCGCGTATGATGACAATATCATTTTTAAGATGAAATGCAGCAAAATATGTTGCTTATAGTATACAGATAAAACTTTAACTTCATTTAAATAATCTGTATTGTTAATAATTAAACATGTGAGGACACGGTGCCGCAGCGCTAACTAGTTCACGGATAGCTCCTGCCTTGCGCTGTATTCTTGCTGGTGCTGACGCGACACTGGAAGGATAGAATGATAGAATAATTAAACATGTACTACGAAGATATTTCAATGTTCCTTAAAAGTTTTGAAGAATCGGCGTTCTAAGCTTACAAATGGCTTCACGTCTATTACAGAGCTGATTGTGTGGCGATTAGAGAAAGAAAAGTATGGACAGGAATTGGAGGTTAGTACGTTTGAAAGAGACAGTACTTCTGTAATAAATTATTTCATCGAAGGTCACACATGGTGCAGCAAGCCTCTTGCGTGAGATATGAACAATCACTGCGCCACCGTGTTCCCATGTTTAATAACATGCTTTCATTCCTATCGTCATGAAAATGATATCACGTATACATCTCAGTATTTTAATTATTCAGAGAGCTGTAATATCTCGAATGTAATGCATTCTGTGTCCTGTCGGAGAAAGAGAAAGAACGGAAGCACGTAGTGATTCACACACATAGAGCACATAGAAGATCAAACACAGAAAAAAGCATTTAACATGCTACTTGAGAAACTAGTAAAATAAACGATTTTAAGAAATTTCGAGATTAAAGTTGACATTTCGTGCTTTTTTCCCACTGTGTGCCTATGTTTTTTGTTTGTACCCTAATATGCTTTCATATGACACTCAGACGGTGGGCTACAACTCGCCTTTTCACAGCGACTTTGATATGTGATTTCTTTTTTATTTCGGGCACTGTGCGACTTTGTGAATTTGATCTTTCGAGTTTTTCCGACACTCTGTCACTCGATCAACTTTCTTTTGTTGATTATACCACTGTTTAAACCAACAAATAGCATGTTTTTCCTTTGCCTCCACTTGGTATTCGCTGAAATTCTTATATTTTCCCCTGTGCTTTTCCCATTGTCTTTTCACAGAAGGCTATTTATATTGATTTGCATATTCAAAGAGGCGTAATTCTGGGAGGAGTTGGGGCGGGACAGAAGGCGCGTGCACGTGCGTTACTTTTCACGCAAATCGGGATTTATGTAGTGGAAGAACGTGAAAGTATGCGTGCGCACAGATTCCTGCATCTGGATTTTTCTGTGCGTACGCACAATCCCGCTTTTGTGCTTATGCCATGTTATAGTGTGAGTTCTACGCACGGCGTTATACATGAGGCCCCTGCTCTTTTCTTCGATCTCCCCCTACGCACTCGTGCTTTTACTATTTAAATTGGGGACATGGCACAGGTGCGGCAATTGGCAGCTCCCAGCATCAATTACAGACACGGGTGATTCCACCCCTGCGCCATTCTTTAAGAGCTGCAGACCTGCTACGTCACACACAATTACAGTGTAATAGTACTCACAGATACGCTAAGAAGCATGGCCTGTACTCTAAATTGAAACTTAGGGAGAACATGCAGCAGAGAGTAGTTGAACTATAAAACTGCACACCAAAATGCTTTAAAGTTATAATAACAATAAAAACACATACAAGATTTTTTTTTTTTTAATAACAAAGCATGCGTTAAAGTACAAAACCACATGAAGGACTTTGCACAGAAAATATTCTCAAGTTGACACTGGAACTACATTTTTGCCAAGAAGCTTTGGAAAAATTAGGTATTATTAGGTCAATAATCTATTTAATGACACGAGAGAAAGCCATAGAAGAAAACTCTACTCTGTGGAGCTAAAATTTTACGAAGAAAATCACACATTCTACAAGGTTATCCGAGGAATACTTACTTTCAATTGGGGGTCGCGGCCCACTGACTAAGGCTTCTGTAATCTGATTGGCCACAGAGCTGTCAAATCCCGAGTTAGATGAATCTGGATCTGGATCATTAAGGATGCTGGGAAAGCTGGCTTTACTCTGTGTTGGCAGTTCCGACTGTCGTTCTAAAAAAAAAAAAAAAAAAAAAAATAGACAGTAGTAATTAACTTAGCATAGTAGTACTTTACAAAAATATAATTGCAAATGGAAATATTTCCACTTAAAGATGATAATTAAGAAAAGCTTTTTAAGCTAATTTCATCTCAAGAAAAAAAGACAGTATAAAAGACACTTTTAAATGCAGATTTTAATATAAAATAATTCCACTTGCTTTTTAGCAGCACTACGCCTTTTCAGTGTATACTAGTGTTAGTTTGCAGGCAAAAATCAAAACATAGTAAACCCTAAGAATGCTGGTTGAGACCATACCAACTCAGCCATTACCCTTAGGTTTTGTACTGAATATAAACGCATCTGATAAATTAACAAATGTAATCTCAAAAATCAGCATTTCCTCTACAACTGAAATTAGCAGGTGGGTCCTTGTAGATTGTGACAGCAGACAATTAATAAGCTCTTAGCTTGCAGATGTTATCTTTTTTGCATTTCACTTCTGCTTTTTGACTGCCTAAAAATTGGTTAATTTCTATACTAGGTGAATAAAATGAAATGATTCAAGTCAATATCAATTAAAATACAACTAACAGGTTTGCAGTTTTCTTCCTTTCCGATGTCTGATTGTTCCTTTTCTAAAGTAATACATCAACAAAGGCCTTGCCTGTTCGAAAGTTTCAAACCTTCTGAAAATAAATCAGAAAAGAAATAATCAGGTTATTTTTTTTCTAGCATTGTTTTCTCGTCTGATTATTTAAACAAAGCTGAAATTAATCTAGGAATTATTTGGCTCTCTTATGTTAAGAACTACACATACTGTCATACTCATCTATATTAGTTTTATTTCCACTGATGACTGAAGCACAGTGGGCTATTCAACTGGACATTTTATCTTCTTTACTTAACACTAGAATTACCAGAGTCTACGAAAAAATGCGTAGATCCGGCCCACCTTAAAACCGTTCTCACCTCTCTGCCAGCATCTTTTGTCTTCTAAATGTGCTGATTAAGACGAGCAGCAAGCAGCCGGCTATTCCATCTGTTTCCTGAAGAGAGGCATTAGCTGTCTGGAAATGTGTTCTTTTTCAATTGCAGCGTTTTAATAACCTGAATTTAAATAAATGATATTATCCCTCCCACCCCATGCAATATGACGGTTTATAAAATTACATGAAAGCGAGGATGAAATTAGCTTCTTTAACATCGGCTTACGCTGCATAATTAATGTGGAGAACACACTATAAAGCATCTTGGAGGATTGCCAGCTATTGGGAGACCCGACGCCCGGACTACAGGAGACTACGTCGAATTGGTCCGAGAAATCCTTCCTGCGCTGTGACGATGACTGCAAACTCCATACGCAAGGCCCCCACCCTAGTACTGCGGTGTGTTTCCCCCGTTAATTATGCAGCGTAAGCCGATATTAAAGAAGCTAATTTCATCCTCGCTTTCATGTAATTTTATAAACCGTCATACTGCATGGGGTGGGAGGGATAATATCATTTATTTAAATTCAGGTTATTAAAATGTCGCAATTGAAAAAGAACACATTTCCAGAGAGCTAATACCTCTGTTCAGGAAACACCATCCCACACCGTCGCAGAACGTTCACTAAGTTTTCCCAGCTCATGCCTTGTTTGATTATCTGGGAGTGACTGAACTGCTGGAGTTTTAGAGTGGAAATAATAGATCGCCATTTGGAACATATGCATTTCATGTGTGTTCCGTTTCTACAGTAATCTGTGTAAACACATTTTTAAAACAGAAACGTTTTTCATATTTTAGTAGTAAATGAGAAAATGTGGGCATAAACTATATAATGTATGAAGCCTAAAGTCCAAAGATCAAGTAAACACTTTCACAAAAGGTTCAAGGAAGAGACAACAGCTTCAGTGGCAGTAAGATTTGCGGACTTGTAATCAAGAATCCCTGGTTCGATCCCCACTCACTCCTATATTTGCCGTTTTCAGTAGTAAGCTGCTCTTTGTTAATATTATACAGTACACACGTATACTTGGTTTGCGTCTGTACTTGCGCTGTTACTTACAGTCAGATTGGGGAGGGGAGGGGAATGTTAGAGCACGTGAGCTTATTCAGTGCAGCAGGATCAACGCACATGTTGATTTTTTTTTTCTTTCAGTACATGTGCCTTTCCTGTTTGTTTATATATCTAGTGACTTTTCTGCCTGTTTGTCACAGTTATAAGGACACTTGTTCATGTTAAGTGCAGTCTCAATTGTTAAAAAATATTTTAAAAGGAGCATCCTACATGAAAATATAACGATCTCATTAACTGACAGTGCATACAAATGTATAAATTTAATGTCCGTTTGAGGTTAAAAAGAAAAGAACACTTCTCCTCAACGGGGAATCGAACTGAGGTCTCTGAGAGACAGTAAGCCTGCTGTGCTCTGAGACAGCAAATCTTACCGCTACGCCACGGAAGCGGTTGTATTGTGCTTGAACCTTTTGTGAAAGTGTTTATTTGATGTTTGGACTTCATGCTTTACACATTCTATAGTTTATGCCTACATTTTGTAACATTTATTACTAAAATATGAAAAAGTTTGTTTTAACAATGTGTTTACACAGATTACTGTTTAAACAGAACACACATGAAATGCGTGTGTTCCAAATAATGATCTATTATTTCCACGCTAAAACTCCACTTCACTCCCAGATAATCAATCAAGGCATGAGCTGGGAGATGCTCGTGCACATTCTAAGTCAGTGGGGGGATGGAATATCCGGCTGCTTGTAGCTTGTTTTTATCTGCAACTTTAGAGGACAAAGGACGCTGGCGGAGAGGTGCAAATGGTTTTAAGGTGGACCGGATCTAAGAGTTTTTCGTAGACTCTGGTAATTCTAGTGTTAAAACTGGAGGAAAACTAATTGCTGGAACACCCATGAGCACATACCTAAAAGCACAGAGAATCTCTAAACTGTATGCACAGATAAAGAAATTGTCACAAATTCTACCAGTGTTTCTATAACCATATTAAACATTACAGATATAGGTTCTGTGATGTTATTTGTGCCAAAGAAGATACTTTTTTTTTTTTTAATATATAAACAGATTTCTTTCTTCTCTAAAACATTAAGTACTTATTCAAACTATACACCACTGAACTTGTTTATGTAATTCAGAGAGCCAAGACTATCCTAGCAGTATTATGCGCTATTAAAGGATAAACCCTGGATGTGGGCACCAGCTCACCACTAGGTAGGTGTATTCTCTCTCTCACTCTCACACACACTTTAGTCTTTCACAATAGGGCCCATTTAGAGTTCACATTTATCATACCATAATCTTCTTTCAGACGTGAAAGGAAAACTGGAGTGTCTGGAGAAAACCTCATGCATTCAAGGGGAGAATCTGCAAATTTCAATGCAGGTGGTGCTCAGGCCAGGATCTAAACCCAGCATTCTGAAGCTTTGAAGCTCCAAATAGATAGAATAGATGTGAATTTCCCATTGGGATTAATAAAGTATCTATCTATCTATCTATCTATCTATCTAGATAGGTACTTTATTAATCCCAAGGGGAAATTCACATACTCCAATAGCAGCATATTGATACAAAAAACAATATTAAATTAAAGAGTAATAAAAAAGAAGGTAAAAAAAAAAAAAAAGACAATAGCTTTGAATAATGTTAATGTTTACCACAAGGGTGGAATTGAAGAGTCACATAGTTTGGGGGAGGAACGATCTTCTCAGTCTGTCAGTGGAGCAGGACAGTGACATCAGTCTATCGCTGAAGCTGCTCCTCTGTCTGGAGAGGATACTGTTTAGTGGATGCAGTGGATTCTCCATAATTGATAGGAGCCTGCTCAGCACCTGTCGCTCCGCCACGGATGTCAAACTGTCCAGCTCCATGCCAACAATAGAGCCTGCCTTCCTCACCAGTTTGTCCAGGAGTGAGGCGTCCTTCTTCTTAATGCTGCCTCCCCAGCACACCACCGCGCAGAAGAGTGCGCTCGCCACAACCATCTGATAGAACATCTGCAGCATCTTATTGCAGATGTTGAAGGACGCCAGCCTTCTAAGGAAGTATAACCGGCTCTGTCCCTTCTTACATAGAGCATCAGTATTGGCAGTGCAGTCCAATTTATCATCCAGCTGCACTCCATGATATTTATAGGTCTGCACCCTCTGCACACAGTCACGTCTGATGATCACGGGGTCCACGAGGGGTCTGGGCATCCTAAAATCTACCACCAGCTCCTTGGTTTTGCTGGTGTTCAGGTGTAGGTGGTTTGAGTCGCACCATTCAACAAAGTCCTTGATGAGGTTCCTATACTCCTCCTCCTGCCCACTCCTGATGCAGCCCACGATAGCAGTGTCGTCAGCAAACTTTTGCACGTGGCAGGACTCCAAGTTGTATTGGAAGTCTGATTTATATAGGCTGAACAGGACCGGAGAAAGTACAGTCCCCTGTGGCGCGCTCCTGTGTTGCTGACCACAATGTCAGACCTGCAGTTCCCGAGACGCACATACTGAGGTCTGTTTGTAAGATAGTCCATGATCCATGCCACTAGATATGAATCTACTCCCATCTCTGTCAGCTTGTCCCTAAGGAGCAGAGGTTGGATGGTGTTGAAGGCGCTAGAGAAGTCTAGAAACATAATTCTTACAACACCACTACCTCTGTCCAATTGGGAGAGGTATCGGTGTTGAATATAGATGGCATCCTCCGCTCTCACCTTCTCCTGGTATGTGAACTGCAGAGGGTCGAGAACGTGTTGGACCTGAGGCCTCAGGTGGTGAAGCAGCAGCCTCTCCATGGTCTTCATCGCATGTGACGTCAGAGCAACAGGCCGGAAGTCGTTCACCTCACTAGGACGTGATACCTTTGGGACTGGGGTGATGCAAGATGTTTCCCAAAGCCTCGGGACTCCCTTGATCCAGGCTCAGGTTGAAGATGCACTGTAGAGGACTCCCCAGCTCCAACGCACAGATCTTCAGCAGTCGTGGCAATACTCCATCTGGACCCGCTGCTTTGCTGGCACGAAGTCTCTTCAGCTCTCTGCTCACCTGCGCTGCAGTAATTGTGGGTGGGGATGTCTCTCCTATGCTGGTATCAGCAGAAGGATGGGTGGAGGGTGCAGTACTCAGAGGTGAGAGTGGGTTAGGGTGGTCAAACTGTTAAAGAAGTTGTTCACTTGGTTTGCTCTCTTCACGTCTCTCTCGATGGTGGCACCCCGCTTCGAGCTGCAGCCAGTGATGATCTTCATCCTATCCCACACTTCCTCCATGCTGTTATTCTGCAACTTCTGCTCCAGCTTTCTCCTGTACTCCTCCTTCGCCACCCTGAGCTGGACTCGGAGTTCCTTCTACACGTGCTTGAGCTCATGCTGATCACCGCCTTTAAAAGCCCTTTTCTTCTGGTTCAAAAGGCCTTTGATGTCACTTGTAATCCATGGCTTGTTGTTAGCATAGCAGCGTACAGTTCTTACTGGAACTACAATGTCCATACAGAAGTTGATGTAGTCAATCACTAGTACAGTATGTGGCTACTCTTAAAAATTTATTTTGAATTACCTGTTGAAGTTTTCCTCCATTGATAGGGATAAAAAAAATCTATTTATTATAAGTGACGTTCAATACACTTATCAACAATGTCAATACTCTTGAGCAAGAAGAATGAAAAAACAATAAAAGGTATACTATATCCCTCTGTTATAAAAATAAATCTTGAGAGGGAGACGAGACGTGATCTTCTCGAAAAACATTTTGACGTCACGCGAGACAAAAGGTGCAAAATTGTTGGCATGGAGCTGGACAGTTCGACATCTGTGGCGGAGCGACAGCTGCTGTACAGGCTTTTAAATGATTGACGCACAGTGTAACAAGCAAAACACGCAGCTCGCCAGCAGCACCAGCAAGACAGCAGCTGATCCAACCGCATCTCCTTAGCGTGGGTTCAGCCCCCCCTTCACAACGCGAGCAGCATTATACGTCCCACAAGAAAGAGATTTAACCAAGCCAGGGGACAGAAATAAAAGACAAAGAGTGGATTGGATGACAAAGTAGAACATCGTAAAGAATACAAAAATGTCGGTGTGGTACACATGCACAGCAAGTAACAGATAATGGAAATACGAAAATGCTAAAGTCTCAAAAAAATGATAGGAAAGATCATATTAACGCAAAAAAACGGAAATTATTACTCTGTGAAATAACGTAACAGCAAAAAGAGAATATATTGCTTGGATTTAAACTTTAAGCCAGAGACTTGCTGATCATCTAATTCATGTTGCGGGAATTAAGATTCCAAAAACGTTGTTGCGGTATGAAGTTCCGTGAGACGGAGACTTTTAACATGAGATTCTTTCAAGTCACAACTATTTTCAAACAAGACCACGGTCATCTACAGTCAGTTGTGTGAATGCTTTTGTCAGACACACTTCCTGTGCTATCAGCTCTTATAAATTAATCAGGACATTAATTTTATACGTTCTAGATGACAAGTCAATGACAAAGTGAAGAAGAAAGAGCATGGACAAACTTTCAAGAAAGTCGTTTTTATTTAATAGAGAGAAAGACACGATATTCACTCACAGGCAGATATACGTTGCGTTGTCACAATGCAAGTCCAAACACAGAATCAAAATTCAATGCGATCTTGAAGAAAAGTTGATTCAAAATATTTTTACAAAAGTTTTAAAGTAAAAGTGAAAATAATGCATATGTAACAATTCCCATGAAAATAACAATCTCTTTAAATTGTATATCCGGTAAACCAAACCTAGGGGTGGGCAAGCGATGCGAGCAGGGGGCAGAGCCCCCTAGTTTTAAGTATAATTAATTAATGATTTGATTTTCACTGTCAAAAGTTTCTAAAAATAACATCACTTTTCACAGGTTAATATTTATAAGCAGAGTTACATTTACTGTTCACATTGCTGTAAATCCTCCTCCAGCTGTATCTTTAAGACCTGAAAAGGCGCTTTAAACATGGAGCCTACCTTTAAACCACTTTTCATTTTTCCTGGCTAAACTAGTGACACATTGAAAAACAAAAAACAGCATGGCGCTCAGTTAATTTGTCAAAGAACAATGCACATTCCAACAGATGAGGGAAGAAACTGGCTGGAATTTCTTGACAGTCTTATTAACCCCTTCACCGCCCTCTGCCGGATATATCCGGCACCGCTGTTTTAATGCTAACGCCATACTGCCGGAATTATCCGGCACATTTGCCTGTGGTTATATGAATGCCTGGCAAGTAGTATAACTGACGGTTTGGCGTGGGTATTATTACTACGTTGTATTTCGACAAGTCTGTGGTTGTTTTGGCCGGTCATGTGACGTGATTCGCATGTAACAGCTGTGAATATGGCGAAACGTAAACTGACTTCAAGTGAGGCTTTGCAGGCGATTTTGGACAGTTCTGATCATGATTGTAGCAGTTCTGAAGAAGATTTTAGTGACAGTGATGAGCAGCAACGTGCGCTGCATGATATTGTGAATGAAGACGCATCGGATGACGGCGCTGAGTGGGTGTATCCCCAGCATCTCAGCTGGGCTGCTGCCCGTGGTGAACTACCTTTTCTGCATTCGTTTGAGGGAACGTGTGGCTTTATTGTTGATGTAAACAATTACACTGCTGAGCAGTTTTATGAGCTGTTTGTGTCACCTGATTTGATTAGACATTTTGTTCATCAGACAAATCTGTATGCAGCACAGTTTATTGAGAAAAATCCCAATTTACCTCCACATTCCCGTGTTCGTGCTTGGTTTGACACTGATGAAAACGAAATGAAAAAATTCATTGGGATTTTGATGTTGATGGGAATAATCAGAAAACCAGATATTGAGATGTACTGGTCTACAGATCCTATGTATGCAACACCTATTTTTGCAGCTGTCATGACACGTAACCGATTCTCTTTGCTGCTGAAATTCTTTCATTTGAATGACAACAGAAACGAGCCAGATAAGAAAGATCCAAACCGCGACCGCTTGTTCAAGCTACGTCCTTTGATTGATCATTTATTTGAAGCATTTCAGTTGCCCTACATGCCAGGACCGTCAGTTGCAGTTGATGAAAGTTTATTGTCGTGGAAGGGCCGCTTACAGTTTCGACAGTATCTACCATTGAAAAGGGCACGGTTTGGTATCAAGATGTTTTGCTTAGCTGAGAATTCAGGTTACATTTATAGATTTCGTGTATACACTGGCAACTTGCACAACATTTAGTGGTCAATACTACTTGAATAAATGTAAAAAATGTAAAAAAAATGTAAAAAAGTAAAAAAACAAAAATTGTTCAGATTTCGCCTGGCTTGGGGAATATTTAGGGAGTTGGCGGTTAAAGGGTTAAGCAGGATATACCTGTATGATGTGGCTATACTATAAGCAGCCAAAGAAGAAATGTAATCAAATTACTTTCACTTTATGACTTAAGAAGGTATTCACTAACTAAAACTGTCCCACACCAGTCTGCACCAACTGACTGAAGCTTGGAAAATGTGATATGTTAGTCTGCAGTATGTCATTTATCTGGACACAAATATGATATCAATAATGGTGTTCTAGTACAATCACATTTAAAGCCAATTAAATAATACTTTCAAGAGAAAGACTACTTTGTGCCTGTGAAACTGATCTTTTGTCATTTCCCTATCTTTGACTAACAAGCTCTACTCTATCTTTCACAGAACACATTATCACAATGTACTTAAGCTAAAAAGTAAAGTGAAATGAAGGACAATTCACATCCATAACAGCATAAAGAATAAATACTGAGAGAAGCATGAAAAAGGTGAAATGTAAAATAAGAGCTGATACATTATACAAATGAGTCAGTAAGTAAGAATATAAACTAACAGACACTGCAGACATAAAGTTCAAAAGAGAAGGTAGGTTTTAGGGTGATCTAATGAATAAATATTTAAAATAAATAATGAAATTAAAACATATCAGTTAAGTGCTATAATATATAGACTTCTTAATTAGAATTGCCATTTTTATAATCCAAATATTTGAATTTCCAGATAATTAAAAATAATAATTTGGAATTTGTGCCGTTATTTTTTCACAATTGTCTGCTACCATAAACAACTGCATTGCAAATTGAAGTTGTATTAAAAAAAAAAAAAAAAAGTGTTTCTCTGAGTAGCTAAAACAAAACCACTAAAATTTCCCACAAAGTGAGATTGATCCAGCACAAATCACCCCCATCTTCAAAATGCAAATAATATATCCAATTTTATGATATTCTACCATTATAGAAAGTACTTCCAGTTTCTTCATCACTTCTCTTTTCTATACTGTATTGTACAGTGGCATAGTTACAGATAAATATTTTCCTGAAACGTAAGCTACTTAACTTAAAATTTACGTTAAACCAGAAGGGACTGATAAGAAAGAGAACAAAAAGAGTGACATATACAGAAACAGAGAGTAGCAGTGGACAGCTGCACATTTTGGAAAAGCCAAAATGCCCTCTATGACTGAATGCCAATGTTGCCGTTACCATTAGAAAACCTTCATATGCCCAATAATACCATTTTAACTGGTGATGATATAGACTATCTTGCAGACAGAAAAGTTGTCTACTAATCACCAAACATGCAGTTCTGGGGACCTTGTTTCCCCAAAAGCAAATCAAAAAAGGATGGACCAAATGAACAACTTTCATTGGAGTAAATGATATTATTAATCTTGTTAACACTGCATGATTACTTTGCTAGTATGACAATGTTACTTGACAGATTGAAGAGGCACACTTGTTTCAGAATGTACATTTTTAAATACACTGCTGCACATAAAATTTAAGTGCTATAGCCACAGCTTCAGAATATTAGGAGCTGAAAAATAAAGCATTTAACACCCTAGCTATGCACGTTCACAGGCCATTTTAGTTAAGCAGGATTTTACATACACATGTCCCAAGAAAAAGGAATGATTCTGTACATAAGAACACAAAATCAAAAAAATACAAGAAAAAGGCATTCACAAGTTATAAAGCATATATAATGAATATGTCAAAGGAGAAGGGTTTTCTGCACTTAAACATGCATAACACCCAAATAGAAAAAAATGGTAAGTAAATAATGAGCACATGCCACCTTCTGTGCAGAAAGATGGGGTGTAGGCCCAAGAAACAAAGTCAAGAGAATAGAGGACAACTTATATACACCTCCCTTCTTTGGTATAGGCACAGAACACTCAACTATTTATTTCCCCTTTACATCCTTGCATTGTTTCTCAGGAAAAGTAACTAATCTTAATGAGTGAAGCCTTTTTCATTGGTTCTCATATTTTCTACTTGTCACCACCTAATGACTACTACTGTGAATTCTTTATATAGTTATTTACATCACTTTGCAAGGACTCCATTTATCTTTCATCCATCCATCCATCCATCCATCCATTTTCCAACCGACTGAATCCGAACACAGGGTCACGTGGGTCTGCTGGAGCCAATCCCAGCCAACACAGGGCACAAGGCAGGAACCAATCCCAGGAAGGGTGCCAACCCACCGCAGGACACACACACACACACACACACCAAGCACACACTAGGGCCAATTTAGGATCGCCAATCCACCATTAGGATCGCCAATCACCATTGTAAGGCGTGGCTAGAAAAATAATACAATAGAATATACACTTACATAAAGTATATAAAATATTAAAACAGTTCATGTTTTGAGCGATAGGACACACTACAATAAACTGATATACAGTGCATCCGGAAAGTATTCACAGCACATCACTTTTTCCACATTTTGTTATGTTACAGCCTTATTCCAAAATGGATTAAATTCATTTTTTTCCTCAGAATTCTACACACAACACCCCATAATGACAACGTGAAAAAAGTTTACTTGAGATTTTTGCAAATTTATTAAAAATAAAAAAACTGAGAAAGCACATGTACATAAGTATTCACAGCCTTTGCCATGAAGCTCAAAATTGAGCTCAGGTGCATCCTGTTTCTCCTGATCATCCTTGAGATGTTTCTGCAGCTTAATTGGAGTCCACCTGCGGTAAATTCAGTTGATTGGACATGATTTAGAAAGGCACACACCTGCCTATATTAGGTCCCACAGTTGACAGTTCATGTCAGAGCACAAACCAAGCATGAAGTCAAAGGAATTGTCTGTAGACCTCCAAGGCAGGATTGTCTCGAGGCACAAATCTGGGGAAGGTTACAGAAAAATTTCTGCTGCTTTGAAGGTCCCAATGAGCACAGTGGCCTCCATCAATCGTAAGTGGAAGAAGTTCGAAACCACCAGGACTCTTCCTAGAGCTGGCCGGCCATCTAAACTGAGCGATCAGGGGAGAAGTGCCTTAGTCAGGGAGGTGACCAAGAACCCAATGGTCACTCTGTCAGAGTTCCAGAGGTCCTCTGTGGAGAGAGGAGAACCTTCCAGAAGGACAACCAATTCTGCAGCAATCCACCAATCAGGCCTATATGGTAGAGTGGCCAGACGGAAGCCATTCCTTAGTAAAAGGCACATGGCAGTCCACCTGGAGTTTGCCAAAAGGCACCTGAAGGACTCTCAGACACATGAGAAAGAAAATTCTCTGGTCTGATGAGACAAGGATTGAACTCTTTGGTGTGAATGCCAGGCATCACGTTTGGAGGAAACCAGGCACCGCTCATCACCAGGCCAATACCATCCCTACAGTGAAGCATGGTGATGGCAACATCATTCTGTGGGGATGTTTTGCAGCGGCAGGAACTCGGAGACTAGTCAGGATAAAGGGAAAGATGACTGTAGCAATGTACAGAGACATCCTGGATGAAAACCTGCTCCAGAGCACTCTTGACCTCAGACTGGGGTGACGGTTCATCTTTCAGCAGGACAACGGCCCTAAGCACACAGCCAAGATATCAAAGGAGTGGCTTCAGGACAACTCTGTGAATGTCCTTGAGTGGCCCAACCAGAGCCCAGACTTGAATCCGATTGAACATCTCTGGAGAGATCTTAAAATGGCTGTGCACCGACGCTTCCCATCCAACCTGATGGAGCTTGAGAGGTGCTGCAAAGAGGAATGGGCGAAACTGGCCAAGGATAGGTGTGCCAAGCTTGTGGCATCATATTTAAAAAGACTTGAGGCTGTAATTGCTGCCAAAGGTGCATCGACAAAGTATTGAGCAAAGGCTTTGAATACTTATGCACATGTGATTTCTCAGTTTTTTTATTTTTAATAAATTTGCAAAAACCTCAAGTAAACTTTTTTCACATTGTCATTATGGGGTGTTGTGTGTAGAATTCTGAGGAAAAAAATGAATTTAATCCATTTTAGAATAAGGCTGTAACATAACAAAATGTGGAAAAAGTGATGCGCTGTGAATACTTTCCGGATGCACTGTACCTCTGGACATTTTAAATCATGCAGGAGACCATTAGGATAATTTTGCCCATTGTGTTTTTTATAAAATGTTTCCAGCCATGTACAAAAGTGAAACCAATTAATTTCTTTCATGAACCAATTGGGACTGCCATCAAGCGCCTCCTCAAGGCCCCTGTAGCATACTTAATTTATCCTGACCATATATACATTTTTACTCTTTTGTATTCTGTCAAAGATACAAAATATAAACCAACAAAAATGAGCAGGCATAATTATTCTTATATCTGGTTCTCACACTGCCAAAGCGTGGAAAAACAGCGAGTAATTTGTACACTTCATCTTTCACATTCTAAAACTGATAGCTTTCGTTCCTTGCATCCCAATAATACTCTAATACTTTATTACCCCTACTAGGTACCAGATAAGTATTAACCTTCAGATTACTATGATTGGGACCTTGACACACTGGAAAAAGATGTGGCAACATTTAAAACAGATAAACAGATAAAGCTACTTCTGCAAAAATCTGAAAGAATCAGCAGGTACTGCACTTTTGCTTCTTTTTTTGTAGTGAATTCAGGCGACATGAATGTTATATATTTTGTAGATAACATTCTGCATATAATGAAGTACAAGACACACATTCATATACCTTTATATATAGTGTATATTAGGTATGGAATTGTTTGGAAGTACCATGTTGTAAGAAATCATAATTAATCTGAAATTTAAGTGTATGTCAAAACATACTTAACTAAGGTATTAAATTATTGTTGTAAAGCAAGAAAACATACTGACTACAGAATATAAATAATAGTCTAAAGTAAATTGTTGTATAAGTATAATGTACTCTCTGTTCAATAAATTAACATTTAAGAAGTTTATTTGTACGTGGTAATTAAACATTTCCTTTTATTTTGAATTTAGCTACCTGCTAATGCAAGTTGGAGTCCACTTATATCAACTGACTGAGGCATATTTCCAACATCCATGCATGAGATTTGCCGTGGAGTCTTCTTGAAAAGTTCCCGAGGTGGAGCCAACATCAGCTGAGACAGAAAGAATTTTTCAGGCAAAGTTATAGGTGGAAGAAATCCTGTCCAGAAAAAAAAAAAACAAAATTAACAAAAAATAAATTTCAGGTGACACTTCAAGTTGGTCTTCTGAGTACTTTTTTTTGTTTAAAACTCTAATGTTTACATTAAAAATATATACAGGAATAATCAAGCTCATACAGTTTCCTAGATTTAATTTAATTTGTGGCTGGGGGAGGATTCGATTCCACTATAATAAAAAATAGGGTTATTAGCTTGGGGGATTTTAGCACAGGATTTATATAATAAAAAAAATATAAATTTAAAATCAATACAAAAAGTAAAAAAAATCAATTAAATCAGCATACCTGCCATGGTGAATGCCAAGATAATTCATGACATTCTCATAAACACATACTCTTTAAAGTTTTTGTAGGGATGTACACATCATTTTTTTGAGAACTAATATTTCATGAATGGTGAAGGAGGATACTAAAAAAACATTTTTATTTGACACAATGATACATTTTCAAGAACAAACATGAGAACAATACAATTGTATTTAATATGGCATAGTGAATGAAATATTTTTAAATAAACACTAAAAATAATTTTTAATATTTATTAAAATTAACAATCATTTGTAAATATTTTATTATATAGCCAATAACAGTTATGACCTTTAAAAAAATAATTTCAATTTAAAACTTCAAACTAAATGTAGTGCTTAGAAGATGTAATAAATATCTAGCTTAACTAAGTTATCAAATATTCTTCTGAGAAAAAAATAAAATAAAAAGATCAGACTGTTTCTACACCTATCAAAAATTCCTGAAATGCACTTGAAATCTCTTTACTGACCTCACTGATGCTAACAGAAACGTTCATGCTGAAGTAGCCAAGTAAGGACCCATCAGACTAAAATGCTTGCCTAGTAGTGGATAACACTGTCTGATGTCAGGCTATTAAGTTCAGATATGTATCTCTACACTTTGATAAATTTTATTATTAGGTATTCAAGGCAGAATGAATATCTTCCCTGCATGTCTTATCGGAGTACTGACTGAAATACAATACTAATGAACAACATACACATGAACATGTATACAATAAGTGTTTTTTTTGTGTATTATCAATATACTTTTTGATGGTCATGGTGCATAAATAGCATGATGAACTAACTATTACACTGTGGCTGCAAATTTAGTTTTGCAGTAATGGCTGGCTCATCACTTAGTCTTCAGTTCGCAGAATTGAGGTATTGTGCTGGAACATCTTTTGTTTCTACACACAACATCCTATAGGCAATATTGAACATAATTATTGCAAAAGCTTTGTGAAATATGTAAACTGACTGAAGCTTATTTGAGTCATCTAGTGGCAGCTGTCACACTATCACATTTTTACTTATTGCCCTATCTAACTGGAAACTGCAATAGTTCAAGGGAGGTTTACAAAATGCATGGGTAGCCAAATAAGCCACCAACCCGCACAAAGTTTATCATTGAAACAACAGATCAATGCAGAAAAACAATTCAAGAATTGAAATAAACTAAAGCTTAACTACTCAAACCCAATTCTAGCAGCACCCCTTATATCACAGAGAAAGACTAGAAACCAAAAATGTTCACAGTTTGGATCAATGCAGTTTAAAGTACAACTTTGCTGTATTTTACTAATTGAAGGCAAACACCATTACAAAGTTTTTTTACAGTGAATATATGGAAAATGTAAGTTTTTTTTTTTCAGTATTTAGTCAACCAAGAATTCTTTAAAAAATATTCAGGTGAAGCCACTATAATATGACACTTCCACACAATCAACCAATTACCAGGACTGTGTAGTCACAGTCATGGACTAAATGTAAACAGTAATGTAATATGTTCAAATTTCCAATTTACGTATACTAATTCAAGAAACGTTTTGTCTTCATGCCTTTAATACAAATAACATCTTTTTTTTAATTTTGTAAGTTTTTTCTTTTATTTAATGTTTCTGAATGTTTAATATAATACTTTTAACAAAAAATAAAAAATGCCACAATGGCATTGCTACAACCTTTAATCCCAAATTTTAACAGGTTAGAGTTCTAAAAAGCAGACAGATGATTCACATTGGCAGTGATAATGCTCTAATTTTCACCAGTAGTGTATATTGGCTTAAATTACAACTAGAGGAGTCAGAGTTGGTGGTACCATAAAATGAGGAGTCAGAGTTGGTGAAAAGTCGAAGATTGTGTGTACCAACTCCACAGCATTCCCAATTACATCTGAACCTGAAAATAAATAAATGTCTGTTATAACTGCATTTTTATCACTCTTTAATATATATATATATATATATATATATATATATATATATATAATTTTTTTTTTTTATCAGTATGCTTCTGCTGGAGTATGTGAATTTCCCCTTGGGATTAATAATCTATCTAAAATGCACTCATTTACCTTAAAATGACAAGCATTCAAGTAATAAATGGACAGGGAAGCTACTTTAAAATGCATCTGCTGCTTGCATTCAAAATACTGCAACTACAGCAGAATTCAAACCACTGGCTAGGCTTAGGAGAGAAGATTATGTGCAGAAACAAATCTTAACAAGGTCTTCAATCCCACTCTGAGGTTTCAACTTGGAAATTCTACAATACTCAAAAAAATGTTACCACAGTAAAGAAAATGTACTTATACAGGAGAGATGTTTGGATTTTTAACAAACTCCAATTATGACCATTTCTCACACTCCAGAGAGCAGGTTTATATCAAAGCATTTAATTGCACAAGGCTGGAGAATGTGGTTGCTGAGAGAAAAATACTACGCTAATTAATCTCACACGTATGATATCACGGCGCTGCAATCCAAAGACTGGAGCAGAGGATACAATTATCTATATGCTCTACTAGACTTATTTTCACATGTTCAAAGTAGGCAGCACTGTGAGGATTAGGTTTTTTGATTTCTCCAGAGCCTTAAATGTCATTCAGCCATCCCTGTTAAGTGGTAAGCTCAGAGACATGCAGGTGGATGAGCCTATGGTGTTCTGGATAATGGTCTATCTGTTCGCCAAAACGTAGCCTGTGAGACTCAAAGACTGTGTCTGAGACAGGGATGTGAGCAACATTGGAGCACTACGATGAACAGTCCTGTCTCCTTTTCTCTTTACACTATACATCACAGACAAAAAATTACATCATATCACTTGCAGATATTCTCAAATGATTCATTCAGAATCTCAGATGATTCAGTTATGGAATGTACTGGTAAGGGTTATGAGACAGTATAGGAATCAGGTAGAGAACTTTGTTTCTTGGTGCAGAAGGAATTGTTTGCACATCAGGAAAACCAAGGAACTGGTTTATTGACTTTTGCTACACAAAACAGCCTCTATGTTCAGTCACTATTTAGTTGATGTAGAAATGATGCACTCCTACAAGTACATGGGGTCCAGATCAGTGACAGGATGGTCTCATACCACTGAGGAACTATATACAAAATGGCAGAGCAAGCTTTTTTTCTTAAGAGACTGCATTCCTTAATGTGGGTAATAGCATCCTTCACATATTCTACTGTACAACTTTGTTGAGGCAAGTGCAATTATCTATGCTAAGGTTCTGCCAGTTACATCACTTTAAGAAAGGCCACCCAAACCAACAAACTAACTAAAAGGACAGGATCAGTTATGAGATGCAACCTGGGTCTCCTGGAGATGGTAGCAAAGGAGAGAATTAAAACACCACTGAATGCCATTTTGAACAATACTGCACATCTTGGTGTGATATATTGCTGACCTTTTAGAGAGGTTCCCTCTGGTGTTGCCAAAAATCCAAACATTGTCTTAACCTGGATATGAATAGGTACAGCCCACCTTTGGACAGTCTGTTTTCCTAATACCAGGAGCAATTCAACATAAAGTTCCAGGAGAATGGACCTTGGCAGCCTAGATCAGCTCATAAACAAGTTATTATACTGGGCCCAAAAAAAAAATCCCTTCAAGCAAAGCAATGCTGTGTCCAACTGTTAGACTATGAAGAGATTATAGAGTGTGATATTTATACCTCTCTGTATGCAGGAAGGATTTTCTGCACTTTAATCCTAATAAGTGGCAATAGGTAGCCGATACAAACTGAAGAAAAACCAAAAATGTTCATAGGTGCAAATACACATCACAGGCTCTCTTAAAAGGGTACTGAAAAGTACATACATCATATTCATCACTTTTGAGGTTTAATGTTTGTCACATCAAATCATATTATATAAACAAATTGGTAATTACGAATTATTATGCAGGAGAGTCTATTTGTGGTTTTGGTTGCATTTTGTTCAGGCAAGTCATCATTTCCCAGTTGTTTTCTGGTTTGGTTCAGCAACAGTCCGCTTCAAAAATAAATTACAGCGTGTTGTGAAGTCTGCCGAGAAAATAATTGGATGTGCTCTTTCATCTGTTGTGGACCTGTTTGCATCTAGTGCCACTAACTGCATCAAAAGGATAGCCACTGACTAGTCTCATCCAGGTCACCACTTGCTCCAAAAACTCCCCCCCTGGTAAATGCTTTAGGTCAAGTAAAACTAAAAGAGACACCTAAACAGTACCTTTCTTAGATAAAAGTCCTCACAAACCAGTAACTTAGCCGTAACTCCTCACTTATTAATGTTTTCTTATATACTTCATTAATATGTGTCCATTTACAGTATACAAACATGTATGTGTGTGAGCATGTTGTTTAACTTATGTTATTTGTTTGTGAAGTTGTGTTATAAGCTACTCCAAAGCTACCAAGTTAAATTCCTATATATTACATACTGACGAATAAAAGAAAATCTGAATACAGAAAAACACCTTTCTAAGTTGCCTTCCTTCTTCTACACCTCCTACCGGCTAACTTTGCTAAACTTAATCATTTCACAGTTTGGGCTGTTTAAATACACCGACGTCCATCTGGATACAGAAAGGTTTACATTGTCAGAGCGGGGAATTCTTCTTTTAAACCACCCATAAAAACAATTCATCTATCGCCCATAACTTGGGTTTCTTCTTTTCTGCTTTAATTTGCATTACAAGTTATTCTTCACTCTTGCAGGTGTTTTTGGAGATTCCATTGAAACTCTTTCATCCATTTGTAACAATTACACAATAGTTTTATATTTAAATTGTACTTATTTGTAACACAGAATATTGATTTCAGTTGTCTGAACTGAAATAATAATCTGTTCAGACGCGACGCTGCCAGCAGACAGAATGCCAGGCGGCAGGCCTTTATTAAGAAGACGGGCCTTTACCTGATAACGGCTTTTCCTGCTCCTCGCCAACCGGTGCTGGGTTAAGCAGGTGGGCAAAAACGGCAGCGAATGGGTTGGCAGCTAGCGGTTCGGTCCGATACATCTCCCAGAGAAGATAAAGGGCTGTGAGCCGCTGTGGAGACGTCGGGAGAAGGTCGGGCTGCTGAAGTAACATTACTAACACCGAACCCACTCGAAAGTGTTCGGCCTTGCCGAAGCAATGGTGGAAAGCTGTAGATAAGTTCTCAAATGTGTTGGTACAAGCATCCTCGGAAATAATCCCCAGCAGGTTGGAAAGCTCCTTCGGGGCGAGCGACATGACACTCCAGTTCCTTTGCTCGGGTACCCTCCGGAACAGACAACAAGAGCTGGGATCTTCCACGGAATCCACGGGGTCACTCCGTCTCGCTAAGACAACATTGCCCTATCCTGTAACTGTTCCGCTCCGTCATACAAAGTCTTTATAGTTTTCCTTCGATCAAATAAAAAGACAATGTTTGAAAATTTTAAAAACCGCCAGATGTAGCGACGCGTAAAACGGAATTTCTGCACTGTCGCACTTTACGACAGGAAGTAAATGGTGGACACGTGCACTAATGAATCATGGGAATTGTAGTTCTCTATTACCTAACGCATTGCCATTATACTGTATAACCTCACTGACCAAATTATTAGGAAGACCTGCACACCCACTTATTCATGCAATTATCTAATCGGCCAATCGTGTGGCAGCAGCGCAATGCATAAATCACACAGATACAGGTCAGGAGCTTCAGTTAATGTTCACATCAAACACTAGAATGGGGGAAAAACTGTAATCTCAGTGACTTTGACCAATCATTGGTGGCACAGGGACTGGTTTGAGTTTTTCTGAAATTGCTGATCTCATAGGATTTTCACACACAACAATTTTTAGAGTTTACTCAAAAGTTTTTTATGATAAAAAATCCAGTGAGTGTCAGTTCTTTGGATAGAAATACCTTGTTGATGAGACAGGTCAGACAAGAATGACTGGACTGGTTTAAGCTGACTGAAAGACTACAGTAACTCAGATAATCACTCTTTACAACTGTGGTGAGTAGAAAAGCATCCCAAAATGCGCAACACATTGAAACCTGAGGAGGTGGGCTACAGTAGAAGAAACCACATTGGGTTCCACTCCAGTCAGCCAAGAGCTGAAAACTGAGGCTGCAGTAGGCACACACCAAAACTGCATAGTTGAAGATTGGAAAAACATAGCTTGGTCTGATGAATCTCGATTTCTGCTGAGGCACACAAATGGTAGGGTCAGAATTTGGTGCCAATAGCATGATTCCATGTGCTTAATCAACCTTGTGTCAACAGTCCAGGCTGGAGGTGGTGGTGTAATGGTGTGATGAATCTTTTTAGCACACCTTGAATATGTTAATACCAATCAAACATCACTTGAATGTCACGGCTTATTGCAGTATTTTTGTTGACCATTCACATCCATTCATGGCCATGATTTATCCATCTTTTAATGGCTACTCCCAGCACAATAATACACCATGTTACAAAGCAATAGTTATATCAGACTGGTTTCATGAACATGGCTATGAGTTCAGTGTTCTTCAGTGGCCCTACCAGTCACCGGGTCTGAATCCATTGAACACCTTTGGGATGTGGAAGAACAGGAGATTCCCAGCAGCTGTACAGCTGACAAATATGCAGAAATTGCTTTAGTCTGTTTTGAGTAGTACTAGGGTGTTGTACCGTGTTAGCCATTATGAATGTAGAGAAAAGCCAAGCAAAATGACACCTTTTATTGGCTAACTAAAAAGATTACAATATGCAAGCTTTCGAGGTAACTCAGGCCCCTTCTTCAAGCAATCTTGCCTGAAGAAGGGGCCTCAGTTGCCTCGAAAGCTTGCATATTGTAATCTTTTTAGTTAGCCAGTAAAAGTTGTCATTTTGCTTGTCTGTTTTGAGTGAAAAAGGAGGCCCTACCCAGCATTAGTGTACCTAATAATTTGCTTGGTGAGTGATATATTTTATATAGTGAGTGGAAGGTTAACTACAAGAGTCGATACCTACTGATGACCACAAGCAAGTCACTTACAATGTATACAGTGCCTTCCATAATGTTTGGGACAAAATTTTTCCCTGATTACCCCTCTGCTCCACATTTTAAAATTAGAAATCAAACAATTCAGAGGCAGGAGGAGAGGAGGAAGGTAAAAAGAATGGAACTGAGGGTAGGAACTTTGAATGTTGGCAGTATGACTGGTAAGGGGAGAGAGTTAGCAGATATGATGGAGAGAAGGAAGGTTGATACAGTATATTGTGCGTGCAAGAGACTAAATGCAAGAGGAATAAAGCCAGGTGAATCAGGGGTGGATTCAAATTGTTCTGTTATGGTGTGGATCAGGCATGCCAAACACGCGGCCCCCGGGCTGCATGCGGCCCACAACAGAAATCTGTGCGGCCCGCATGACAGATCCTAGTTAGCACTGAACTTGTACAAAATGATTACTATCGTTTGTGATTGAATCATTCTGCATCTTCGGTGTTACTTATTGACTTTTCTTACTTCTGCCTTCTGACAAAAGCGCATTTTCCCATGGCATTACGGTACCGGAAACGTCATCAGCTAGTATAGCCACGAGCCTTGACCAAAGTTAATGAGCTGCAGCGTCACAACTGAAGTGCTAGGCTGCAGCAGCGGGCAGCAGGTGTGGCCTTACGCATGTGCAAACTGTGAACCTGCACAGTGCTGCCAAATCCCAGGGGCCGCCACCCCAATATATATTGAATATAAAACAGAAAGAGAAAATACCTACACAGCTGACAGCAATTTGGCCGAAAAACATTGTGTTTCTTGTTAATTAGTAGGCTGTATTTACTAGAGTTGGAGCAGTAAGCTATATGTAGTATTATAACGTTCTGCCGTAATGAGAATATCATGGGCCGCCACTTGGTTTTCAAGTTACGGACACGCGTATATAGAAGCGTGTCATGAGCACGAGGCGGCTATGCAGTGTCCGCAACGGATGTGGCCATCCACCGTGCATAAGATACCGTATTGACATTGCCAGGCGAAGGGGCCACCGATTCTTTCTCTGCCCAGAGCCGCCACGAGCCTAGAGCCGCCCCCTGCTAAGGCTACACTACTGACTGGGTTGCTGAGACTGGCCACTGGGCAGAACTGACCATCACGAGTAGTAATAGCCCGCATATTTTCACGTTTTTTTGCTCTAGTTTCATGTAATTTTGTGCTAGTATTGTAGCGAACAGTTAGTGCAGACTACAGCTGAAGATCTGAAGTGGACTCGAGAAGTTGGTGAGTTGTTTATTAACATATTTTTGTGATTTTGAGTTTGTAAAATTATTGTAGGTCAGGTGGCTTTTTGCATATCGGCTTATTTTACAATATAAACTTTGAAGTTAACTTAGTAAAGTAAAATTTGATTTTTGGATGATTTGTTTTCCAACTTGAATTACTGAGCATTTTCGTGATTTCAGTTCACACAAACAGAGCATTGCGCTGTTCTCTTACAACGTTGAGAATGCGAATGAGAATATCCAAATGGAATTGACTGAAGTGCAGTCAGATTCTATTCTAAAGGCAAAATACAACGAAGTTGGTGTGCCAGGCTTGTATGCTTACCTGCCTTCGTATGTGCAGATCCGTAAGTTGGCATCGAGAGTACTGTCAATGTTCGGAAGCACTTACCTTTGTGAGCAATTATTTTCGTTAATGAAAGCTACCAAAACCCCACATTGCTCAAGACTTACTGTCGAGCACCTTTCATCCCTCATAAAAGTTGCAGCTGCACAAGATTTCAAGCCTGATATTGACGAACTGGTTACTAACAACAGATGCCAAGTGTCGGGACAAAAGAAATAAATCTCACACTGTAAGGCTCCTATATAAGCAATAAATATAATATGAATATAATATAATAAGGACCTAGCTAACAGGCTAAGACTCTAATTCTACACTGTTGTATGGAGACTGTATGGAAATAAATTGCTTTTCTTTAAACTTTAAACTTTAAGTGTTACATTTTTTAAAGTTTTCAGTATTGGAAAGAAAGCTACAGTAACTTTGTATAATAGTATAATAGTATTTGTTACAGTGCGGCCCGCTGACGCACGTATGGCAGTCGAAGCGGCCCACCAATGGTAGTGAGTTTGACACGCCTGGTGTGGATGGATGAGAAATGGAGTAGGGGTTATTCTGAAGGAACAGTATGTCAAGAGTGTTTTGGAAGTGAAAAAAGCATCAGACAGTGTGATGATTATGAAGCTGGAAATTGAAGGTGTGATGATAAATGTTGTTAGTGCATATGCCCCGCAAGTTGGATGTGCGATGGACGAGAAAGAAGATTTCTGGAGTGAGTTGGATGAAGTGATGAACAGTATACCATTAGAGTGGATTTCAATGGACATGTTGGTGAAGGGAACAGAGAAAATGAGGAGGTGATGGGTAGGTATAGTGTCAAGGAGAGGACAGGATGGACATGGCTGAGGTGAATATGTATTTTCAGAAGATTAAGGTACATGGGTGACTTACAAGTTTCGAGGAAGATGCACCCAGGTAGATTGTATCCTATGCAGGAGGGTCAATCTGAAGGAGATTGAAGACTGCAAAGTGGTGGCAGGGGAAAGTGTAGTTAGGCAGTATAGGATGGTGGTCTGTAAGATGACTTTGGATATCAAGAAGAGGAGGAGAGTGAGGGCAGAGCCAAGGATAAAATGGTGGAAGTTGAAAAAAGAAGACTGCAAGGTTGAGTTCAGGGAGGAGGTAAGACAGGCACTGGGTGGCAGTGAGGAGTTACCAGACAGCTGGGCAACTACAGCAGAAGTAGTAAGGGTGATAACAAGAAGGGTGTTTGGTATGACATCTGGACAGAGTATGAAGGAAAAGGAAACCTCGTGGTGGAATGGGGAAGTACAGGAGAGTATACAGAGGAAGGGTTTGGTGAAGAAGAAATGGGATAGTCAGAGAGATACAGAAAGTAAACAAGAGTAGAAGGAGATAAGGTGAAAGGTGAAGAGATAGGTGGCAAAGGCTAAAGAAAAGGTGTATGATGAGTTGTATGAGAGGTTGGACACTAAGGAGGAAGAAAATGACCTGTACCGATTGACTAGACAGAGGGACCAAGCTGGGAAAGATGTGCAGCATGTTAGGGTGATAAAGGTTAAAGATTGAAACATACTCACAAGTGAGGAGGGTGAGTTGAGGAGATGGAAAGAGTAGTTTGAGAGGCTGATGAATGAAGAGAATGAGAGAGAGAGAAGGTTAGATGATGTGGTGATAGTGAATCAAGAAGTGCAATAGATTAGCAAGGACAAAGTAAAGTCAGCTATGAAGAGGATGAAGAATGGAAAGGCCTTTGGTCCAGATGACACACCTGTGGAAGAATATAGGTGTTTAGGAGAGATGGCAGTGGAGTTTTTAACCAGACTGTTTAATGGAATCTTGGAAAGTGAGAGGATGCCTGAGGAGTGGAGAAGAAGTGTGCTGGTTCGATTAATGAGCCGCAGTATGGTTTCATGCCAGGAGAGAACACCACAGATGTGATGTTTGCTCTGAGGGTGTTGATGGAGAAGTATGGAGAAGGCCAGAAGGAGTTGCATTATGTCTCTGTGGACCTGGAGAAAGCAAATAATAAGGTGCCTTGAGAGGAGTTGTGGTATTGTATGAGGAAGTCGGGACTGGCAGAGAAGTATGTAAGAGTGGTACAGGATATATACAAGGAAAGTGTGACAGTGGTGAGGTCTGTTGTAGGATTGACTGATGCATTCAAAGTGGGGGTGGGATTACATCAGGGATCGGCTCTGAGTCCTTTCTTATTTGCAATGGTGATGGACAGGTTGTCAGACAAGATTAGACAGGAGTCCCTGTGGACTATGATGTTTGCCGATAACATTGTGAACTGTAGCAAGAGTAGCGAGCAGGTTGAGGAGACCCTGGAGAGGTGGAGATATACCCTAGAGTGGAGAGGAATGAAGGGCAGTTGCAGCAAGACAGAATACATGTGTGTAAATGATAGGGAGGTAGTGGAACGGTGATGATACAGGAAGTAGAGTTAGCGAAGGTGGATGAGTTTAAATACTTGGGATCAACAGTACAGAGTAATGGGGAGTGTGGAAGAGAGGTGAACAAGAGAGTGCAGGCAGGTTGGAATAGGTGGAGAAGAGTGTCAGGAGTAATTTGTGACAGACGGGTATCAGCAAGAGTGAAAATGAAGGTCTACAAGACGGCAGTGACACCAGCTACAGTATGTTATATGGGTTGGAGACGGTGGCACTGACCAAAAAAACAGAAGACAGAGCTGGAGGTGGCAGAGTTAAAGATGCTAAGATTTGCATTGGGTGTGACGAGGATGGACAGAATTTGAAATAAGTACATTAGAGGGTCATTTCAGGTTGGAGTTTGGAGACAAAGTCAGAGAGGCGAGATTGTGTTGGTTTGGACATGTGCAGAGGAGAGATGCTGGGTATATTGGGAAAATGATGGAGCGGCCAGGTAAGAGGAAAATAGGAAGGTCTAAGAGGAGGTTTATGGATATAGTGAGAGAAGTCATGCAGGTGTTGGGTGTAACAGAGCAAGATAGATAGGACAGTAGGATATGGAAAAAGATGATCTGTTGTGGCAACCCCTAACAGGAGCAGCCAAAAGAAGAAAAAGAAGACAGTTGATTTAGGTAATCCTAAAGTTCTACCGATGTCTTGAATGGTTTTATTCTTGTTTTCAGCTGTAGGAAGCTTACTGTGTGCCATTTGAAGGCCTCATGTTTTTTTTTTCAGGTTGCGCCCCTCCAACATATAAAATTTGTGAATTTAGGTGTTGATTGGAGACTTTACATATTCCCACAATGACTGAATGTAGTGTGTGTCCTTTATCATATCCTGTCCACAGTTAATGTCTGTGTTGTACTTGATGCTGCCAGGATAGATTCTGTGAACTTGTGAACTTGAAAAGATGAAAAAAAAAACAGTTCAAAAAATGAAAGAATGAAAAGTTGACATCAAATACTAAACAGTTACCTTTTTTAAAGTCATAAAATTACAACTTGTATATGGCATTTTGCCATCTTTGAAGTGAAAACTTAAATCTAAAAGAAGTATTTACTCCTACATGAGAGATGGTATGTTCAAATATGAAAGAAAGTGTTTGTCTAAATTCTTAAGTGTGGCTGCATCTAAATTCAGGAGAACCAATACTCCCACATAGCTCTATGGCCATGTATCCTATTCCAAGCCTGGGAGCTGTTTGTGAATAATTTGCAATTTTGGCCAGTTTTCTCTGTGTATTTTGGTTTCCTTCCACATGCAAAAAAATGTTAGGTTCATTCATTGTTAAATCTAACTTGGGCTGATATGAGTAAAGGCAGGTATGTGCAAGTGATCATCTTGCAGTTGATAGGTGTTTCATGCCAAGTTGGTTTTGGCCTTATGCCTAATTCTGCAGGGATACATTCTTGCTCCCTGTTTTCCTGTAATAGGAAAGAAAAGACCTGACAAATGGATGGCATCTAAATAAAAGGGGAGCACTCTATACAAAGGACAGGTTTATGAGCGTGAAAACATATACACATCTAACTACTGCATTCCACGCAGACCTTCACAGAGTTGTAGGGTAATGTCAGATATCCTACATATATTAGGCTCAAAGCAGGAACCCAAGCAGGTTGGGCACCACTTGTAGAGCTGCAGGTTCAATATATGGAACATAAGGTTTTCAAACCTGCTTAACCAAACAGAAGGGTGTGAGCTGAGCCTGAACGTATCCTGACAGCAATATTTCTAAAAGTCTTATAAATGTAAAGACCATACTGTTGTGCTTTTCTGAAAGCAGAATAACAAGAAGAGTAAAAAAGACCAGCTAATTAAATGAGATCAGTTGTTATCGATTATTATCACCAATTGTGAATCTGGTTGGAACAAAAACCTGCAGCCACAGTGGGTCCCCAGGATCGAATTTGGGAATCACTGCCTTAGATTATCCTAATATTTCTTCATATTCCATATATGGAATGCTTCTATGTGATACCCATGTGCTTATCAGTTAAATGTTAATAAAGCATTTGTGTAATCATGATACTTTATAAAAGCCTTTGTTAAACAAAGAACCCTAGCATAGCTGCTTTTGCTGTATGAAACAGGTAGCCTCATGCTCTTTAATCCGGAGAGATACCTTACTTAAATAAAATGTGTCACACATTTCTGGAGTCTGAAGAGCCTTTGTCTAAAAGAGATGTCCTGAACTGGGAATAGGAAATTTTCTCTGTCACCACTCACTCATACATCCAATCAACCTAACCAGCACATCTTCTGAAATGTAAGACAAAACCCATTCAGACACAGAGAGAAAGTGAAAACTGCACATAGATAATGACCAGGCAATGAATAAGAACCCTGGACACTGAATCTGTGAGGTATCAATGCCACTCACTGCACTACTAAGACACCTTCCTTAATATGTGTATAAACAATATATTCACATATAAACAATAAAAAAGCAGAATATCATATTATTTTGCATCAGTCTTAAAACTTGCCAATTCTCCAACTCTATTTAAAGATCTCAATTTTCTGAGATACAGGTACGTATTTTTTCTATAACTTCATTTGACAAAAACAGTCATTTGTCTTTCATTTTAGTGCTCTAACAATGTATATTATCCTATCATCTGATGTATAGAAGAGTTCTGTTTTACATATCAGAAGATGGTGTTTGAGGCAAACAGTAAGTGCTTGAAGACTGCCAGCATTGCCTGTTGCAATATATAATGTTGAGAGTAACCATCCTCTTGTCAGTTATGTGAAAACTGAGGTGAGCCTTTAAAAAGGAATCTGCAATGGAAGTGACAGAAGGTAGAAAGGTGAATGAGGCCAGATGATCAAAGTTCTTCATCCAAGCTGGCAATGTCAGAGCTTCAGTGGAACCAGATAGGCATGTGGTTTCTTTGACATATTCTAAAATATTCTCCTATGTTTTCTATGGTGTAGTCTTGTTAGTCTAAATCTGCACACTCACACACTAATGTTTACTCATAACAGAAAAAGTTTAGAGTCACCAGTTAAACTAACAGGTACCCACTGAAAAACCCACACAGATTTGGGGAAAATGTGAAGTCAGCACAGAGTCCACCTGAACCAGAATTCGAACCCTAGACCCTGGAGTTGTGAAGCAACATCACTAACCTCGATGTCAAATAATTTTTTATTTTTTTATTTTATTGATTTTATTGTAATCATTCCATACAAATAGATCAATTTTTACAAAAAAATAGGATTGAAAACAAATCAACCCCCACCCGTCATGTCACGCAATTTTATTGGTTAGTGTCTCCTTCACAAACACCAGATTCAAACAAGCACTGTAACTGATTGCACCTAACATCACTTGCATGGGCTGTGTGTCACAGAAATAGGCACAATGGATGTAGCTACTCACCATGGACACATACATGACTGTCACACATACAGGACTGTCACTCATGCCAAGTCAGAATAGATTATCATCACTAAAGACCACTGTCTCTTATTCCTCCCTCCAATCACACTAGTCAAGGAAGCACTATAGGAGTTTGTGGTTGTCCTGCTTCAAGAAGATGAGTGATTCAAGTGGATACTTCTGAGGTGACAGTGCTTTGTTGAGTGCCACTGTGGGTGTTCAGTCTACTACAGCCTCCCTTCTGATGTGTTTGTCTTGACGTACATCTGTATGTCTATGTAGTCTAAAAACACTTCTCTGGGTGTTAGTGTGTTCTTCTTCCCATTGTACCTAACACTACTACACCCTAAACACCACTCATCAAATTCATTACACCGAATGATGGAAAGCCATCTTGCTTCACAAAGGCACTCCTAGTCACAATCCTAGTCAAACTCTATTAATTGTAGCAACTGTGCACAATGATGTCTACCAGGCATGAAGAGCACTTCACAGAGTACTGTATTTCAAGTGGTTCCACAAGCAACAGTTCCCATCGTGCTACAGTTTAAGCAAAGGCATGACCTTTGCCATACTCTATAATGTTTCGGGGTGCTATACTGATCTTGGGACTTTGATTATTTTCATTTATATTTAAATATATTTGCTTAGCAGACACTTTTGTCTAAAGTCACTTACAAAAGAGGTAAACATAACTGAGCAAACATTTGTTTGAGGAAATGTTTGGGGAAACAAGTGTTACAGAACAAGTTTGAAATTGATCACTGCAAGTTATGAGTTCACAACAAAATACAGCCTAGTTACAATTCCAAGGTTACAAAAGCTAACAGCTAATATCAGTCAGTCATTTTCCAACCTGCTATATCCTAACACAGGGTCACGGAGGTCTGCTGGAGCCAATCCCAGCCAGCAAAGGGCGCAAGGCAGGAACAAATCCCAGGCAGGGTGCCAGCCCACTGCAGGACACACACACACCAAGCACACACTAGGGACAATTTAGGATCGCCAATGCACCTAACCCGCATGTCTTTGGACTGTGGGAGGAAACCGGAGCACCCGGAAGAAACCCATGTAGACACGGGGAGAACATGCAAACTCCATGCAGGGAGGACCTGGGAAGTGAACCCAGGTCTCCTTACTGCAAGGCAGCAGCGCTACCACTGCGCCACCATGCCGCCCTAACTAATATTTATGTCAAGTTATATGGCTACTTTAAATCAAGTTGATCCATCATAAGTGATTGTGGATGTTTGCATAACACTGCCCTGTGATGAACTGGAATCCCACCCAGGACTTGTTCCTGCCTTGCACCCGATACTATTGGGATAGGCTCTGGCCCATTGTGACAATTGCACTGGATTAATCAACTTTGATACAGGATGAATGAATGCTTCTGGAAATGGTTGGCATAAATATGGATGTTTTTCTTTATCCATGTGCAGAACATTTTTAAATCTATTATGAGTAGTTGCAATAAAAAACACTTGAAAACCTCACAGAAAAGGCTACAACTTCCACTAAAATCAAGCATTACAGATGTTATCTAAAGATACTGTAATTAGCAATATTTTATTCATTCTTGCTGTGCTTACTGTATAATGGGCAAAGAATTCTCAAACAGAGGTGGGTAAACTACTGAAATGCACAGCACTGAATGCACAGTGGAGTCTGAGCTGTTAGGCATGTTTAAAAATAGATTTGCTTTGCACCAGCAGAGGGAGATCTATCATGGGCTGCCACAGGGTTTATCTTTTATTTCTTGATTGGAAAACAGCTGCTGTTTTTCTTTTTCCTTCCCATATTTTTGCATTCTCTCCATGCAGACTCCCTCATGTTTGTTTTGATCTGTATAACTGCTGAAATTCCAAATGGCATTCTTAGTTTTGTTTTTAACTGAAAATGTATTTGAAAGAACAAACAATTTTTTCATTTTAGGAGAATTTTTAAATGATTAAATAATGTATGGATGGGGAGTTTTAGTTGAGCCCCTAGAAGAACAGTTTCATTTGCATAACTATTTATAATATTCACACTAAAAATAAAATAATGCAACATTAAATTTTACTCTCTGGGGTGTTAATATGGCAATTTGTCCACCTGCTACCCCTCCATTTTCTGAATCTGTTTTTATCCATTATTAAGTTGCAGGTAGGTAGTGTCTCTTCCAAAAAAAACACATAAAGACTAGACCCAGGCCCTGTAAAGCCTTGCACACACTCACTTACACACAACTGAACAATTCAGAGTTGCTAATGAACCTAAGACAGTAAGACAGAACTGGGGTTAGCACTGCTTTCATCATAGACCTAATGTCCTAGTCTTTGAATCCAGCTCCCTGACTATACTAGTTTTCTTTCCATCTCTCCAAACACGTTAGGCTAGGCTAGGTTAGGGAAATATGGTTGCAGTAGGAAAGTACAGAACATAAGGCTTTGTTACACAGATACAAAAAAGTAAGCCAAGATACAACAACTAACAAACAGTGTTATCATAAGTGTGCTTTCTCAGTTTAGAATTCTGCATTAATTCCTACAAATGCTCTGTGGTGGATACAATAGACAACTCTAAATTTGCCCTAATCAATGTAGGTTTTTCACACACGAAAAGATTTTAGAATTAATGTCAATTCAATATCTGCAGAGAACATTTAAAGATTCACTGTTGTTGAGATTAGTATTTAAAATATGGTGGATAACCCTTTTGGAGTTCTTGAGGTTTGTGCAAAGCTGGTGTTTAGAGTGGGAGGGATGGATTTTATTTCATCTTGATACACCATTTGAGCTATATCCATACATCCATTTTCTGTTTCCACTTTGTCCAGAGTGGGGCTGACAGGGATAGGAACTTATTCTGGCAGCACTGGGTGCAAGGAAGGCACCAACTTTGGACCAGGCACCAGTCCATCAGAGATCTTAGATAAATATAAAAATACTGCTCTATAGCTAAATGTATATTTGTCCTCTTTTGAACAAATGTCAGACATCTTACTTTAAAACAGTAACTCTTTTACCAAATAAGATTCATAACACCTACCAGCACAGGAAATCTTTGTTAAATCAAAGTTACAATCACTGACATATTTTCATGTGCCAAAACCTGTCAACCTGAATAAAAAACAATTCATCTTAGTGTGGGATCAAACTGGCAGCATTTATAATGTGGGTCATTCAGGTAGGTAGCATATTCCCCATTCCTGGACCTTCAAGGAGACGCTATAAAGTAAGCTTTGTCAATTGTGAAGCAAAGAGAAATGATCCTTAGAGTGGATGTGAACATCAAGATCACACTGGATATGTTTGTATCAATCTTTCTAGATAAATGAATACTCTGTCTCCCAGTAAGTCTAAATGCACTTATTTAACCAGAAAGTCCCAGTCAAGTGGGCTAAAAATAAAGAAATCTGATGCCTGCTGCTTTTCCATGCCAAATTTAATGTCTGCTCTTTCTACCCAACGGACTCTGAGAGATCATCATATGGGACTTCAATCCACAGCAGCTGTTCAAGAACAAATCTGATGAAAGATATTACAAAATGACAAACAAGCACATTCAGATTTGTCCAGTACTGAATTATGTCTCTTGTTTCTTGTCAGTATGTTCATAAAGCTTTACATTTTTTAGGAAATCTTTCACTTTTTCATGTTTTACCCTGTAAGTAATAGGGTTGTTCGTCCAGAGGTGAATAAAATGCTTAATCAAATATATATACATAACAAATAAGCATTCTTGATCAGTACATACATAGATGTAGAAAGGTAAAATTATGCTATGGTAATTTCCTACTAGCTAATTTATGTCTGTTCAGTGTACATTGTTTTTTTTTAATTATACAGTGAAATCCTCTACACTTTATCATTTTAGTAATTTGGAAAACTTATATTGGTTGAAAAGCAGAGGGTTTATTAAAATATTCTTGAACTGCCAAACACTTTGGCAGCTGAACAAGTATTTCTGTATCTCCTAAAACCTGAGGGGTGATTACAAAGGCTGCCTTGGGACTGAAGGGAAGATGCATAAATAAAGCTGTGATAAATGAAGGAGCAGTACTACCCTTTAAAAATACATTTTACAAGTAGAAGCATTTATCTGCCCACCTGTTTTATCTACCCATATCCGGGCAACATAAAGAGAAGGTTGGAAACTGTACTGGAAGGAACACTAGTATTCACACACAAACTCATAAACTCAGTCACACAAGGCCAAGTTAAAGGAATGCCAACCCAAGTGCTTATTTTTAGATTATGAAAGTAAACCCTGAATGAACCCTGAGTTTCTGAAGGAAGGAAAAAGGCATAATTGTAATCACCAAAACAATAGTAATATTACAAATAAATTTACAAATTTGCACTCACAAACTAGCACAATTACTTAACAGCTCATTAAGATATAATTCACTCAGTGGCCACTTTTTTTTAGGTATACCCTTCTGTCTCCTGACCAGCTGAGTTGCTGTGTCTATTTTAACTAAAAGACTGAAGGGCTATGGTTTTCCTGGAAGACTAGCCAACAGAAAGACACTTTTCTCCAAGAAAACTGAAGGTCAGAAGTTTCATGTTTCATGCAAAGTTTTATGTGAGAGGACAAGATCTCCAGGACAGTATCATCTTAGCAGGTAAGAGTGAAGTGGGGTGGTCATAAGTCATAAGGTGTGCCATGTGGAAGAATAATTTTAGGATAACATAGCATTCATCTTTAAGAAATAGCATACTGGGTTAATAAATGTCGGAAACGAGATAAAGGTCAAGTGAACAACAAAATGTACACTGAAATATAAGAATTGGTTTAAGAAAAATACTGAGACGATCAAGTAAATAAAGAATGTACCAGAAGAAAGGTTGATGTAATACGGTATACAAAATGTACTGAAGGATGACTAAGAAATCAACAACAACAACAACAACATTTATTTATATAGCACATTTTCATACAAAAAGTAGCTCAAAGTGCTTTACATAATGAAGAAAAGAAGAATAAAAGACAAATAAGAAATTAAAATAAGACAACCTTAGTTAACATAAAAAGGAGTAAGGTCCGATGGCCAGGGTGGACAGAAAAAACAAAAAAAAAACTCCAGAAGGCTGGAGAAAAAAAATAAAATCTGTAGGGGTTCCAGGCCACGAGACCGCCCAGTCCCCTTTGGGCATTCTACCTAACATAAATGAAATACTGTAGTCCTCTTTGTAGTTAGGGTTCTCACGGAGTCACTTGATGCTGATGGTTATACAGACTTCTGGCTTTTAATCCATCCATCATTGTTGGAACATCATGGTGCTTTGGGTAGATGGTGGTGGCACAAGCCACCACCAATAGGACACCGGAAAAGGAAACAGAAGAGAGAGTAGGGGTTAGTACAAATTTTGAATGAATAGTTATTATAATGAATTGGATATACAGAGTGTCAGGATTAAATTACAGTGAAGTTATGAGAAGGCCATGTTAAAGTAATGTGTTTTCAGTAGTTTTTTAAAGTGCTCCACTGTATTAGCCTGGCGAATTCCTACTGGCAGGCTATTCCAGATTTTAGGTGCATAACAGCAGAAGGCCGCCTCACCACTTCTTTTAAGTTTTGCTCTTGGAATTCTAAGGAGACACTCAGTTGAGGATCTGAGGTTGCGAATCAGCAGATGTCCTATAATCAATGAGAATGGACAGTTGTTATATGCACAGAAATTTCAAGGGTGGTGACTCATCTCAAAAGGTATAAGAAGAACCAGAAAATAATATAATAGACTTTTATTTTATATAAATCATTTGGGTGTAAACCAATGAACCAACCAGAGTAAAATGTATGCATTCATTGACATTGTATGTAAATTCAACAGTTTATAAAATGAACCTCTATTCTTTGTTTATCTGACCATTCTGACCATACTGTAACAGACTGCTTTTTGAAGAATGCTCCCTCCAAGGCATTTTGCAGAGGAGCAATTAAAAGATACAATGAACAGCTTTTCTCCTGCCTGATTACTGAATTGTCCTGATAGAGGATGTTTCTTTCTTTAATAAGATGTTACATTTTGTCAGGTCTCCTTTATGATTATCAGTTAGCTTATGATGCACTTGAAAGAAAACTTGTGACTCTAAACATGTGTGTTCAATAATATGAACTTCTGAATATATATTTGAATTTGGCACACTAAAAGGAAAACAGCTGAAATTCACAATGATTAATAACACAGCTTAGAAACTGTCTGAAGAAGTTAAGAATGACTGAGCACACTTTTGGTGATGTCTCTTGTGTATCTGAACTGTTTTACACATGGTGTGTTTACCCCACTGCTGTAGGTCCACCTGGAGGATCCACCTTTTTAACTTGAACTTGAAGTAGGAGAGGAGATAATGCAATATCTTGTTTAGTGCTCCCACCTGACATTCATTGTAAATTAGTGTTTATACAAGCTTAGTTTCACCCACCTCTGCTTGTTTGCCGAATCCACCATTTGTCTTACTGATTTTTGTTTTTTGTTTCTCTGTCAGCTATGTTTCTATGTTTTTTTTTTGTAGTCTCAGTATTTTTCTAACTGATTGTTTATGACTATGCCAGGATAAAACATCTATGCTAGACTTTGCTATAAGTCTGTATGGAAGCCATGCAAATTTACTGTCTGAACAAATAATTCTGTTAAAATAGCTGTTCAGAATTAGAACTACTACTGTTTGAAAAGAGAAGTGTAAAATCTGTAATCAATCAAAAGTAATTAACATTCAACCAAATGGTCTTCTATGCTTTTGGCCATTTTAGATGGCCTTGGTCCCAATTGGCCATATATTTTATCAATCCTTCTCAAGGCAAAAAAAAAAGTTTTTATTACTGTGGCCTGTTTAAGAAAAGAAATGTTTATTTAGTAGGCAACACATTAGCTAGTGCCGCTGCCTTTCAGATCCAGTGTCCTAAGCCTAAATCCCTTACCAGATTGTTGTCTGTGTGGAATTTGTATGTTCTTCTCATGTCTATGTGGCTGTTCCCTTCCACACCCTTAAAGAGATGCATGTTTTCTGCCAGGTCTAAAATGGTACTGTGTGTGTGTGTGTGTGTGTGTGTGTGTGTGTGTGTGTGTGTGAAGGTGTCCAGAAATGAACTGGCATCCTACCACGGTTTGAGTCTCCCAGTCAAATTATAGCCCAAATATAGTATTTTATCTTTCATCTCAATGAATATGGTCATAATTATCCATGTTTTTTATCTCTGATTAGCCATCTTTACATGGCAGAAAACACAACATTGCATGCTGAGAAGTCATGAGCAGAGCAGAATTTCCACAGGATTTTCATGGCAAGACACTTTTCATTACTCAAATGAGTGGATTTACCAAGGAAAAAAATAGCCAATGCAGTTCTACACAAGTTTTAAGTCATTTGTGTAATGGCGTAAGTGCAACAGGAGATTATTGGACTCATTATATACATTTTTGCCAATCACTAAAATTTCTGGTTTTTCTCCTTATTTTGTTTGAGAAAATTACAACTCATCCATTCAGAAACACAAGTAAGACATTGTGTCAGTGAATCAAGAGAGTTGGGGTCATCAGGCGCTATTAATAAACTCAAGATGTGCAACAATACTCATGAATGTTTTTGGCTTGAAAACAAATGTATTCAAAATGTTTGTAGGCTTTTGTTTTCATGTTTGGACCAATGCCTTATAAATTCCATTTTAAACCACAAGAATAGGCACAGCATTTTTTAGAATTCATTGAAAAATGAAATTCTTTACTTGGGAGAAGATTCATGTCTAGTATGACTGTATCTTGCAGGGTCACACACTCCCTAAAAATGTAGTTAATTTATTTTGCAGTGGCATTTAGCAAAGGCTAGAGCACAGATGCACCACAATAAAATTGACAGAGGGACAAAACACTTGAGAGTGATATATCACTTAGCTTAGCCTAAAAGCTGATTTAGCACAGTCAATAAATCACTCATCATCAAAGCAAGAGACTCTGATACATCAGGTACAGGGGATTATGAGGTGAGTTCTTAACTATTCAGTGGTGTCCCACATGGCTTGTTTCTGAGGCTGAATGACTTGAACTCCAACAAGACAGCACTCAGATATCAGCCACTTTGAAAGACAGAAAATAAGTGAGAAGCAGGGTTTGCTAAAAAAGTATATCCATTAAATGATTTAATACCTAGTTCAGCAAGAAGTAACACCAGCAGTTGGGAAGAAAAGATCATACAGGGCAGTCATGATGAGACAACCAGGAGACTGGACTAGATGGGAGAATGTGTCTGAGAATAAGGTGACCTGGGTGGAGTTATGAAAATCTAAGTCACACTACGTACAATTCCTCACACAGGCAGTGCATCATGTGCTGACTACTCCATTGCACCTGCACATATAGGGTAAAGAAGAGTCTCCAGCATGCTCACTCTGCTCCAAGCAAGGTGCCTTTCAATACATCAATACATCCTGAGCAGCTGCTCCAAAGACCTTGGTAAGGGAAGTTGCAGATGGTGGTGTGAAGGCTGAAACTAGCTGTCAGTGAAGGAATTATTGCAGCCAAGTGTTCCTGTCCCTTTAACCAGATAAACACTTTTGTTAGAGCAGGCGAGCTGCCTAAAGCCATAAGGAAAACATCTGTAAGCACCTTGGAATCAGTAAAAGATTGGCAGTTGCAGGTGGACCTGAAATGACAGCTAACGTTCTCCGGTCACACTGCTGTCATTGCTTTGCTTTGCAATCTTTTCTGAAACCACCAAGCAAATGGTGACATTGGAAGGGACAACCATATTGGAATAATATCTGAAAGAGTCCTCTGTGAGGAAAATCAACAAATATGCAGAACTGGTGAGAGAACTCACGAAGTTGGAGAGAGAGACAAGTGCTTTCCTGTGTAGGTTGGCTTCAGGAGCTTTTAAAGCTTGCTCATTAATCAAGGCCCGCAGTTTTTTGGGCATAATCAGATGTAGGAGGAGGAGATCCATTCATAAGACTAAAAAAGTGGCACAGAGAATCTCTCGATGTCTGTGACTCAAGTGAGGACAGAGTTGAAGTCTAAGTAGCTATTGCATCAACAGGGCACAAGCTGTGGTTTGATCAGCCCCAGCGGTATCACCTGGATAAGGGTTTATGATGCTGAAAGACCTGAAACACCTGATGATTCATTGAACATCACTCATGATTTGTCTAGTAGAATCAGTAGAAATATTTAAATATTATGAACTCAGTCAGTTCCCCTAATTTCCTCTGTATCCAGAATATTCTTGCATGTTCTCAGTTATGATCAGTCCCAACTTGTTTTGTGGTTCATTTGTTCATGTTTGCATGTGAAAAGCACGTAATATTCATTACTTTGCACTATGTACAGTAAATACTTTCAGGAATGCATAAATACAAACTAATTCTATGTGTAATACAGAAACAAATTACATTTGTACAGCTTTTAAAGTACAATTCTGAGTGAAGTACTAATTATTCTTTGTTTACAATCGTCCAAAATGTACAGCCAATCACATAAAGGAGTGCCTTATCATACAATAAAATATTCTAGACAAATCCAGCTAAAGGGGATACTTCAATCCAATTGATGCAATAAAGGCAGATTGTCAGCTCCCATCGTCGCAGTCTAACTACAAGCTGGAATATTCATGCTTTAATGGGAAAGCAGTCTAACTACAAGCTGGAATAGTCCTGCTTTAATGGGAAAACCCTCTGGTAAAATACTTATGGCTATTATTGACTAAGGGCTTATGACATCAATAATTTTCAATTTCTTATTTGTATTGATTTTTGAACTCTATACTTGGATTAAGCTGATTCAGAAATGAATGGAACTTAAATCTCGAAGGACGTGTGGAACTGTGCTTACACTTTGATATTAAATATTTTTGTTGATGTCCCCTCAGTGACTGATATAAATATCACTGCTCAGATTTCATAAGACAGCCAAAGATACCGTGGAATGAGCAAATATGCACAGTATGTACCTGCCATTACGTACTTCTGACTTACGTTAACTCTGAGGAACGCAGGGCACATCCTAGCCTAACGCATCCCTCTCTTTGCTGGAGCAGCAGTCTCACTTTGTTTTGTCTTGGTTATTTTGGTTGCTACCTCCACCGCAGCTGCAGCTGCGCTCAGAACCTCTGCCGCTCTCTGTCACGCCTCACGCGCCTGCTGTTGTTTCTCACTCAGGGAAGGCTGGCGTATTCACGTGGAAAACACCAATCACAGGGTCAATGGGCTCGGACTTCCTCTTCTCGATCCGGAACTCTGTAGCAAGATGGTAAAAAATATGCGGAAATCAGCCCCTGAATGTATCTGCAGGCAGCAAAGCTAAAGTGCATTTTATGTGTGCGTCGGGGCCGGGAGACTGGCGGCGAGTGCAAGCGGCCGCGAAAGAGCCACGCTGGGCATCCGTCTGTGGAGGCAGTAGGGGCTTCTTGGACGGCTCCTCTGAAGAACGGCGGTGTGCGCCCTTTGGAAGGCGTGGATAGCATGTTCTTTTCACATTGAAGAAAAAAAATGTGGTTAAAACCCGAAGAGGTTTTATTGAAAAATGCTTTGAAGCTATGGGTGACGGAGAAATCCAACTCTTATTTTGTCTTGCAACGTAGACGAGGGCATGGGGACGCTGGAGGCAAAATATCAGGTAAGGAGACGTCTCTAGACCCAGCATTATGGACTGTCCACTGGAAATGAACGTTTTAAAGAAAAAACTAATAATAACAGTAAAATACTCGTTTTTTTACTTCACTGTTCTGCGTGCCTTAGGTGGGAAAATCTGCGTAGGTCCATCTTCGTCGCGGCGCCTCCTATAAATAACATTCATATGTAAGAAGGGGTGCGCATGAGGTGTATTTTTAAGATGAAGGGAAGCTGACCACAAGTTCCCAGATAGCCCCCCCAGCTGCATACCATTACCACTGTATCATTTGCAAAGAGGGAGTGTCAAAGGTAGCCCCTGATTATTTTATTTTCTCTCTGTATGATTTTTACGCGTTTCTAGTACGTGCTGGAAGGGAAAATCGCCAGCCCCGGACGGGACGCCAGTCCATTTCATAACGCACTTAACGTACCTAATGTAATGTTAATGCAAATCGGGGTCTCCGTCTCCTTTTTATCAGGTGGAGTGGTGTGATCATCGGTCCGTCCATTCGTCTTCCAAAAGGGACCTGGCGCACACCTTAGCAAGCATTCAGTGCAAGGCAGCAACAGTCCCTAGACAGGGAGCCATCCCATCGCAGGGTGATCACACTCGCGCGCACACAACGGACATAATCAATTGGACATAAATGCTATAGTTGATTGGACTTGCTCTGAAAAATCAGCATTTAGTACAGAAAAAATCGATTGCGTGAGCTTTCTAATGTGTCTTTTTGATCCGCTTCATTACTACGTGTTTCTCTCGTATGTCGATAATTTTATTCCCATTCCTGCTTATTTCAGGCTTGTGACGCAGTAGCAGTGCATTTCTGTAAGGGTTGGCACTCGGTGGTAAATAAGTAACTCGCCACATAACATCCCGATGGTGCCTTGCACAGCCTGGAGCTAAACTTGCTGGAGGTGAGGAGGCCATCGGTAACGAAAGCCGTTTGTGGTGATGTTTCTTGTGAAAGTATTTAACGCGCGCTGGTTATAAACAAAAGGGCATTGTCCGCTTTACAGATTTCTTTTGATCTCAACTTCACACTGCGTCAGGTGATTTATTAACACTTGTGAACGCGTTACTTTGTTATATTAAAACACACCTGGCATTCCATCGACGCCGGCAATACACGTCGCGCATGCGCTCACGACACAGGTGCTCGCGGAGCGTGCCATGCGCAGCTGACTTTTTTGTATTTATGGGTCTTCTTTCATCTGCAAAGTACAGACTTGTAAAACGTTTTAAGCCCAATGTATGGCAAAAATATATCGAGAAGCAAAATCAACTGGTGTGCAATTAGTTGTGTGGAGACATACTTAATTCCATTTTAATTATCCGTTTTGTATTATTACCCTGTGATGTATCTTGAATTGCACTTTTTTGGATAGTTACATCCTGCAATTTCCATACAAACTATTGTCTGGGTGAAGCAGTGTATTTACTGACTGCACTTTAAAAGGATTAGAATTTCTCAAAGCTCAGTTTTTGCATTGCTAAGGTTAGCAATGAATTGGATTGCATAAGCATAGACGTTCTGAGTTTTCTAGATAGCTGGTTTGTGGTATATTATGGTATAGCTCTGTTCTACACTATTGGTCATTACCTAGAACAGATGTTATTGAATATAACATTCCCAGACTTGCTTGGAGAAACTGAACAGAGTAATTTTTATATACAGTCACATTATTACACAGTTCATAGCTGGGGACAGGCAACTAAACCCAAAACATATGAAACTAATTCCAGACAGTTAATCAAATTCAAAATCTGTCCACTTGTCCTGTTTTGTTTACATTATTTTTCATAGGTTGCTGGACTGATTTATAACATTATAAAGTATGGTTGTATGCTCTGCTCTGTTTACAGAGACCTGCTGCTCAAGGAATACCTCAGAGAGGCTAAGGTTATATTGTAGTTACTGTTTTCTCAAAGTTCATGTTGCCCAGCAGATGACAAGTCATTACCTACAGCTTTATTTTTCTCCATGCTCTCTTTAGTAACTGAAATTATTTGGGTTTGCATTGTTTAATACTCGATCTCCATGCAAAAAGTGAATTCCAATACAGATGAGCTGATATCAATGTATTGGCAGAGTTCAGTGTTAGCTGGAAACTTTATTCTCTTAGAAAGAACTGGGTAAAGGTGTATTTCTGAGAAACTAGTTACCACCTAAAAGATCTATACCACAGTAATTTCATCCTTATTCTTCTTTTACCCTTTTTGAATGTGGTGCCACCATATTGCACCAGCCTTCTCCAGTCTCATCTGTTGTATACTTCATTCCCCTTTCTCCCTTCCATCCCAATTTACACAGTTCATTTGCTTTATCTGTGATCATCCTCTTCTTGTCTGTCTGGGCACTTCCTTAAATGTCTGATTCTTCTCATGACATGCCCATACTCTATAACCTTATTTTCAGAAGTTTTCTTTGTGATTTCCCCAACTTTAACTGTATCTCTGATTCCCTCATTCCTGATGTTATTAAGCTTTTTTACTCCACACATCCATCTCGACATCCTCATTTCTGTAGCATCCAGCTTCCTTTCATGCACATTTTTAACTGCCCAGATTCCTGACCCATACAGCAATGCTGTTATGACCACTGTTTTATACTTTTTAGAATTCACGTGCATCTTTGGTTACATTATACTCACGATACCCTTTTACAGTTTTTCCAGCTTGATTGCATGCTAAGGTTAGAATGTTTTGGGTAGAGGGGTCCTTTCATCAGATTGGCTGTCCCAGCATAGACTCAGCTGTGGAATGGCCAGTAGGGAGGAGGCACTTGTTGGTGGAGGTCTCCAGGACTCTGAACAAATCTGTACCCTCCTATGTGATAGTTCTAAATTTAGTGAGTGATATAATCTATTCTTGCATTTTTGCCTTGCAGTTTGTATTGTATTCCTGAGCTGGTAATGATAGATTGGCCATCTAACTGTGAAGAGGATTACATGTGTTCTGTTTTGTCTTTTGTATTTACCTCATTTTTTGACCTCCATTGTATGCCCAACCTACATGGAAAGGTCTCTTTCTGTGAATTGCCTTTCCCAAGATTTCTTACATTTTTGTTCCCTACAAGGGTCTTTTTTCTAGTCTTCTTAGGGACTCAAGGCAGGGGTATTTCAAAAAATGGGGCCTGTTAAAGACCATTGCTCCACTCCTTGTGCAATTTTGTCTCAATACGAGAAAAAAATTGTTGTTGTTGTAAGGCTCATTTCTCTCTATTATGGTTGATCAGAGATATTTGAAAATTTCCACCCTTTGAAGTCATTCTCCCTGGAAAATAATTTCCCCATTTTGTAATTTCCACCATATCTGCTAAATGTACTTGCCATTATAACACACCTGGAACTAGACTGTCAGTTTCATTCTGGTCCCTTGTATTGGAAAAGTGGCAAGCACACTCCTATAGAGTACATTGGTAAAAGTTGCATATACACCTCCTATTCATTTTCAGAAGCTGTTTAATTTAATTACAGGGTTTTAGGAATTCGGAGACCATCCCTATACTACTGGGTTCAAGTTGAATCAACTCTGGATGCGACCACAGTAAATACTGTACAAAGCACATTAGCACACATCTCCACACACACGGTTACTGCTAGAGCCACCATTAAACATAGTCTTTGGGATATAGAAGTAAGATGTAGAAGTAATTCTGGGTACTCCAAGACAGTCTATGCAGACTCAAGGGGACTGTGAGCTAGTTTTTGAGCTAGTACTACTAACTACTGTATATCCCCACCTTAACTACACTTTTTTCAGAATATAAATTAGTAAATGAGTGTTTTGGGTAAATATCTGTGCCTTCAACAAATATTTTTACCTTTCAAATAAAGATAAACTTTTTTTCTGGTTTTTCTGATTAGGATTAAACACTTTACCTAGTTAAAATGGTATTCATTTTAGTAGAGCTTTAAGACCACAGGTTCAAATTACACTGGTGACCTACATATGATCCTGAGCAATTTACAGCAAGCTTGCCAAATTTAAAAATATATACTGTATGTCATCATCTTGTAGTGTACACCAGTTACATAAGCAGTTGTAAGAATGAGTTTGTGAACCCTTTGGAATGTTCAGCATTTCTGCATGATTTCCTGCTAAAACGTGGTCTGATCTTTTTTTCCAAGTCATAATAACTGACAAAGTCAGTAGGATTAAACAAGGAGCATGTACAGAATAGTCAGTTGCTATATCTTTATTTACCACATTATTATGTTATTTAGCATTAGCAAAGGGAAAACATGAGAAATCTTTAGGCAGTGGGTAGCTGGAAAGAGGGAAATTGAAATCTAGGGTTTCAGTATATCAAATTACATTCTTCTATAGTATACCATAGATTTGGGGTGTTGCATCCTATTAAAAAATCTTAACAATTTTGGTTTCCTTTACTACTGTTCATACCAGGCATCTGTTAAAGTGCAATGTAGGATTTTCAAAAGTGAGTTGCTAAAGCTTGTAAAGTTGGCAAACCCTACGAGGGCTCTTTTAAAGACCTTTGCCTTCACCATCCACAGTCAGGCAGGCTGTACACATATAGAATAAATTCTGAGCCATTGATAACTGCAAGATCATGCCATTCAGTACTAAGACAACTGCTAAGGATGTTCTGGTGTCTCTTGCAATGAATCCCTTCTGTGTTCGTAAAGGCACGATAAGAAAAATACTCAACAAGAGTGGTATTCGTATTTGGTAGGAAGCAACTTGTCTCCTAACAACACTATAGTCAGTCTTACATCTGTGAGACACAGGAGACAAATTTTGGTAAATGTACATAGCATTAAGTTTGGAGAAAACAAAAAACATAACCACAACTTCTTCCTGTCTTTAAAATATGGTGGAGGGGGCATCATGGTATAGGGCAGCTTTGCTTAATCACATTCTGGGTGAATAATTGTGTGAATAATGATTTCCAAGTTGAATTAGACATTTCAATGGGACGTTATCAAATCATCTGTAATTGATCTGAAGCATAAAACAATTTGTGTCATGCATTATGATGGTGACCCCAAACACAGAAGTTAATAAAAGAATAACTTAAACAGATGAAATTCCACAGTTTTGAGTAGCCAAGTTGGAGCCATGAGCTTAGTTTACTTCTTAAATGCTACTTAATTGTTGTTAGCTGCTGCAGGTGGTGTTTGGCATTGGTTACATAGAGATTGTTGTCATGTTCTTAGCACTATTTTCTGCCCACTAACAAAGAGTGAGTGGATGTTGTTTTTAACTCTTCTTTTTGTCACATTTTGTTTTCGGAGTTCCTGTAATTCACGCTGTTTATAGTTGATGTGTGTTCTATGAGATACCACTTCATTCTGCTTAATTTGTTTATTTTATTAATAATACATGATTGGTATTTCTTGTATTAGTCCTATGAAAAGCACTATGTATTGAAGAGTTTATTGATGTCTTTGCTGCGGTATAAAGAAAGTGTGTATGAGTGAGCAAAACTACACATTGATTGGATATGGTTGAAGATATGCAACATAAATACATACTGTATCATTTTTATTGTCTCTAGGTGCTTCTGTCCGATGTTAAAAGTTTTGGGTTTATCTTTTCATTATAGTTGTGAACAGGAAGCTGTTATATGATCTTAAGATTTTAATTGATGATTATATTGAATGATTATGGTTTCAATCATCATATTAAAGCACCTCTTGGTGTCATAATTTGCTTCACTGAGAAGGTTAAATAATCTCGACATGGGTAAACGGTAAAAAGTAAGAAAAATGGTATGCCATTAAATTTATTATGAATGAATGTCTCCTTAGTCTAATACATATTACCTGAGCAACAGTGAGAGAGTTTCCAAAGACAAAATGATCAACATGTTTGTTTTTCAAGTATACTATTTAAGACATGCTGAAAACTGTATAGTTTTTAACGTTTTTACTGTAGTTGTATATTTTAACAGTGCTCCTCAAACAGTTGATGGCACAAGCCAATCGATAACTGCAATGCTAGCTACCTGAACATACAAATGTTTTTTCTTGTTTTGGTTTTCTTAAAAAGAAAAAAAATCTTCCCTTAGGCATTTTTATTTACACCTAACTGATTTATTTCCACTTAGGACTATTATTAGTATTAAAGAGCAGCTCAGTATGTTTTTCTGTGATATATTATGTTTCTGCATTTGATTTGTTCATCATCTTTATTTAACTTTCATTAGCTAGATGCTGACAGTGTGTTTCAAGTTATTTTCTGTACTATTTGTGTATGTCAGTGTTTAAGTTGGCTAATATGTTATTTGCTTCATGGAGGTAAAATATCATTTTAAATGATCTTTTAAAAAAAAAAATTTGTTTAATGATGTGGAAATGACATGTCTGCCAGAAGTCTGAAATGTTTCCAGTCAGTGTGGTTATTTCCTTTCTTTTTATCTTTAGAGGAAACCTGGTGTCATTCTTTTCAAAAATGTAAATGCTATAGTTTTGATGGCTACTAAAGGCATTTAATGCCTTGTCATGCTTGAATGTACTGTAAGTTTGCCACCTGTTCAACCCTACAGTGAGACTGATGTGTAAAATGGAATTAATTGTTAAGTGTCGTGGACCATAAATTAAATGATGTATTAAAATTAATAACCTTTTTCAAATCAGTAGCTATCCTATTCCCAAGTAGTGAAATTTTTTGTGCCACTTATTCACCACTTATGCAGCAGATGGTAAGTGAAAACGGGCAAATGTTTGATCAAATTTGAAGTTAAAAAGTTATTTGTTTGGTGCTGTATTCTTACACTAATATTAGTATTTTATAATTTCAACAAACTGTTTTGATGGGTTATCAGAGTTCTCTTAACAGAATTCACATTTATGGTCATTGAAGTAACACATTTAGTCTAATTAGTCTATTCCAGGAAAAATCCTACCTGCATCTAATGAATTTTACTTATCCATTGATGGATCTGTAATGCAATTCAATTTTAGTTTTAAATAGTGCATCTCCCATTTACATGCATAGAATGCTGTATTCATTTACGTGTTAAATAATATTTACTAAAAAGAAAAAAATAAAATACACAATGTAGAGCTGTCATTTGAATCAATATTTTAATATTTTCAATTAGTGTTTCTCAATATTTCATGTCAATATTTTGAAATACAATATAGGTTAAAAACCTTGACTACATAGGCTTCTGTGGGAGAAACATGACACTATCAAGGAGACCCTTGAAATGATCTTTTGGCAGTAAGGGTATTTATTAATCTTTCACACATTTCTAATTTATGGTTGTGTTGTAGGAAACCAGCATAATGTGTTGGGCACAATTTGTTTCTGTAATGATAAAAAAGTTGTATCTTAATTATTCTTCATTGACTAAACCTGATTAATCTAATGTTAGGGTTGTGAGTAGCTGAAGACTACTAACCACATTAATTAATCCCTCCCATGGCAGCAAACAAAGTGCAAGCTCAAAAAGAGTGGAAAGGGAACATAAAGTGAAAAAGTGTAAAAAAAAAAAAAAAAAACAAATAAGTAAAAAAATACTAAGTTCACAAGGTGGTGGGTGTTATTACACTGTTTATTTTGCCCCCTCTCTTCAATTCTCCTGTAAACCATACACCTTTATAAGTCAGCTGTTCTAACTGACTTGAATAGCTGGACAGACACCTTCCATTTCTGTGATGATAAGGAAGCCACCCAGCCAAAAATAGGAATGAGCCTTCGATGCTGGACCATTATGTGGAATAATGTTGCCTGCGGCATTTTTGCTTGTCTTTAACCACCAACCCCTGCATTCTGGGTTTATCCTTACTAGGCAGGAGACAGTGCTCTTAATTCACATATATTACGTATTGTTATACAAGCTTCATTATACAGTGCATTCTCTGAAACATAGACATAAAAATAAATAGGGGGAGGAGGGCAAAAGGTATAGGTTACAACATATGCATAGTAATCCAACAATTGTAATAAACTGGCAAAGAATAGGAGACATAGGCATGGCAATGTAAAATTAAACACATCTGAAACTACAGATTTTAAATGGATTGTTAAAGGTGGATTTAATTCAAAGTACAAGTACCTCTCAAAAGTGCTTACATTAAAACTCCACAAATTCTATTCTCTGTTTTTCAACACTAGCAATGTTTTAATGATTGTACTCTTCACATTCGCTCCTGCAATGCTAAAAAAGTTCCCCATAAGTAGAAAAACTGATGTTGTACATTCATTGGATAATAACATTGTGTTATTTGCATATATTAAGCAACAAGAGGGTAAAGAAGAACCATGGCAAGATGTAAGAAAAAATCATTCCACTTTGATTTCATTGAAGTTTTAATATTAGTCTAGTCAGTTTAGTTCAAGGGAATGAATATAATTTACATGGTTGCAGTTTAGAGGTCTGCAAAGTTTAAAATAAAAAAAAAAAATACTATGGTGCTGTTACCATAATTGTAAGTCACATTTCATACTGGCAGTTTAAATGCAGAATTATATTTCATAGACATACTGTGTGTGTGTGTGTGTGTGTATATATATATGTATGTTGTGGTGGATTGCCGGCTTCTTTCTCCGGCCCTCACCCCAGGCCGCCAGGAGGAGCTCTCCCAGCAGCGTGGACATGCCCCGAGTTCCAGCAGGGCCTCATGGACTATGTAGTTTTTATACACAGCCCTGCTGGATACCTTGGGGGCCACCAGGCGTCGCTGTAGGGGGGCTCGTAGGCTCGCATGTGCCCTATAACCCGGGAGTACGTCACGGTCATGTGACAGGAAGAAACGATGTGCTCCCGGGTTGAAGAAAAGGACTGTTTACCCTGACCCGGAAGGGAAAAGGAACTGTGGACTGTTGAATGGGAACACCTCCGGGTCAGGGTGTATAAAAGGACTCTGGGAAGCCCAGTACACTGAGCTGAGCTGGGAGGAAGGGTGGCAAAGTGTCTGGGAGTGTGGAGGATTGATTATTGATTGTTTGTTTATTATTGAGTATTGTGGAGAGGAGGGTGCTTTGTGCACTGTATTGTCCAAATAAATATAATTATTGGACTTTTATCTGGTGTCTGACGTCTGATCCAAGGGTTCAAGGGGTCACGGAGACCTCTATCTGTTACAATGTATATATGTATACAGTGCATCCAGAAAGTATCCACAGCACGTCACTTTTTCCACATTTTGTTATTTTACAGCCTTATTCCAAAATGGATTAAATTCATTTTTTTCCTCAGAATTCTACACACAACACCCCATAATGACAACGTGAAAAAAGTTTACTTGAGGTTTTTGCAAATTTATTAAAAATAAAAAAACTGAGAAATCACATGTACATAAGTATTCACAGCCTTTGCTCAAAACTTTGTCGATGCACCTTTGGCAGCAATTACAGCCTCAAGTCTTTTTGAATATGATGCCACAAGCTTGGCACACCTATTCTTGGCCAGTTTCGGCCATTCCTCTTTGCAGCACCTCTCAAACTCCATCAGGTTGGATGGGAAGCGTCGGTGCACAGCCATTTTAAGATCTCTCCAGAGATGTTCAATCGGATTCAAGTCTGGGCTCTGGCTGGGCCACTCAAGGACATTCACAGAGTTGTCCTGAAGGCACTCCTTTGATATCTTGGCTGTGTGCTTAGGGTCGTTGTCCTGCTGAAAGATGAACCGTCGCCCCAGTCTGAGGTCAAGAGCGCTCTGGAGCAGGTTTTCATCCAGGATGTCTCTGTACATTGCTGCAGTCATCTTTCCCTTTATCCTGACGAGTCTCCCAGTCCCTGCCGCTGAAAAACATCCCCACAGCATGATGCTGCCACCACCATGCTTCACTGTAGGGATGGTATTGGCCTGGTGATGAGCGGTGCCTGGTTTCCTCCAAACGTGAAGCCTGGCATTCACACCAAACAGTTCAATCTTTGTCTCATCAGACCAGAGAATTTTCTTTCTCATGGTCTGAGAGTCCTTCAGGTGTCTTGGCAAACTCCAGGTGGGCTGCCTTGTGCCTTTTACTAAGGAGTGGCTTCCGTCTGGCCACTCTACCATACAGGCCTGATTGGTGGATTGCTGCAGAGATGGTTGTCCTTCTGGAAGTTTTTCCTCTCTCCACAGAGTACCTCTGGAGCTCTGACAGAGTGACCATCGGGTTCTTGGTCACCTCCCTGACTAAGGCCCTTCTCCCCCGATCGCTCAGTTTAGATGGCCGGCCAGTCTAGGAAGAGTCCTGGTGGTTTCGAACTTCTTGCACTTACGGATGATGGAGGCCACTGTGCTCATTGGGACCTTTAAAGCAGCAGAAATTTTTCTGTAATCTTCCCCAGATTTGTGCCTCGAGACAATCCTGTCTCTGAGGTCTACAGACAATTCCTTTGACTTCATGCTTGGTTTGTGCTCTGACATGAACTGTCAACTGTGGGACCTTATACAGGTGCTGGTCATAAAATTAGAAGATCATGACAAAGTTTATTTATTTCAGTAATTCCATTCAAAAAGTGCAACTTGTATATTAGATTCATTCATTACACACAGACTGATGTATTTCAAATGTTTATTTCTTTTAATTTTGATGATTATAACTGACAACTAATGAAAGTCCCAAATTCAGTATCTCGAAAAATTAGAATATCAATTAAGACCAATGCAAGAAAAGGATTTTTAGAAATGTTGGCCAACTGAAAGGTATGAACATGAAAAGTATGAGCATGTACAGCACTCAATATTTAGTTGGGGCTCCTTTGGCCTGGATTACTGCAGCAATGCGGTGTGGCATGGAGTCGATCAGTCTGTGGCACTGCTCAGGTGTTCTGAGAGCCCATGTTGCTCTGATAGTGGCCTTCAGCTCTTCTGAATTGTTGGGTCTGGCGTATTGAATCTTCCTCTTCACAATACCCCATAGATTTTCTATGGGGTTAAGGTCAGGCGAGTTTGCTGGCCAATCAAGAACAGGGATACCATGGTCCATAAACCAGGTACTGGTAGCTTTGGCACTGTGTGCAGGTGCCAGGTCCTGTTGGAAAATGAAATCTGCATCTCCATAAAGTTTGTCAGCCGCAGGAAGCATGAAGTGCTCTAAAACTTCCTGGTAGACGGCTGCGTTGACCTTGGACCTTAGAAAACACAATGGACCAACACCAGCAGATGACATGGCACTCCAAACCATCACTGACTGTGGAAACTTTACACTGGACCTCATGCAACGTGGATTCTGTGCTTCTCCTCTCTTCCTCCAGACTCTGGGACCTTGATTTCCAAAGGAAATGCAAAATTTACTTTCATCAGAGAACATAACTTTGGACCACTCAGCAGCAGTCCAAAGGTGAGACGCTTCTGACGCTGTCTCTTGTTCAAGAGTGGCTTGACACAAGGAATGCGACTGCTGAAAGCCATGTCTTGCATATGTCTGTGCGTGGTGGTTCTTGAAGCACTGACTCCAGCTGCAGTCCACTCTTTGTGAATCTCCCCCACATTTTTGAATGGGTTTTGTTTCACAATCCTCTCCAGGGTGCGGTTATCCCTACTGCTTGTACACTTTTTTCTACCACATCTTGTCCTTCCCTTCGCCTCTCTATTAATATGCTTGGACACAGAGCTCTGTGAACAGCCAGCCTCTTTAGCAATGACCTTTTGTGTCTTGCCCTCCTTGTGCAAGGTGTCAGTGGTCGTCTTTTGGACAACTGTCAAGTCAGCAGTCTTCCCCATGATTGTGTAGCCTACAGAACTAGACTGAGAGACCATTTAAAGGCTTTTACAGGTGTTTTGAGTTAATTAGCTGATTAGAGTGTGGCACCAGGTGTCTTCAATATTGAACCTTTTCACAATATTCTAATTTTCCGAGATATTGAATTTGGGACTTTCATTAGTTGTAAGTTATAATCATCAAAATTAAAAGAAATAAACATTTGAAATACATCAGTCTGTGTGTAATGAATGAATCTAATATACAAGTTTCACTTTTTGAATGGAATTACTGAAATAAATCAACTTTGTCATGATATTCTAATTTTATGACCAGCACCTGTATAGACAGGTGTGTGCCTTTCCAAATCATGTCCAATCAACTTACCACAGGTGGTCTCATAGTAAGCTGCAGGAACATCTCAAGGATGATCAGGGGAAACAGGATGCACCTGAGCTCAATTTTGAGCTTCATGGCAAAGGCTGTGAATACTTATGTACATGTGATTTCTCAGTTTTTTTATTTTTAATAAATTTGCAAAAACCTCAAGTAAACTTTTTTCACGTTGTCATTATGGGGTGTTGTGTGTAGAATTCTGAGGGAAAAAAAAAAATTTTAATCCATTTTGGAATAAGGCTGTAACATAACAAAATGTGGAAAAAGTGATGCACTGTGAATACTTTCCGGATGCACTGTGTGTATGTGTGTGTGTATATATATATATATATATATATATATATATATATATATATATATATATACACACACAAGGGGGCTCCGCCCCCTGCTTGCTTCGCTCGCCTACCCCCAGCGTTGGGTATCCTGAAATACATTAGTCGAGCTCGCTTGTTGTGGAGCCTTGCCCGCTTTGCTTGCGGCATTACAGACGCGCGTTGTAGGCGCCTGCGTTCATTGATTGTATCCAGGTGGGCTCGTGTTTGTATATCCGTCAGTCGAGCTCGTTCGTTTTGAACCCGTGCCTGCTTTGCTTCCGCAGTTTCAGACGCGCGGTGTAGGCGCCTGCGTTCATTGATCTTATCCAGGTGGGCTCGTGTTTGTATCGTTGAGCTGTATTGTGTTTGAATTCGGTGTAAAGCGTTCAGCGGTTTGTTCTATCCCAAGCAGCACATTATTCCTAACATCACTCCGCAGCAGTGCCACACACAATATGGCGGTGACGCCTGCGCCCTCCGTAGTAGTGCCACTCACAATATGGCGGTGACGCCTGCGCGTTTCATACTATCTTTGTGGACCTGTGGGGCCGCCGTAGCCTCTTCTGTTTGAATCCGGGCTGCAGCGCAGAATCCTCTTTTTGGCGTGGCAGCTATGGGCACCTTGTTGCTTCATGTCTCATTCACGTCAGTTGAGCTGTTTCGTTTTTGGGCGGTGAGTCATTCGTTCACGGTGGATACAACTTCGATTGCGGTTTATGAGACGTGCGCTGTACACGCCTGTGCAGTACGTCTCATGGTCCCATCGCCATGTACCTGTGTCCATGCCATCCGGTTTACTAAACCTGCGTCCATGCCATCCGGTTTACCATTCTCGGTTAGTAATATGGATATCAGTTTAACGTAGCTTTTTTTCCTGATGGCAAATATTCAATATTTTTAACACAAATATGAAACATAGAAACTATTTTTATGTGTTTTACGAACTGCCACACCTCAAACATATGATTTTCTAAGAGACATATATTTGGCAGTGATTATTCCATTGAAAGCATCTTTGAGCACTGGCCATCATGTGCTGACTAGTTCACTGATGTCCCGGGCTATAAAGAATTTAAAGCCAAGATGTAGCTGCTATTCTTGTTTATAAGGTTGCATCTGTCTGATGAATCATTTTTCACCCATTTTGCTGATTCTGGGTAGGTATCAGGAAAATGAAAGACAGTACCATGGCTGGCATGTGAGTTCAACATGTGCATTTGCCATTTTGATTCTTGGATGCCTGCAATGTGCTGAGGTGCTGAACTACATTTTGTAAAATCTGAAAATTTTAAAATTAAAATTTTTATCATCATTTTTAAAAGTAGTACGTAAATAAAGCAATAAATATGTGTGTGTGTGTGTGTGTGTGTGTGTGTGTGTAATTCTCAAGGATTATACCTAACTTTTTTGTATTTTTACAATGTTTAAAAAAAAAAAAAAAAAAAAATGCTGAATGAAAATGTCTCCCTGAATAAAGTGGCATCTGAGATGATTGCCTCTTTTCTTCACTCCATGCTCCATACACCAGCCCTGCTTCTGAGCATGGCACTTTTTTATAAGAAGTTAAATGGTTATTCAGAAAGTCCCAAAAGTTTTCTGCACTGCATCCAGGATGTTCTAGAATGTGGTGAGGTTGTTTGTATGCTGAGCTATGTGTATATTCATCATATTTTCATGTTCTCTCATATTCTGGTGGGGTAGGGTTAAGTATTACTCTGTCCTAACCCTGCCTACTATGGTGGTAGGGTTAAGTCCCTTTTAAAATCACAGAATTTAGTCTTGGGTTTGAGAAATTGCTAGACTCTCAGCAAGAGATTCTTTTCACAATATAACTGCAGCCTCTATTCACCCATGATTCTTGGAATTATGGTTCACCAGCTGTGAAACACGGCACTTGAAAAATAATTTAATAATATTACTTTTATCACAGTGCAGACATTTAAAAGCATTTTCAAGGTTAAGCTTTTCTCTTAAGTGTATATATAACAAAAGCAGAGTAACAAACCATTACAGTGAATAGATATACACAGTGGAAGAAAATATACACTGTGAAAGAAAGAGAATATAAGCTTCAACAATGGAGAGAACTATTACTTTGTGTTATGATTTCCAGCCACCATGAAGCTCAAATCTTATATCACACCTACAGCTTATTCAGAACTCTGCTGCAGGAGTCCCTGCATGAATCAGCAATAGCGAGCACATAACATCCATCCGACTTTGCCTTCAGTGGCTCCCTGTGTCTTACAGGAACAAATATAAAATTCTATTAATAACCTACAAAGCTTTAAATGGCCTTGCACTGGACTACATCAGTGACCTTCTCCATCGCTATGCTTCTGGTTGCCTACTAAAGTCATCTGATTTTGGCAATCTTGTTGTGTCCCCCACTAACCTGCGCTCTGTGGGTGACAGGGCCTTCATCTGTATAGCACCCAGACTTCGGAATGACCTCCCAAAATTATTTAGATCAGCTGACTCCATTCATTCTTTAAAAAAAAAACAACTTAAAACTCATCTGCTCAGGAAGGCTTTTACGTTAACCTAACTGTGTGCCTCTTCTTTCAGTTTACCTCTCTGCCCCAGACTCAATAGGCAGTCTTTCAACTATGCATAATCAGGTGACCTGCCTCCTTGGTCTTTATATACAGAAGACAGGGCAGACAGAAATAAAGCAAACTAATACATATAATGTTAACATAATACATTTCATAATAATTAATAATTACAATGTAAAATAACCTAGAACAAAAAAGTATATAATAAAGTAATTTGAAAAAATTACAGCATGTTTAAATAACAACAAAAAGGCTAAATAAACACGGCAAAGGATCTGCATGGCTGTATTAACCCATTCTTTAGCTTTTAGTAATTGCCAATTTTGAAGGTGTTGAAGTAAGGAGCAGAAGTTTTCCTGTAATGTTTAAAGGGTTCAGTTTTTGAAAGACACTTCATTCATTTTTTTCTTTACTAAAACAGCCTGTTATGTTTTAAGTTTGTTACTTGGCTACTGTAAAATGTTCCTTGTCTGTTAATGCTTTTGAATTTAAGAATTAACTGAATATTTTTATAATTAGTTTAAGTAGAAAGTGTAATGTAGTGCTGCTGCCTCAAAGTTAGGAGACCTGGGTTTGCTTCCTGGGTCCTCCCTGCGTGGAGTTTGCATGTTCTCGCCGTGTCTGTGTGGGTTTCCTCCATGTGCTTCGGTTTCCTCCCACTGTCCAAAGACATGCATGTTAGGTTCATTGGTGATTCTAAATTGTCCCTAGTGTGTGCTTGGTGTGTGGGTGTGTGTGTGCCTTGTGGTGGGCTAGTGCCCTGCCCAGGGTTTATTTCCTGCCTTGCGCCCTGTGTTGGCTGAGATTGGCTCCAGCAGACCCCTGTGACCCTGTAGATCGGATATAGCGGGTTGGATAATGGATGGATGGTTGGAGAAAGTGTAATAAAATCTATTGTGTATATTGTAAGACATACGTCATGTTTCTGTTGAAAACCTATCAGCTTGTTTAAATCAAATGTATAATACAGAACTGCTATCATAATGCACACGCTGTTTCATATATGTTTCTAAGTTATACAGGTATGCTATTCTGTCGTCTTTCATTTTTTATGTTAGTAGTGTCAGGTAAAGCAGCTTATTTTGGGAGCATGATTGTAGTTTTCTAAGCTTCATATGATGGCATAAACATTTTCCAGTACCAGGTTGTATGATGTGCATTGTCACACTTTATTTTGCTCTTGTTTATGGCACTCTCTAGATGTATAATGCTTAATGCTTAAATTTTTATTATACCTGCTTTTTGGACTGTACATTTGCTTTGTTTTACCACTGGAATATAGGAACCAAGTTTCTGTTTTAGCTAGGTCAATCAGTGATAAGGGAAAGAGAAAACTGCCAATAGAAAGACTAGTTATACCTGGGTAAAATCTGAAGGAACTACTGACAGTAAGGTAGTGGAGTGTATTCTTGGGAGCAAGTACTTTGCAACGGGGAACTTTTTATGCCCAAAGGTTGGTAAGTATAAGAGTACGCAAACTAAAGTAGTGACAGAGAATTAAATGATATATTGTGGGTCCACATTATAAAGAATCTGCATAATTTAAGAGGGGTTTATGTTTTAAGAAGAGATGTCTTCAAAAGCCAGAAGGTGAAGCTGAAGGCGATTCATCACATAGCTTTGCTAGAGTTAACTTCTAAAGACAGAATAAAAACAAAAAAATACACGTGAGAACCAAAAGAATGTCTGCAGCGTAGATTAGGTTTTTCAAAGAATACCATTTCATATTCCTGTGTGTCATTTTACAATGCAATTGATATCATGACAATTACGTCCTTTTAATTTCCATCATTTGCTTAAATATTGGTATTTAAACAGCTGCCAATTTGGTTATCTGGAAAATGATATGCATTTTAACATAGTCGGATACTTTCTATTTTTTAAAAGTTGTCCCACACGTTCATGGTTCTCTAATTACATGTGTTTGGTTGTGTATGGAATCAGGAATTTCACTAAACCTCTTTGTTTACTTGTAGGGTCCGGTTCTTCCACAGAGGAATTTTTAAGAAAGGAAATAACAAACCTGAACAAAAGTCTTGACTTGTCATGTGTTTGTTCAAACACTACACAGATATCTAATGTACTGGAGGCAAGGTCATTAATGCTGGTAGTTGGCAGCTCTTACAACTGTGTCGTTGTACTGCCCAGCTATTGAAATATTCTTAATAAATAACAATAAAATAGGTAGATGTGATCAAATTAATAAAAAAAAAAATTTGTTTTGTCTATAATGTAATATTTAGGTGTTTTTTAAGTGTGTTACTTCAGTCTAATTTTTCTAATCATTTTCAAGAAAATCACAAGAGTAGTATTCATTGCTGTAAGGAAAAAATCCATCTAACAGTGCTGTTTATTATAAGGTGTGCTTTTAAGATGTGTTTGCAATATTTATAGCATGTACAGTAAATCAATTTTCTTGATGCTATATAATATGCCTGGTGAATATAGTACTCAAACTGTATTTATGTGATATTATTTGTTTTAATTATGATTTCACTGGAGTTGCATAATCTAAACTTGTAAACCTATCTTTTCATTTTGTTTTCTGTATGTTAACTTTAAGTTTATGTAAATTTCATCTGACCATTTATTAAAATTAAGTAAGTTTTAATTTGCTCTATGTGGAAGACAAGTTATTATTATACACAAGTGTAAGGTAAAGCTATGGTGGCTCAGAGGTTAAAGTTGCTTCATCTTAACTCCAGGACCCTAAGTATTTCCTGAGTAGTGTCTATATGGAATTTGCATATTTTCCTATCGTCTATTTGGGTTTTAACTGTAAGTTAATTTATTTTTATCTAGCAATTAAGGTTAGATTCACATGTCTGCTGTGTTCCCTGTGGTATTCTAGCATATGTATAACAAAGTGAAACTGCAGTACACCAGTTAAACCAATTACAGTATATCTTGTGGCCCCCCATTCACATCAGTGTGGAGGAGTGCAGTGCATTTGCAAAAAAAAAAAAAACAAAAGTGACATGCTCATTTAAATGTACCATTGAAATTAATGTAGTAATGTAGATCTTGAGTTTTAGCACAACACTGGAAACTGCTGTAAAATCTTGCCACTCTCTAGAAACTCCCTTTCTTGAGTACATGCATGTTCACTAGGCCACACAGAACATCCAGTGCAGTCTGTTGAGACTAGAGCACTATTTTGTTACTTTTTTTTTTTTTGTAAATGTTAGGTTAATTTGTTCTTTTACAGCAGTGGAGGAGTGAGATAGCTTTCATACAGCTTATTGCATGCTAAAACATAAAAATATTGTAACAAATAAACAGAATCTCATTTCTTCACTTATTTAAAGTTTTGATTTTTTGAAAGCTTTTTTTAATATTTTGGCCATATTTTAGCTGATTGGCAATGCACATTTCTTCCTAATCTGCATACAACTGCTGGGATGTTCTGCTGTCTTAATTATTATTGGCTAACGAAGAGACCATCCAAAATTGTCATGAAGAATGAAATTGAGTTCTTAGAGAAGCAGGGTTTCTACTTCAGTCCACATTTAAACTGGATGAGAAATTTTTTTTATTGAAACATACATACAAAGAAACAAGTGAAGGGCTAATGTGCCATAAATGATCATATTGGCTAACCTAGCAGCAGGGAATAAGTCACAGTTAAGTGCTATAGTGTATCAGGTAATTAACAGGCATGCAGATTCACATTCAAACTTTTTGTCATGATGGGCTGGCTGGAAAATGAGAGTGGTGATAAAACAGTACAGTACAACCTTTAAAAGAAAGTATATATTTTAATAATGGCATTTTTTATATACAGGTAAAATTCCGTTACAACAAACTGCCAGGGACCTAACAAATATTTTGTTGTAATGAAAATTTCGTTGTATAGTGCTTTCTTTAACTTGCGTCCAGGAGTTTGCAATCATTTCAATAGCTTCTTTCGCGTTAATTTTAATCTTCTCCTGTCTACAAGTTATGCTGACGAGAATTTTTCTCAGCATTTCCTTGTGATAATACACTTTCAGTGTGCGTATGATGCCCAAACCAAATGGCTGAAGCACTGCTGTGCAATTGGGTGGGAGGAATTCAATGCGAACATTATCTAAATGCAGAAGCTGAATCATCATTTTCTTCTTGTTCATATTGTGAGGTTTCTGAACTCTTTTGGGATCCCCTCACCCAAAGGGAATGTCACGCTGAAGTGTGTCCTGAAGCACGATTGCCGCGTCTGTGTAAGATTGTTTGTCCATTGCCAGGGAAGGGCAACAGCAGGCTCACAGTGCTGCAGTGAAGAGCCACAGAAGCAGATCCTAAAAGATTGTGGTCGCGCTGTAAGTCCCTGTCTTACACCCCAAAACACGAGGCTGAGTCTCAGTACTTTAGCAAAACCAGCTTTATTCAGCTTGAAACAGGAACAGCAGGGTTATTTATTGTAGCGGGATCTGCCACTCTCCTATAAACAGACACAGCAGTCAGGCAGACATTAAAATATATATAGTGTACAATACCTCAATAAATTTAAAGTCCATTACAATGCTAAAATGTGCAATATAAAACACATTTTTAGACTTGCCAGCCCTTTTCTATGGGGGGGGGGGCTCAAAATTCTGAGAATCATATTCAAAATGCAACAAAGTTTTTTGCTAGATCTTGTTTCCTGTGACTTCTTTTTGTTCCCAAAAAACCAGGAGAAAAAGGAGGAGGCTTCGGTAGTTTTGGATTGGAACTATAATTTTGACTTCGTATCAATACCCAAATAAGAAAATCAGTATGGTACTGTGACCTAAGAAGAAGAGCATTACCCATAGCATTGTCCTCACAGGTGGCACAGTGGTAGTGCTGCTGCTTTGCAGTAAGGTGACTGTGGAAGATTGTGGGTTCGCTTCCCGTTTCCTCCCTGTGTGGGTAGTGCTTTGAGTACTGAGAAAAGCGCTATATAAATGTAATGAATTATTATTATTATTATTATTATTATTACCCTAATTATAGTGGTGTCATAAAGAAACCAATGACAATGGCTATAAAATTAAATAAGTAAATAGTTTTGTTTCCTTTAGGGCATATTTCTCACATGAATATTACTAAAAGAGAAAAGTGGGAAACAAATCTATTGTTTAAATAATTCTCTATCTATCCAAACCTGCTTATCCTGAGTAGGGACATGGGACAGCTGCTGCCTGTCCCAACAAGAATAGGGCCCAATGCAGGAACAACCCCTTTTTAAGTATAAGGGTATTCATAAGTGCATTTGGCACCAGTGCATGCTCGGTTGTAGGTCGATGATTGATTTCATAGTCTTGGCATCAGATTTTTGTCTTGGACACTTGGGTCAAAAGATAGACTAAGCTGTTAACTGATCACTGCCTGGTTGTGAGTTGGATTAGATGGCGGGGTAATATGCCAGACAGACCAGGCAATCCCAAACATATAAAGTGAGAGTGTACTGGGAATGTTTGGTGGATGCTTCAGTCCGGAAGATTCTCAACTCCCACCTCTGGACAAATTTTTCGTGCATTCTGAGAAGGCTGGGGACACTGGAATCAGTCATGTGTTCATTGCACAGGTGTGAGGTTGTTGATGCCTTTCGTGGCAGTGATTCCTGGGTCCACTGCTGGATACAAGCAGTGAAAGGAGCTGTCAGATTGAAAAGGGAAGCTTTTCAAGCTTGGCTAGCTTTTGGGACCCCCGAGACAGTTGACAAGTACAGACAGACCAAGCTGAGTGTAGCTGTAGAAGCAAAAGTTCCAGCTTTTTACCCTCAACAAGGATTCTGGAGGGTTCTTGTGAGTATGCCCAACCTGTCTACATGTGTTTAATAATTTTTATGGACAGAATTTCTTGGCACAGCCAAGGGGAGTAGCATGTCCAGCTCAGTGATTTCATGATCACATCTGTTTTTTGTGGATGATGTGGTCCTACTGGCTTTATTGGGCTGCTGTGACCTTAGACACTCACTGTGGTAGTTTGCAGCCAGGTGTGATGCGGCCAGGAAGAGGATGTGCACTTCTGAGTCTAAGGTCATGGTTCTCAACCAGAAAAGGGTGGAGTGTCCTCTTCTGGTTGGGGATGAGGTGTTGCCTCAAGCACTGGAGTTTTAAGCATCTTCGGGTCTTGTTTACGAGTGAGGTAAGAAGGGAGCATGACATTGACTAGTGGATAGGTGCAGCATCATGTGGACATTGCACCAGTCGGTAGTGGTAAAGAGAGAGCTGAGTGCAGCATCCGCAGTCATGTGGACATTGCACCAGTCGGTCGTGGTAAAGAGAGAGCTGAGCCAAAACGCAAGCTGTAGATTTACCGATAATCTACATTTCTCCCCTCGCCTGTGGTCACAAGCTGTGGGTAGTGACCGAGAGCAGATACAAGTAGCTCAAATTACTTTCCTTCGCTGGGTGTCAGGACATCTTTGTTAGACTGCTGTCTGTGTGACATTGACACAGATAACCACCAGAAAATTGATGGATTGATGCTTTTTGCATTGCTTTGTCTTGTTCAATTAAAATAAATACAAGTAACAAAAGTATAAATGTACACTTTCAAAAATAGCTTTATTTACTGTATACCCACTTAGGGAATGTGACTGATGTTTCTGACAACATGCTGATTTTATCTTTATCTTCCTGTATTTATTTTGTTGTACTTGAGGTTTCTGTTTAGCATGCTAAGACTCTCTATAATATAGTTAGTGCTTAATAATTCTTTATCATGTTTTTTTTAATCTTGTGGTTTAAAGTATTTTCACAACAGTAAGTTATTAATTTAGTAACATTTTTAGTAAAATATTTTTTTGTTTGTTTTTGTTGCTGTGACATATTGAGCAATAGTTAGTGCTACTGCTGTACAGCTTGTGTGATATCTCTGTTTCCATTGTCCTGTAGAATACTTTGATGTACTATTACATCCCAAAACTTTGTAAATGTATTTGTGAAACTGTGCTGATTGATGGATATGTATTTTCTTTTAGGTTGTTTCTTTCATTGTGCCCTGTGAATGGTTGCTCTTTTGCTCAATTCACTCTTGTGATATTGTACTTTTAGGAAAATAATTCTATTGTAAAATATTTCTAATTGCTGTTTTATATTTAGGGTGGCACTGGGGACCTGGGTTCACTTCCCGGGTCCTCCCTGTGTGGAGTTTGCTTGTTCTCCCCGTGTCTGCGTGGGTTTCCTCCCACAGTCCAACGACATGCAGTTAGGTGGATTGGCGATTCTAAATTGGCCCTAGTGTGTGCTTGGTGTGTTGTGTGTGTCCTGCGGTGGGTTGGCACCCTGCCTGGGATTGGTTCCTGCTTTGTGCCCTGTGTTGGCTGGGATTGGCTCCAGCAGTCCCCCGTGACCCTGTGTTCGGATTCAGCGGGTTGGATAATGGATGGATGGATGGATGTTTTATATTTAAATAACCCTTTATGCTTCAAGACAGGAACAAAATTGTCTATTAAGATATCCCAAAACCATTTGGTACAAGATGCGATAGAGTGTAGGATATGTGCATACATGAAGCTATACTAACTCACACTTGGCCCATTTAGAGTTGCCAGTTAATCCAACCTGCACATTTTTGAGATGTGGGAAGAAAGCACATGCAGATATGAGGAGAATGTGCTAACTCCTGTCTGGCAGGTACTGGGCCTGGTTTTCAAGGACTGAATGAGAAATGTTACTGGTGCTGATAAAAATGGTATGTTATGATTTTAAGTCACTAAGAGTATCTTAATTTTTTATAAGCAGTTGAACGTGTAGATGATAAACTGGTTAATCTGGTATCCAGGCACTTGTGCTAATCGCTGGAGACTTTAACCATGTGACGCTGGACAAAACATTACCTGCATTCTCCCAGTATGTGGACTGTAACACCCGGGGAAATAAGACTATTGATTTACTGTATGCAAACGTTAAAGACGCATACAGTGCCACCCCGCTGCCTGCGCTTGGGAAAGGAGATCATAACCTGGTTCTGCTTCAGCCTCACTACAAACCAAAAATGAGAATCCTACCTGTAACCACACGATCATTCAGGAAGTGGACCCCGGAGGCTGAGAATGCTCTGAGACAATGTTTTGGAACTACAGACTGGGATATCCTGCAGGGATCACATAGTGAGAACATTGAGGAGGTTGTTGACTGCACTACTGACTACATCAACTTCTGTATGGACATTGTAGTTCCAGTAAGAACTGTACGCTGCTATGCTAACAACAAGCCATGGATTACAAGTGACATCAAGGGCCTTTTGAACCAGAAGAAAAGAGCCTTTAAAGACGGTGATCAGCATGAGCTCAAGCGCGTGCAGAAGGAACTCCGAGTCCAGCTCAGGGCAGCGAAGGAGCAGTACAGGAGAAAGCTGGAGCAGAAGTTGCAGAACAACAGCATGAAGGAAGTGTGGGATGGGATGAAGATCATCACTGGCTGCAGCTCGAAGCGGGGTACCACCATCGAGAGAGACGTGAAGAGAGCAAACCAAATGAACATCTTCTTTAACAGGTTTGACCACCCTAACCCACTCTCACCTCTGAGTACTGCACTCTCTACACATCCTTCTGCTGATACCAACATAGGAGAGACATCCCCACCCACAATTACAGCAGCGCAAGTGAGCAGAGAGCTGAGGAAACTTCGTGCCAGCAAAGCAGCAGGTCCAGATGGAGTATCGCCACGACTGCTGAAGGTCTGTGCATCAGAGCTAGGGGGTCCTCTACAGCACATCTTCAACCTGAGCCTGGAACAGGGGAAAGTCCCGAGGCTTTGGAAAACATCTTGCATCACCCCAGTCCCAAAGGTATCACGTCCTGGTGAGCTGAATGACTTCCGGCCTGTCACTCTAACATCACATGTGATGAAGACCATGGAGCGGCTGCTGCTTCACCACCTGAGGCCACAGGTCCAACACGCCCTCGACCCTCTGCAGTTCGCATACCAGGAGAAGGTGGGAGTGGAAGATGCCATCATCTATATGCTACATCGATCCCTCTCCCACTTGGACAGAAGCAGTGGCGCTGTAAGAATTATGTTTCTAGACTTCTCTAGCGCCTTCAACACCATCCAACCTCTGCTCCTTAGGAACAAGCTGACAGAGATGGGAGTAGATTCATACCTGGTGGCATGGATCGTGGACTACCTTACAAACAGACCTCAGTATGTGCATCTCGGGAATTGCAGATCTGACATTGTGGTCAGCAACACAGGAGCGCCGCAGGGGACTGTACTTTCTCCGGTCCTATTCAGCCTATATACATCGGACTTCCAATATAACTCGGAGTCCTGCCACGTGCAAAAGTTTGCTGACGACACTGCTATCGTGGGCTGCATCAGGAGTGGGCAGGAGGAGGAGTATAGAAACCTCATCAAGGACTTTGTTAAATGGTGCGACTTAAACCACCTACAACTGAACACCAGCAAAACCAAGGAACTGGTGGTGGATTTTAGGAGACCCAGGCCCCTCATGGACCCCGTGATCATCAGAGGTGACTGTGTGCAGAGGGTGCAGACCTATAAATACCTGGGAGTGCAGCTGGACGATAAATTGGACTGGACTGCCAATACTGATTCTCCGTGCAAGAAAGGACAGAGCCGCCTGTACTTCCTTAGAAGACTGGCATCCTTCAACATCTGCAGTAAGATGCTGCAGATGTTCTATCAGATGGTTGTGGCGAGTGCCCTTTTCTACGCAGTGGTGTGCTGGGGAGGCAGCATTAAGAAGAAGGATGCCTCACGCCTGGACAAACTGGTGAGGAAGGCAGGCTCTATTGTTGGCATAGAGCTGGACGGTTTGACATCCGTAGCAGAGCAACGGGCACTCAGCAGGCTCCTATCAATTATGTAGAATCCACTACATCCATTAAACAGTGTCATCTCCAGACAGAGGAGCAGTTTCAGCGACAGACTGCTGTCACTGTCCTGCTCCACTGACAGACTGAGAAGATCATTCCTCCCCCAAACTACGCGACTCTTCAATTCCACCAGAGGGGGTAAACGTTGAACATTATTCAAGTTATTGTCTGTTTTTTACCTGCATTTTTTATTACTCTTTAATATTTTTTGCTGCTGGAGTATGTGAATTTCCCCCTGGGATTAATAAAGTATCTATCTATCTATCTATCTGTCTGTCTGTCTGTCTGTCTGTCTGTCTGTCTGTCTGTCTGTCTGTCTGTCTATCTATCTATCTATCTATCTATCTATCTATCTATCATGAAAGTACATTACAGTATACTATATATAGATGATATCTATCTATCTATCTATCTACTTATTCTTTTGTTTGTTAGTTGTGTATGAGAAGTTAGCAAGAATTATTAATTAATTAATTAATTCATTCATTCATTTTTTTAGGGGTAAATATGTGTATAGTTGTAATGTGTTTTGACCTTGTAGGTACTCAATAGTAAAGGCTGTCTAACAAGTAACAAAGTTGTGTAACAAAACAATATGAATATGAACATATTGCTATTAAAGTATGGACAGATACAACACATCTTTTGTCCCCAGAGCCATAAGACTGCTAAAATCTTTACAACAGGGGCGGGGGGTGGTTGAGCTCTGAACTTGATACACCTTCAGGGCTATGATCAAGTAAACAATGACACCCCGGGACAAGAGGGTAAGCTTTTGCTAACGTAACATCTCTTTATGTCCGTGGTTCAGAGGGATGTTGACCAGTAGATGACTGATAGCACTTCTGGGTCTTCACCGTCAACACCCACCGATTCCGGGAACCAGCCCTTTAATACCACCCATCCCTGGAAAAAGGCAGTCACTGTTGTGGCTCAACACAACTGAGATGGACTGTTCAGAAGCTCTTCACTTATTTTTTCATTTTAGCACCCATGCATGCTAAATATTTTCCATTCTGTGTCTTCTCTGAGCTCTCTTTTGCTCACAGTATACTGTGTCATCCTTTAAAACTGTTTACACAGGTTGTGCTTTCTCCATAGTGTTGTGCAAATATTTGATTTGCACACACATTTTAAATATGTTGATAATACAACTCCAATGGGTTTTTCCAAATTTGAACCCTAGTGCTGTGATAAATTTCTTGACTAGTGCCTGACTGATATGGACATTTTGGACCATAAGCAATATTGATATGTGGGAAACAAAAAGAATTGATTACAGTACACCCCCAAAATTTGCGGAGGTTACGTTCCTAGAGCACCTGCGAATTGTGAAAAACCACGAATTTTGGATGTGGTTAAAAAATTGCCTATTTTTATAGTTTAAACCCTGAATATGCACCCAAAACCCTTTAATTTCAAACTCCGCTTAATACATTACCTAAAAAAAAAGAATGTAAAGGTAAACCTGTATACTGTACTGCTATGTCTCCCGCAGTGCTAGAATGTAAATACCGATGTTACTGCTATATGTACTGTAGTTCATGCAAGCGCGTTTTCATTGCCATAAGCCTTAGACAGTGCAACTCGTTTCGGCGTCATCTTGGGGCTTTAACCCTTAAACTGCCACATACTTGGGGGTTAATGCATCCCTGGATGCCAAATACTTTTTTGCTGCACTTTAAGTAAACATCACAATTCACAAAGAAAAAGTGAAATTTTAATAGAACACATTTTTTTTCAATGCAAAGAGCATCACAATTATAAAAACTATTTAAAAAACTACTCGAACAATATGTACAAAGCGCAGCTGATGCCATGGATGAAATTAAGTAAATCACCGAGCCAACTGCGCTTGAACTGGCAGCACGCAAACACACAGAGGTAAACGCTGACGCTGTCTCAATCCCAGAAACAGTGAGGCTGCAGTGTGTCACGCTTGGGTCACAGAATTGCACAGAAACACAGGAGATTGTAGAGACAGGAACGTTATTCAAACACTTCAAACAAACAAACATGTCTCTTTCAGAAGTAAAACGGCTCAGTATTCAGTTAATTATCGATTAAAAAATAGACAAACATCATAGGGGAGCACAACCCCCAACAGGAGCAGATGATGTCTGGGGGAGGAGAAAGAAACCAAGCAATCAGCCATAAAGGACAGGTGCTGTTCAGGCTTTTAAGTAAGCGTAGCGTGAGAAGCATATTACGCGACAGAGCAGCCACAAGTAAGCCCGAGAAGATGGCGATTTATTTATTTTTATGGTGGAGATTCCAGGGATGCACCCAGCCTTGACCGGACCTGCACGCACTCACAAACAAAAGCAAAGCAATCCAGTAATCAAACAGCAAATAAAGAATGTAATGAAAACAATGATACCACCCCTGTACCCTTACAGCGATTACACATGAAATACAACAAAGCACCAACAAAGCACACACAGTAAATCATGAAAACGTTCATGAAAAACGGCAACAGATGAAATGTAATGATGAAAATAGATCCGCACGTTGAATGGGAATGTAAAGATAGACCTACTGCTAGTTCCTGAAATGGTGAAGACGGGTTCAGGAGCGCTTCTTTCTTTGCAGGATGGCCATGAATCCATTTACAGTCCTCATGTACACAGGCAGACGGCAGACAATGCAGACGCCAAGCATGAAATGATCCAGGACAAAATGAATAAGTACAGGTAACCCAACAGAAGGCAGGCAGAGAGACAGGAACTTGAAACACAAATTACAAAAATGTTTTTTTTGCTTTTGGTCACCGGCCTCCTTTGTAAAAGCCACGCTGACATCCTTTGACCCCAATAGCCCCAGCACCCTCAGCAGAAGGTCAATCAGAGCCACTGCAGGGACTGCTGGGTGTCGCAGTTTCAAATTCTATTGGCTACTTTCACCATCCCAAGCAGCATTTCCTCTACAGTTGCTTCTTGTTCTCTCTACAGTACAGTATTGCCACCAAAAAAGCCATAAAAATTGCTGAGGATATTTACGGTTTCTGCTAATAATTATTAGATAGGTTATAAGGAAAAATCCGCGAATGTCTGAGGCCGTGAACTCTGAATTGTTTCATCTCATTGTTAAATTGATTCCTATAAAATAATATAGCCCATGTTGACTTAAATATAAAAAAAATAACAATAACATTGTTGTTATACACTCCCATTTGATGATTACATAATGCAAAAAAATTTAGAAGGGATTAATGATGTAATAAATATATCAGTGCACACATCATTACCATATCTAAGATAAATGTGTGCATTAATTAAATTATTTAAAAATATATACTGTATTCATTTGTGTATATGTATCTGCATATAATTTGTGTAATTCATTGAAACTGTTGTAAAACTAGGTTTATTTATCTAGATAAACTAGATTCATCATAGGTTTATTCATCTTTATTTAGAATGTATTTTTTTGGCATTTAAAAGCTGAATTTGCACATGTAATGATTGCTGAAAGAATATCTTCTAATTAGACTTGATCGCCTAAAGGAACATTTAAATTTGTATATTTTCCAGGATCCCACTTGTCATAAAACTGACACTAACCTCTTACATTACCAGATTTTGAAGATAAATACAAAAGAGTAGGGAAAAGTATAAACTAAAAAAATAGACTTGAAAAATGAGTGACTGTTGTAATATACATACCATTTGAATATGTTTTAATAATGTAAACAACATAACAGCACCAGTCATAGGCCATAATATTAGGCATTTGTTATTGAAATTTAAAAACTGCACCTTTCCCAAATAAAAAGCTGTTTGAGAGCCAATTGATCTGGCTTTTGCTCGTGAGCTGAGCCAAATGACTAAATTCAGTAAAAAGAATCCAGGTGCCAATCGATAACCTAAGCTTCATCACTTTTGCAGTCGCCTGTATGTGTCTTCATTAACTGCAATACTTTCAGGCAGAGCAGTCACATAACTTTTTTTGCAGCTTTTATTACAGCTTAAACAAGGTCCGTAAGGAACATACAAATGGTGTGAATAAAAAGCATTTTTTTCCTTATAGCTCTGTGTAAGTTAAAAAATGTGTCATTTTTAAGGATGTGTAATGTATAATAATTTCTTTGACAAAATTCACAGTCATCAAGGCAGCTTACGAAACCTTATGTGCATAAAAAGTGATCAATTCACTCTAAAGCAACAGATGAGGACTCTTTCAAAAGCAAAGGATTTCATTTACCTTTCTGGGGAAACATCTAACTGGGCAGATTGAATAAAGACCTGCATGTCACTTTGGTTAGAAAACAGATGTTTGAATAGTGGCAAATGCTTACCTACAAACTCTCTCAGTGTAAGTGCTTTTTCAAGCAATCAGTCAATGTATAACAATTTGAAACCGAAACCTGTTTTTTTAATTTCAAGCAAAGGTGATCTTAATTACAAAGTAAAAACCTTGTACACACTTTGAGTAGACTGTGCAGTAGGCATTTATACGGTCTGTGAGGACAATGAGGAAATGCAGAAAAACACTGAATACAGTATTTGAACAGGAAAATCGTGTAATTTAATTATAACCAGTAAGCCCGCGATTCTCGAAAGAATCGCAAATCCAAGAATGGCAATCAGTTTCTGTTCCCTCCGATATTTGGAGGGATGACATATCATGAAGGGTGGGTGCGTCCGGGGAAATGTCATTTAATTAAATAAGCATATCTGTACTAAAGCGGTTTTGTTTTGTGGAGCCGTGATTCCGTTGCCTCTGCTGACACCGACTGCTGGCACAGTGGATTACAGCAAGTTTAGTTTACAGGTTGTGTTTTTCGGGTGCTACCCAGTGACTCTGGGAAGCCACTGGGTTTGACTCTGGGGCGCTGAGGGGCTGTGCGCATGCGCCTCGGTGCGTCCTGCGTCTGGAATGAAAAGTGATGGAGGGTGGGAGCGTCCCGGTAAAGTTTTCATTGAATTAAATATAGATATTTGTACTAACATCAACCAATTTATTAAAACAAAAATGGAATTGTAATTGTTACATCATGTAAGTCCAAAATGTCTTTGAGTTGTTGCACTTATAAGTAAAAACAATATCGGAGTGGAAAGGTTTAAATGAAGTATATTGGAAAGTAAACATACATTCGAGTCTCATCGTGATCATTTGTTTCAGACACTGAAACATTAGCACAATCATGGCCCTTGTAAACGTATTTGAATAAATACTTAACGCTTTTTACTGTAGCGCAGATATCAACATTTATATGGCAGTTGTATCGTAAACATAAATAGGGATTGTATGGTACCACCCAGGTATTGTCAATTGGACGACTCGGTACAACTTGCAATTCATTTGTCTGTCTTCTCATATACTTAGGATATCCGTTGACGTTTCCAAGTGTAACCTCTTGGAAATATTTGGGGAAGCCCTTAGAACATTTGCCATTCACCATACATGGACTGTTTGGATTTGTATTGCTACATGGTGTATGGATCATATTTCTGATAACAATTTGAAAGAGACGTGGAGAATTGTGATGGTCTGGAATTTCAGCTTTTACTATTGTATTGATGTCATCTTCTGTGCGAATTTTGGAATAATCATCAAGGATTATCAAAATATGGGCGTGCGGCAAACCTCTCTTCTGAAACTCTATAACGTGGATAATTGCTGTAACAGTCCCAAATAGAGATTTTTTCTTGATATCCTCCAGCAAGTTATTTAGTTTGAGTCTAAAGACTCTTGCAACTAAATCAGGACTATGTTCCACTTTTTGCCATGGCATAAGATTATTTGTAATTTCTTTCCATTTAGGATTGCAAGTCATAGTGATAAATAGATCAGGTTTGCCAAACTTTCTAACAATGGCCATTGCATCTTGGTAATGCTGCTGCATATTACGTGGGCTGCCTTGAAAGCTAGATGGTAAAATAACCGCTTTTCCAGCAGGGTGATCCACCACGTCCGCATCACGATTTATGTACTCCATCAGCGATTTGTAGTTATCGGCCCTCAGTGCAGGTTGGTTGTTTTTAATCCATTGGAGATCATTTGATTCTGCTCGAACGTAAACATCAACTATGTATTGTTGAGTTAGCTTTCCTGCATCGATTAATGGATTAAACTTGTCTCTTACTGAAAGTCTGTAGGAAAAATATTCTTTCATTGATACCCGTGATCTTTTCTGTGCTTGATTTTTTTTTTTTTTTTTTATATCTGCAAATTCCAGCACTCCATCCTTCCTGGCCAGTTGGAAACAAAATGGGGTATGTCAAAGTATCAAGTTTAGGAAAACAAATGTCCACGCGTTGGAATTTCGGTTAGTTGGATCCATCAGGACGTAAATGCATGACAATATCACGGTGAAACGGAGGCTCACCATCTTTACTTTTTCATCCATGCGGTCTCGTTTTTGTTTCTCTGTTACTGAATGACTGTTATGTGATTCAAACATGCCACACAGACTGCTGGCACAGTGGATTACAGAAAGTTTAGTTTACAGGTTGTGTTGTTTGGGCGCCACCTACTGACTCTGGGAAGCCGCTGCGTTTGACTCAGGGGTGCGTTGTAGGAGCCTCCGTTTATTGTTTTTATCCATGCGGTCTATGCCACACAGACTGCTGGCACAGTGGATTAGAGCAAGTTTAGTTTACAGGTTGTGTTGTTTGGGCGCCACCTACTGACTCTGGGAAGCCGCTGTGTTTGACTCTGGGGCGCCGTGGCGCAGTGTGCATGCGCTTCGGTGCGTCTGCCAAGCATAAATTAAATTGTCGTTTAGTAATATAGATAGTAAGAAAATGAATGACTGTGCATCCTCTGTAAAAATTTGCCTTATTTTTAACCGCATGGATGATGAATGCAGCCAATATTTAATGTTTCAAAGCTCCTGGAATTATTTAGCATATATATTTTAACACTCTGTTATTATTAACACTCTGTTATACAGTCATTGTGCTAAGGCAAACTGAGGCTGTTTATACTAAAAAAAATAATCTTAACAGACCTGCTTTGCTTTGAAGAATTTCAGTATTATAATATCAGTGGATGTTCTTCTGATACCAATACGTGCATGTAAAAACCAAATGTTAGCCCAATATTACCTTGACATAAATGTGAAGAAAACTAAAGAAATTGTTATATATGTTAGGGGAAAACAAACATTTCTTTTTGCTCGGATTGCTGAGAATCCTACAGTTACTTGGAAATCTGCCATATATTTTAATTATCAGTTGATATTTTTCACTTGTTACTAGACTGTGGTTGCAAATGTTGAGAAAGACTGCTTGATAGCAATGTTTACAGCTACATTTTTTTTAAATATTCAATGTGTGTGTTGTGTCATATTGTTTTATTGGCTATTTTTGAAAGCAAGATTAAGTTGAACTGCATTTTAAACCATTGAATAGAGCCATTTGTTTGAGGTGAGCTAAGTGCAGACTTTGTCCAAACCGTTTCATTGAATGCTAATTATACTTGACATTATAAATTTAGTCTTTGTAGTTTGACAAGTCATGCAGTACTTCAATGAAGAATAAAAATCATGTGATTTTAAGATATCATTTATATCTTTTGCTTATAGGCTACAGTACTTGGCAGGACTAAAACAGATTCAATGCCTATTATGAATAAATAAATATACTTTTATATTTTTTGTTTCTTTATTTGATATTTGTTTTTATGAAGTTGTAACATGCATTATAAATTAATTTCTAAAGTACTTTGACTTTGAGTTTTTAATTATTAACCATGTATTGCTTTTATAGCACCTACAGAATCACAGACATATTCCAAGTGACCCATAATTGACTTGTGCAGATAGCGTGTGATATTTCCACTTCCTGTATTATAAAGGCTCACAAGAATAATTATTGCGCAATTCCATTGATTTGTTTTATTAACTCTGACTATGTTTACACATTGGGTGAAGTGGTATGGGGTTGGGTCGCAGGGTAGGGTATGGCAAGGGGATGCTTTATTAATTTACCAGTCTTACTTATTATTTTACTCTTTACACCCTCACAAGTTTGCATATACAGTGGAGTTTAAAAACAGTTTTTGTTAACCAATTTTCTCTGACCTTCTTAATCCTTGTGTGTTGATTAACTTGTAAAAATGTTGCCTTTTATTGGATAATGTTAAATATTGATAGTGCAGAGTAAAATCTTTTAGAGCAGCAGGAAATTACCTTAATGATCATGGAACAAATGATTCCGTCAGTTTCAGAAGTGCATGGCCTGATAAATCAGAATTATCAAAGATGTAAATCTTAAAATGTTTTTACTGTTCACATAGAAAAGGTCCGGTCAGGTCAGGTTGGGGACCATGCAGTGGTACAGCGCGTTGCTGCACCCGCCACACAGTGAAACAGCTTGGGATCATGGCTGGCAAACCCCAGGGAGACATTCAGAAAAGTCCCACCCTCCAGAAATGACCATTTATCTGCTATAGCCAGATGTTACGTGGGCATCCCCTTGGCCTGGTCAAGCCGCTTGGGTCTTCAGCAATGAGGATCCTGAGAGCCAGATCACCCTCTGGGAATCGTGCCACATGGCCATAGTGCGATTACTGACGCTCCCTCACAATGCAGGAAATGTGCCTCATTCGGGACTCCATGAGCAACCTCTCATTCGAGTCATTCATTCCTTATATAGTGGAACCTCGGTTCACAACCATAATTCGTTCCAAAACTCGGTCGTAAACCGATTTGGTCATGAACTGAATCAATTTCCCCCATAGAATTATACGTAAATACAATTAATCTGTTCCAGACCATACGAACTGTATGTAAATATATATTTTTTTTAAGTTTTTAAGCACAAATATAGTTAATTAAACCATAGAATGCATAGAGTAATAGTAAACTAAATGTAAAAACATTGAATAACACTGAGGAAAACCTTGAACAACAGAGAAAACTAACATTGCAAGAGTTTGCACTATACTGTAGCCTTATGACACGATCGCTGTAAACACTCTTTTTAAATGAGTTTTAAGCACAGGGGGTGGGGGGGAAGGAACATTTGAACAAATCCGAACTTTATTTAAAAACCAACCATAAGCAACCAAGAAAGTAACATTGCAGGAGTTCACGCTAATAGCATTACAACCTGATCGCTGTAAACACTGTTTTTGAATGAGTTTTAAGCACAGGGAAAAAAAAATGAACATTTAAAAAAAGAGAAAAGTAACATTGCAACAAATCACGCTACAAACACGAAAAATGAACATTTGAAAAATCCGTAATGCAAAAACTAACCATAAAAAAACAAGAAAACTACTAACCTTGCATGAGTCGTGTTCTGGCATGAAGTGAGGAGGAACTGGGTGGAGAACAATCCGGTCTCGTCGCAGTTGAAGACTTGTTACGGGATGTAGCCTTCGTCCTCCACTAATTTTGTGAAATTTTTCACGAATTCTTTCGTAGCTTCAGCGTCAGAACTAGCAGCCTCTCCATGCCTTACCACACTATGAATGCCACTTCTCTTGCGAAACTTTTCAAACCATCCTCTACTGGCTTTAAATTCCTCACTTTCGCCACTCGTAGAAGGATAGTTTTGCAGCAAATCGCCATGAATCTTCCTGGCTTTCTCGCATAACATCGCCTCGCTTACGCTATCCCCTGCAAGTTGCTTCTCGTTCAGCCACACTAGCAACAGTTTTTCCACCTCTTCCAGCATTTGAGGCCTCTGCCTGGTTAACGCTGTAACTCCTTTTGCAACATCAGCTGCTTTAATAGATTCTTTCTGCTTTAGAATAGTCAAAATCATAGAGTTTGACTTCTTGTACTCGGCGGCAAGATCAGTAACACGAACGCCACGCTCATATTTTTCAATAATTTCTTTCTTTACTTCGATTTCAATTTTCTACAAAACTTTCTTCTCACCACACTTCACTTGCTTAGAAGCCATGGTTAACTGCAAAAGCACACGAAATACTGTAGAGCACAAAGAGTTCACAGGTAAAGCACACACGTCTGACTGAAAACAATGAACAGGGAGAGGCTGAACATGTGCTTAAATACAGTAATCGGCGCGTACGAACCGGAAGGGAAATGAAATAGAGCACAAAGAGTTCACAGCGAAAGCACGCATGCATGTGCAAGCACGCTAACCTGACTGAGAACAATGCAACATGTGCGGAAATCATTGGCGCGCACAAACTGAAAGGGAAACTGGCTTGTTCGTATACCGAGTGTGTGGTCGTGAACCGAGGGAAAAGTTTGGCAAACTTTTTGGTTGTAAACCGATTTGTACGTGTACCGAGACGTTCGTGAACCGAGGTTCCACTGTACAATGCTTTACTTCATAATAGCAGTACAAATATGCTCTAAAATTACATGTGCCAAAAAAGTAGATAGAAACAAGTCATATTACTAACTTAAGTTAACCCTTATGAATTTCAAGGTTGTTGATGATGGTATGGTTTAGAAAGCCAAACCTATTTGTTTGATTTTATCAGTTGGGTGGTAGCAAAAACTGAGAAATGAATAGTCTATTTTTTCTTTACAGTACAGTTTCAAATAACAGCCTCACAGGTGGTGCAGTGGTAGTACTGCTGCTTTGCAGTAAGGAGACTGTGGAAGATTGTGGGTTCGCTTCCTGGTTCCTCCCTGTGTGGATAGCGCTATGAGTACTGAGAAAAGCGCTATATAAATGTAATGAATTATTATTATTATCAAAAGAAGTAACATGCAGAAGACGTTTTGATTATTTTTGATGACTCTAATTCTGTAATGTCAGATAAGGATTTTGAGCTGCCACAAGAAAGAGAAGAAAAATATATTGAGGTATGCTGGATGACAAAAAGGATGGTAACAGAATAGCGTAACAGGAAATGGGCAGATCAAAAACTGAAATTGATAAAGAGAACTTAGTTGTTTGCAAAAGTCAAGAATTACCAGGAGAGGAAAACCCAAATGGTAACCACATTTGTAGTCAAAAATAAACCCACAGAAATTCAAATCTAAAAGCCAGACCAATATGGCTAATGCTATGAGAGATTTTTCTTTAATTTAGAATCTTGGAAAACCTGGAAGTGTGTGATGCTTAACTTTATAACATTGCTGTAATGATGTCACTTGGCAGGTCTTTGTGCAAAGGCATCATAGGATTATCAACCAGCCTGGTAATGAAATGCCAAAAGAAAGAAGAAAATAGCTGTGCAGAAAAAAACAATAAAAAATATTTTTCTACCTTCGAACTTATTAGAAAGTCAGAACCTACCTATTAAAAATACCCAAAATAAACAAAAAATGCACACAAAAATGTATCTGGTATATCGTAAATTATTTTAATTCACTCGGTTCTTGACAATGCCCAAGTGTGAGTCACAGTGGAACCATCATTACTAGGGCCCACGATTTACCTCGGCCCGCGGAATTTAATGCCACGCCGCGGAATTTAGGGTTTTGCAGCGGTAAAAAGCCACGCCGCGGAATTAACCTAACTGCTGCGGAAAATACCAAATCTGAATGAAATCTCACCATTTGAGGCATATTGGTATTAGTATAATTAGTTTTGATTACTTCTTTAAGTTCTTTCTTTAGCCTATTGCATCATCTCATTACATCATTAGCCCTTCCGTTGGAAGAGTAAACATTAATTTTTTACGTCGATTTATAGCATTGGTGGTACTTATTTGAGGCATATTGGTATTAGTATGATTAATTTTGATTACTTCTTTAAGTTCTTTCTTTAGCCTATTGAATCATCTCATTACATCATTAGCCCTTCTGTTGGAAGAGTAAACATTAATTTTTTAAGTCGATTTATAGCATTGGTGGTACTTGTAGCAAATTTTAAATCGATTTATTGGCTGTGGTAACAATTTGACCTATCATGTACTTTACAATCAATTAGGCTGATTTAAATTTAGTAAAATTAATTTTTGAGTATGGCCAATAACAATAAGCAAGCAACGCAATAAAACTGCAGTGAATATTGGACCGGAACAGCGAGTTAAAGAATTTGGACAGGATAAATTCTACGCTGAAGGTGGTTTACTGTGGTGCAAGACTTGTAATGAACCGGTCGATCATGTTAGACGCCAGACTATAACTGATCATCTGGGGACAAAAAAGCACACAGAGCGTGCAAATAAACGACAACATGAGGCCACGAATTAACCCAGCAAACGACAAAGTACCATTATCGGATGCATTGAACGATCAACTGCTGCAACTGCTGCCAAAGATACGTTAGTGATGGAACTGGTTGAAGCATTTATGGCAGCCAATATACCGCTGGAGAAAGTTGACAACCCTACCATGCGTAGTTTTATGCAGAAGAACCTGAAAGGCGGTGGTGGAATACCACAGGCTAATACACTTAGGGAACTATACGTTACAAGAATTTTCAACCAACAACAGGCTAATATAATAGCAAAGCTAGCTGGACAGAAAGTGGTCGTTATTGCTGATGAAACAACGGATGTTGTTGGGTGTTATCCTGTGAATGTGCTTATTCAACCGCTCAATGCTTTTAAACCAGATCAATGCACAGCAATGTTAGTGAACACAGATTTTTTAACCAAAGTGAACAATGTAAGCATTGCGCAGCTAATTATCCGTTCTCTGACTGAGGTTAATGTGCACTTCAATGATGTTGTAGCGTTTGTTACGGATAATGCAGCTTATATGAAAAAAATGTTTTCGTGACAGTTTGCGAGGAATACTGCCAAATGCCGTTCATGTCACATGTTGGGCCCACATCCTGTCATTAGTTGGAGAAGAGTTTCGTGAAGCACTATGACTTTGTGATATGTTAGCTGTTTCTGTCAAGGCCATATTCTCCAAAGAATCGGGACGTCGTGCTAGATATCTTCATCATCTGCGACAAATGAAAGTTGAAAAGGCAGTCATGCCGCCAACTCCAGTCATCACAAGATGGAACTCTTGGTTCGAGGCTGTGCTGTATCACGCTGAGTATCTAGACTATTATATCTCGTTTGTTGCAACTGAAATCGAACACAGTGGAGCAACAGTCCAGTTAAAGAAGCTGTCTGCGTTGCTGCAAAGTACTGATAAACTTAACAAGCTGAGAGCTGAACTTGAATTTGTATCTGTTCACTGCCAGCCAATTATGAACACTCTGACTTCTTTTGAGGCACAGTCATTCATGGCTGTCGATGTCTACAACAAAGTGTCTGACTTACTGTCTTGCCTGAAATCGTCCGGATTTCCAATTGCAACCAGCAGCTGTGAAGATGCAAAGCACAATGCTGCTGCTAAACTTGAAGAATATTTTGTGCGAACCAAACAGCCGGCAATAGACCTATTCAGATCTGTGAGAATATTTAATCCACGACAGCTACCACTCTTATCGAAGAATTTTGCTTATCATGCACAATCAGTGCCAACAATGATGGCTGCAGCAGATGAATGGCAAGCTTATCTGGACATAGCAACTCATGAAGTAATTCCAGCTGATATCACTGCTTTTTGGCATGCCTTAGAGGACAGACTGCCTCGCTTAGCAGTTCTTGCTAAAGTTTACATAGCGTTGCCGATCTTTTCTGTTGATGTGGAACGTTCGTTCTCAAAATATGGATCGGTCTTGTCACCACTGAGATATTCTCTGTCACAAGAAAACCTATGAGCTTACAGTGCCATTTTCTTCAATAATAAATAAACAATAACTTTAGAAACATTATTCGGTAGTTTGTTGAGAATAATATTATGCCTACATATGTTTCAGCATCGTTTGCCTAAAGCAGATCTGTGGATTAAAGTGTGCGGATGTGAACGCTTTGATATACCTATTTGATTAGTATTATGAATTATGATTGATTATTATTAAGGATAAAGAATATGAAAAATTGCATTTATTTTGCTTGGGTTACAAATTAGTCTTATGGAGTTCTGGTACTGCATTTGCCGCGCCGCGGAATTTAAAAAAACATGCTGCGGAATTTACGATTGCTTGCCGCGGCAAATCGTGGGCCCTAATCATTACTCTGATGTGCTTTCTTTTCAGGTATTCGTACATCACAGTTGTGTTTCCATGCCTTAAGAGTGGCACCACACGTTTGAGTTCTTTGTCTTCAACCTTCTACCATATTTACATATTTTATCTCTGCCATTTCTCAAAATGTGTGACATTATAGAAGTTATCAAAATTATGAAGGATATCAGTTTGGTGAATCCCTGCTGTTACTTTGAAATTAGTTTTTCAACAAAAACGTAGGGACACAGATAGAAACTTGTTAAGTGTTGATTTTGCACAAACATTAGAAAGTTAATCTTCACACAGAAAATACCATCCATGGAATAAGCAAGTGGTGTAGTTGACAGTAGTACTTTGGGGACTTTTTTTTTTTTGGCAAGAGTTATGTCAATATAGAATGGCAAACTGTGTTGGGCTGAATAATATAAACATTATTCCAATGTGAACTGTTCTGAGAGAAAAGAACTCGACACATTTAAACTGATTGCAAGGCTGTTCAGAGGAAATGGTATGCTCATATTCAAGTTAAGTTTTGTTTTCCTGTAAAACATTTGAGAGTGATAAGTACGAATTAGAATGTAAAGCATCATATTGTCTCTATACAAGATACATTTTGTTCTAGTCTTTGTCTCACAGTTTTGTTCTAGTCTTTGTCTCACAGTTATCCAACTCTCTGGTTGTTTTTGAGTGGTTTATGGTAATGGTAACAGCAAATAAAATTAATTAAGGCCAGTCCGGTATAATATTGTAGTTTAATTCCTATATATATTTATTAAGGTTCCAAATTTGTGCAGTGTGTTAAATAAATAGACCCTTTCCATTCTACTGTATCAATATCTTTTTCTGTATTCAGAGATGACAAGATGTCCGGAAGCTGTGTTGTTGCAGACTTGTATGTTATATTGAGCTCATCTTGAAGATTTGATAGCAATGTTTACTTTTAACAAATCAGTTTTATTCTGTGAAATTATAGATGGAAGCGCTTCCTCCATTCACTTTGCTAAAGCTTTGGCCAAAATACTAACACCATTGTTCATTGTTTATACTGACTTAATAAGAAACCTGTGTTTTAAAGGTTTTTACTTTATTTTTGGGAAAACCAGTAAGTGATGCATTATGTAATATTTTAGGCAGATGGCTTTCTTCTCTGGAATCCATGAATGTAGCAAGCATTAACAAGCCTAATTTAGCAGGTTTTCTTTTTTTCCTTTTCAAATAGATTTTTTTCTGGGTAGCTTTCCGAATTGCAAGTTTGCTTGCTTTGTAGAGATTTAATAGAGATTTTTGTAGAGATTTGTAGAGCTGTAAATGTAATAGAATAGAAATATAATTTCTATTTGCATTCTAATTTTCACATTTTGATGTGCGGAACATTTTATAGTATTCTGTAAATGTTTAATTTACTTTGCTCATTGACTTTGGTTCTATCTACATCATTACTTCTGTGTTGGGGTTCTAAACTTTTTTTATGTTTATTTTCCTGGATAGTATCTTATTAGCTTTTTCTTCATTTTCATAACATGAGGAGCTCAGAGGTTAGTGATCTTCCATGTTGGTCATCAGTTTTGGAGATATCATTGATTAGTTTTGTTTCTCTTCTGAGGTATATACTACACTGGAACTATGTTAAAGTAAATATTTAAAAATAAGATATAATTTGTCACCACAGATATGCTTTAAGTGTTTTTCAGAGAGTTTCATAAGATATCTGCAGATATGTAATAGTTTCCAAAGAAATTTGTGTGGAGATAATTTTAATAAAACCTTTATCCTCTTGTAATAAAGGACTAAGATTATATTTACTTGGTAAATTATTAGTACTGTTTTGTATTAATTGCATTGTAAATGGAAAAAAAAAAAAATAGGTAGTTTGTGAATAACTGTGATGCACTGACTTGAAAGAATATTGTCTTGAATATAGTGAAAGAAACAATGCACACTTTTTTCTGATCAATTTTTTATTTACCAGAGTCAAAAAGAGAACAATATGTCAACATGGGAATCAATCAACACGTATTTGAAATAAACACACATGGTGCCCCTCAATGGTTTGTCCAATGACTGGAGTCGTGCCTGGTGTTCTCAATGGTCAGTTTATTAAATGCTCCATAAGGTTATTTATATCACAATCCTTTATTGATATTTCAGTGCCTTTGCTTCCGAAATATCTGGAGCTCATGGTTTTGTTCTTTTTGTATCAGAAATGTGCTCAGATAGCTAAAGATATGTTTTTCTTTGAAAGAAGATCAGACAAAATATTCTGTTGTTTTACTATGAGCAAAGGACTAGACTATATATACTGTACTACACAAGAGTGATAAACAAACCTGATTTTTCATAATGATTGTTTTTCAAGGTATGCTTTTTATAGCGGCTTCTGCTTGTGTTTGAAAATCTATGTGAATGTGTTGCTAATTTGTGTTGTAGTTGTCTGTTCCACAATGAGAACTGTCCTTTTATGAAAATCTACAGTATGCTCTTGGCACAATGCAGAACAAAAAATGGAAAATTAAATGTTCAAAATACGAATTTAAAACAATGGAAAGTGATTGTCGTTGTTAAGTGCTATATGCACCTTTATAAACACCAATTATGAAGTTATATAATGATCACGACAGCCCTAGTGCTTTTTTTTTTTTTTTTATAAACCACTTAAGACATGATATATTGAGATAAAAAAAACTATCCTCTTGCCAAATAGCAGTTTGATATCAGGTCAGTGCAGCGAGTTAGGATGAATAAGTTACATGTTTCTGTAATTTCCACACATTATTTCCAAACTTGGACTTCACATTTGTTTATTCTTAACTTGCCAGCAGAGAGAAATTGAGCCAGTGGACTTAAATCACTTGTCTTTTTTAAATAAGGGAATAATATAATTCCTTTGAGATTTTTTTTTTGTTTTGAGGTTTTTGTAAGACTAAAGTAATTTTCCATTTTTTTGTAGTCTCAAGGTCTATATTATGTGTGCATTATGATCTTTGACGCGGGTTAGAAAATGGATAGATGAATTTTATTATATCAGAGTATTAATTTAGCATTCAACAGCAATTTCATACCAATTGAGACAATTTTCAGTAGAAATGAAGGGTTCACTGGGGTGTTGTACCACAAGGCAGTTCTCAATGGAGTGTAAACTATACTGAAATCTAGAGAGGTGAGGCCAAAAAAAAAACTCTTGGGTTGTAGAGTAGAGGAGTAGCAAAATAAATCCACAATGGTTAGGCAGTAGAATCACCAGCTTTTTGGCTGGATAGGGAACTTTTCTTCTTTCAACATTATGATGTGAGAACATTTGGAACATGTTGTTATTGCATTGTTTTTCGTACTTTAGTGATTTAATATACACTTTGTTTAACTCTGACATATATTGGATTATTAAAGGTATCATTTGCCTACAGCTATTTGCTATGTTTTAGTTTTCTTTTAAACTGCTGCATTGAAAAATTAGGGGATATAGTAGGTTCTTATAGTAGCACTCTGAAATTGATATTTAACTTATATAATTAATCCCCAAATGAAATTCAGGTGCTTAAAGGAATGAAGACGTGCATCTTTGTCTTTGACTTACAGTTTAAGTTATATTTCAATTATTGGTGTGACAGCCCTAGTGTGGAAACAACTATGAAGCAATAGTCAGCTGCTAGGTTAGAGCCTGAATTTAATTTTGGGCTAGGTCATCATTGACTACCCGATTTATCTCACAGTGTATCTACCATTTATATTCATTGATATTTTCTGTTTGATAAATGGAAAATAAACACTGCCTAAAATCAACACTAAATTAATTTGTCAGGTTTGATGTTTACTGCTGTGCAATTTATCTGTGCATCAATATATAAAGAAAACCGTTACTAGGGAACATTATGCACTGAAAAATAAAATTTAAATGACAAGTCAAATTAATTACAATTTCAAACATCACAAGCTACTAATGCTTTAATTATATAATTCTCACCCTTTTTCTATCTATTCACACTGCTTTTTTAGTACTATGGTGTTGTACCGTGTTAGCCATTATGAATGTAGAGAAAAGCCAAGCAAAATGACACCTTTTATTGGCTAACTAAAAAGATTACAATATGCAAGCTTTCGAAGCAACTGAGGCCCCTTCTTCAGTTGCCTCAAAAGCTTGCATATTGTAATCTTTTTAGTTAGCCAATAAAAGGTGTCATTTTGCTTGGCTTTTCTCTACACTGCTTTTTTGAAACCAAATTTTTAAAATTGAATTTTAATCCATTATTTCAAAATTATTGTCAGAATCCTACCGGTGTTGTGTTCAGGGTACCTTACAGGAGTGATCAGATATTTGTTACTCTCTTGGCTTTGGATTTTTTCAGAATTAGCCACTGGACTAAACGTTATTAATGTACCTTTAATTGGTGATTGTATTCCAACTACTCATGTACCATACAAATACAGTATGTACCATATGTGCTTTCACTGCATGTTTCATGTTATAGTTGTGCTATTGAAAACTATTTTGTTTTCAAAAATCCAATGAGCATCACAAATGTAATGTTTTACTAATTCATTTTCAACAGTCCAGTATGTTTACATATGGCATTAACATGCAGCTTGTATCTGGATTGTATTTAGCATTGATTTGGATGGCTTGCATTCACACCTGACATGGCAAAATGCATCTCTGTCTGCATAGTGTCTGGAAAGATCCAGCGTCACTTTCTGCGTGCAGAATTGAAATTATCTTCTGTTTGCGTGGTTGTATGGATAAATGCATTTTTATATACACTTGTGTTAAATGTGGTTGTTTTCTGTTTCTGCCCAATTCTATATGTGGTGTAAATGATTCAATCACAATCCAGTTACAAGTATGTTTACACTTCTCTTTTAATTTGGCCCATGATAATATGGTCAAGTGCTATGTGATCCTGATTGAATCACTGAAAATCTAGGTCAGTGCCATGTATAAGGGAGGGGTCTCATTATTTTAGCAGCCCCATTAGCTCTGTAATTCATTGTGGCACTGAGCTAAGCAGGTGCTGTACCATGATGCTGTGCGGCTAGTGTAAAAAATTTTCAGAAACATAGATGGTGAATCTTCTTGTCAATTTCCTTTGTGTTCTTAACTATTGATGATATGATGTGCCCACTTGAGGTCATCCAATAAAGGGACACCTGGAAATTTTAATTCTACTGACCTTGTCTTAAAACCTTTACTGTGATGTAAGTGATAGTGAGGTATTTTATGAGCAGGGATTTTTTTAACAGTACCATTTTTTAATAAAAACTACGAGATAAGTCTTTGGTTAGATTAAGTTGCACTAATGCTTATAATAGGGCCTGTACACGTCAATGTACAACATGTGCAGTAATTAAACTGATCAGAGCAATATTGAGGAAACACACCATTCTCAAAAAGTTAGAGAAGGAAAGCCATTTTCTTAATTAACTGAAGAGAAAAAAAAATATTGTTTTAAGAATTTTGGTTGATTTATATGGAAAGCTATCAGAGACTTCTTTTAGAAAAACCAATTTTGTTGTTCTTTAGGTGCTAGACAAAAGAGCATGGCCGTTATTGATTGCCAAGTTGACAGAGTGTTTTAGTAGCTTATTGTAATTGAAATCTTTATTACGTTTTAGCATTCTTGCCAGCAGACTACTTTCTGTCATTTAAGATCTAAATTTTAAGATCATATTACTTATTATATTTTCTGGCAACAGAATTATTTGTAGTTGGTGTGACTAAGCCGGTACTTCTTATCCAGTGTCTTTTTAATAGAACTAGAAAGCTTTAGCATTCTCCTGTTCCATGTGTATGAATTTTTCTAAGGAAAACATGTTGAAAAATGTTATATTTTTCTATATCTGAACAGCATCATTGTTTGAAATAGGTGTGTTTAGTTATTGGTATTTATTTGTTATATACAAATACCTGGCTTTTTGCATTTAATTTTAATTTCTGGAAAACTTTAAAACAGTTAAAGAGATAAATTGGTGACTCTGTACTTGACAGGGCTGGATGGTTATTTAGTTTGGTATATGCAATTGATTATTTTTCTTTCTGTAAGTTAAGTATCTGTTTAACATTATGCAGGAGGAACTTAATGGTAAAGGATTCTTGTCAAAAAGTAATTAATACCCAACAAAGGCTTAACAACAGATATACGCTTTTACAACATTTTTGCTTTTAAGTAATAACCGTTACCTTTTTTTCTTTGTTTTTGACTTAAAAATGGCATACTGTTTACTCAGAAGTTTCCTGAGTATTTTTTCTGCACCACTAAGAAACTGAGTAGGAATCTGCTAGCTAAGGTTAACTACTCTAAGAGGTAGATAAGATAAAACATTTGTTTTATGATCATCTGACGTAACCTGAAAGACAATGCTGAAAGATCCAAAAAGTGGAAGCAAAAAAAACAGGAAAACTGTATGCAGTATTTTGAAAATATGTCACTCAACAGAAATGCTTACTGTACCACTAAATATTGTTACTAACTAAATATTTTTAATATAAAAATATTTTGCATCAAATTTAAATATAATTGCAGGATAGTTGGATAGCAGTTTTGTCTGAATGAAGGAATAATGACAGTTTATTGTATCTGCAGTGATTATTAAAAATTCTAATCTAACCTCAGTAATATCACATACTGCTTAAAGCAGTGTTATAAACAATATTTTGTATCATTTTATGAGATTTTTGTAAAGTAGGGTGTTGTAGGGATTTGTTCATTTTTAATTTCTTTAATTTTTGACAGCATATTAATGAGTTGAACATAAAAATAAACCTTGACTTGTATGTTGGTCTTGCATTTTATAAAGTCTCTCTTTCACACTTTTATTTGAAGCCATAGTATAATGCATTTCAATTGACACCTTAATGCAAGCTTCCTTACTGCAGCATTATATTTTTGCAACAACATATATGCATATCACAAGACAAGTTAAACAAGCATTTTATTTTTTTGTTTGTATGTTTGCTCTTGCCTGGTACTCTATACTGTTTTATCCCAACTGGAGTAGAGGGGAAGGAACACTGATCAAATAAGACTTTGGTATTTGAAGTTCTTCTGTATATGCAATGTACTGTATATAAACTGATTCTGTTGTGTAATTTCCTATTAAAGTTAATGTAACTATCTTTAAAATGGGTTACATGGTGAAAAACTGATCAGTGATGCTGCCTTCATTATCTAATGTCATGAAAATGCATCCCAGTCATTGTTCTGATGGATTATCCAATGGGTATTCTAGTTTTCTTCCCAGAGATGTGCAGGTTAGGTTAATTGAAAACTCTAAAGTGGCCTTGGAAGTATTTGCATGAGTGAGCCCTATAGTAACCAGGTAAACCTTGTTCCTGTTTCTCGCCTAATGCTCCTAGTATAGCCTGTAGCCCACCACAATCCTAACCTGAAATAACGGAGTTTCAGAATGTTATAGTAAAAAATAGTTTAAATGTTGTCTAAGCTATTTCATATTGAATGATAATGTGAAAACATTTCACAGTTCAGCATATATAATGTTGATGCCCTTGCCCAAGGTCAGTAGAAGTATAATTTGCTTTTTTGGTAAGGTAATGTGTAACCTTTGAAATTTTTAGTATCCAACTAAATGAGTTGAATTTGCAGCCCTTGTTTCAACATTTATTGTATTTTTTCTTTACAATTTTGTACAGTAACACAGTAAAATGAGTTTGGAGTTGTTTTAGTATTTAAGGTAGTATAAAAATGTCTGATTCTTTACCTACTGTGGTGAACAACCCAGACACAGACAGGCAGGCATCATTTTGTCACCCAACACACGTTTATTATACAATCACTATTTACAGAAATGCCACACAACTCACAGACTTCCCCAAAGTCCAGGCCAATACCACAACGCCTCACTCTCTTCAGGCCGCCTCCTGTCTCTCCTCTAAGATCTCGTCCTCTTCCACCCGACTTCAGCCCCGAATGAAGGGAGGCGGCCCCTTTTATCTCCACCCGGATGTGCTCCAGGTGTGCACCGGCAATCTCCCATGGACACGCCCCAGTGTGGCGGAAGTGCCGGCTGTTTCCCCGGAAGCACTCCGGGTGTCCCCTCTCTTCTTCCCCCCAGCACTTCCTGGTGTAGCGGAAGTGCTGGGGTCCAGGGTCCTCCAGGCATGGGGACGCACCCTGGCGGTGACCACGGGCCCCTACAGGGTTGAGCTTCCAAGCCCTGTACCCGTGGCCTACAATATAACCAGGGTGGTCACCCCCTCGTGGTCTGGAGGAGGCATGAGCCCTCCTCCTGTCTACCTGGGCGTCCCGGCTGGGTGCCACCCCCAGCCGTGTGCCACACTACATAACGCTACGAATAAAATATAATTTTTAAATACACTTTAGTCTGTTTGTTTGTTACAAATAAGTAATTGTTAATGCCTCCATCCATTTTCTAATGGGATTATCCAGTTCAGGTTTGTGGAAACTGGGAAACTTATGTCTATGGTTTTACCCAACCTTAGATGGCACCGGTTTGTCGAAGGACACACTGTATAGGTAAAACATCAATGTAGACAGGACACTTGAGCTGTCAGCATTGATAACTCTAGTACTACTGAAATGCCAAAGAAACAAAGTTAAAGTTTTCATTACTAAAATAGATTTTGCTTTTTTTTTAAAAGCTCTGCCATCCAGCATAATTGCTAAGCAGTCTATGTTCTCGAGCAGCTGACATACCCTAAAGCCATTTCCCTCACAGCCTATTCATTTGTCCTTTGTTAGCTTACTAAACATGAAAAGGCTTCAAATGTAGTCCACATAGTTTGGTTATCAGAAAGCATCATGAAATGCAGAAACAGGCAGTGCTTTGTATCTACATTTCAGCACAAAGTATTGAAAAGGCATTTACATGACAGAGCTCAGGAACTTGTGCAGCTACAGGCCTGGCTGTTAAGAGAAAGGTATGCTTGCCATCATCATATTTATTTCTCAGAGTACAGCTGATGGAATCATTACAGTGCATCTCAAGTAGAGTGTTGGAAAGAAAATGTGTTTGGAATACAAATATTACATGATGCTCAGTAGGAAGATGACTTGAGCACAGCTTTTGGAAGGATTTTTTTTGTGAAGTTAGTAATTTATTTCACTTCTTTTGCCTAACAAGATTTCCTGTTCAGATCATACTGCAATTATTCAATTGTAGTATTATTTTAATTAGTTGCCACCTTTACAAGTATTCTTCTTTATACTGTTTGAGTAAAGCTGTACAATTTCTGAAAGAATATGTTAGGCAAAGATGCTTAGAAATTAGGCTTAGAATGTTATTTACATTGCTGACATTAAAACTGAGAAGCTAAATCAACACCCATCAATTTTTGGTTCTGTTTATAACTGTGCAAACATTTTTTTCTTGGGAAATCTGCTCTGATACACTATTGTTCTTAGTCATCTGCTACTATATGCTATGTGCACTTTTATAAAAAAAGTGTCCTTTGCTATGGTGTTTGAGAATTGCAGATTCTGCTGGTTTTATTTTAGGTAAACTCGTTTAATTAGGTTTAAAATGAGTTCTCACTTAAGTCACTTAAGACAAAATCAAATAATTAACCAGGATAGTGTTAAAAGCTGTGATAAAACTATCGTTTTTAAGTATATGTAAAATCTCACCACAAAAATGCTTTTAAATTATATTTATTGTAATTTAATGCATTTGAATAATTAGGCCTATGAACATGGTTTAGAAAAAGTTATTATAATAAGTAATGCAACTTGTTAAGCATCTGTAAAATTTGCTTGCTAAGATAAGAATCAATAAAGTAAGCTGTTATTCCTGTTTTCAAAAGGCATTACCATTTTATTATTTTTTCAAACAAAAACAGAAAATGTTGCATCTTAAATGACCATTACTGTAACAAATAACATTATAGGTTGCTGGGGAGTGAAGGAGGTATGTATCATTATGTTCATCCCTGGATATTCACAGCTTTAAAGAAAATTTAAAGAAACACCTTTTCATTTTGTTTTTCAAGCTCTTAAGACTAATATTGATGCACTTTATGAAAGGCTGCCAGGCTGGCAAGAAACGTCCATGACAATAGCACTTCCAGGGTGGCACAGAGAAAGATAGATGATCCAGGCAGAAGCCTGAAATGCTTCCTTAGGAAAAGAGAGGGATGCCTGACTGTCTGTTTGTCTGCAGAGAGAGAGAAAGCATGCACACCCGTGGTCAGCTGCTGGTCCTGGTCCCAGAGGGGGTGGGGGGCTTTGAGGGTTTATGGGGCCTTGCCTTTCTTCAATACGGCAGGGTTATGGGGAGGTTCCTTGAAGAGTTTGTCCTTTGTGTGCAACTAGAGGCTCAGGGAAGGGTCATAAGGGTCTTTAAGGAAAAGTTCTAGGCTGGTGTACCTCGAGCAAATGTAGGACTGCCCTGACTAGGAAAGTAATTCTGAAGCAAAGCCAGAAGTAGTTTTAAAGTTGTCTCAGAACCAAAAGCTAACTGAATACAAAGTTGGGAAGAATATGGGGCATTTGCTCAGCTGGTGGAGGGAAGAGAGGACTGAGTCTGGACAAAGTAGAGAAAAAGAGGTAAAAAAAAAGTGTTCTGGTGGAATTCAATGGACTTTAAGTGGCTGAGCCACTCCAGCACATAGTTATGGTTTCAGAAACCCACGTGGTCAATCCCAAAGCATCAGCAAGTTTGGTGTTTTTCTTTTGTTCATCTTCTATGATATATTTTTTGTTTGCTAAAGGTGTCTTTTAATGACATCAATTTCAAAATAAAATCATTTACAATCCACTGCTTAATCTAGACATGAAAAGACACAAACAATGATCAAGGTGATGTATCACTCCCACCTGGGATGGTCTTATCACCGGTCAGTGCTTCTGCTGCCAGCTGACAAGCAGAGATGAAAACATGGAATGAACAGGAGCCGGCAATAAAAGTGGTACAGTGCTGGACTAAAAAAGTACAGGATAAACTACAAGACTACTTTGATTGTGTAAACTGGGACATGTTTAAAGACTCCTCATCGGATCTAGACAACTATGCAGACTTTGTAATGGGATACTTCAAAAAAAAAAAAAAAAAGTGACAACTGTGTGCCTAAGAAAACAATCTGCATATTTCCTAATAAAAGACTGTGGATTACCACTGACATCAGGAATTTCAAAATGGTGACATAGGAACATACAAGAGATGTAATGGCTAAACATCAGTACAGGTGTAAACTAGAGATGGAATTTAGCAGCTGTAGCAATTCGTGCATACTGTGGTGCTGGTTAGGGATGCTTACAGACTAGAAAGTAAAACCTAATCCTCATCTGCGTTTTTCCTTACTGATCAGCTTAATATTTTCTGTACTTGTATTGATCATGAGAACAAACAGCCCACCATTTGATTTCCTGCTGCACTGTATGCTTTATCCTTCTTTGTTTCTGTATGTGACATAAGGAGGACTTTAAACTTGTTACTGTCCACAAGTAGGGGTGGGCGGTATGACCAAAATTCTATATCACGGTATTTTTCTAAATTATCCCGGTTTCACGGTATTCAATGGTATTTTTTACCCATGCATGAGTGGATGTTAACCACATTTTCCACTGCAATTACTGGCTAAGAATAACCTATTCCACTGTCAAGTGCATTGTACATTGTACAAAAAAAAACATTTTAATGTGTGCACAAGTATTAATACAGGTTTGCATGGCCCCATAAAGTGATAGTTTTCAAGGGGGTGGCACTAATGAAGAGAAGGAATCACATTGCATGACAGATGCAGTCAAAATATAGAACCTTTTTATTGAACAAATTTTGCAAAAACTTAAACTATAATTTTGACAACATATTTTCAACCATCCAAAGAGGCATTTAGACTTAGTAAAATATCCAGAAGTGCTTGTCAAAAGTTGTATTGCACTGAACATGTCTTAGAAAAGGAATAAATAGTAAATATTTTTTGTAAAACAACTACACTTTCTGTTAATGTTAACCATCTCTGTCCACTGACACGTTAAAGTGACTTTTTAAACAACTTTACCATCATTAAACTGCATAATATTTAAACTAATAAATAATAACAATAAAATAAATAATAGTATTATTACTAATAGTTGCACTATTACTTCAAGGCTTCAAGCCCAGGTGCATTACACAGTATTCACCAAATTAAAATAAAATAAAATAAAAAATGCAATCTTGGTGATGACATCTTTACCAACTGAACCATCATTTAGGCAAACTGCATTAATATGGACCTTGCTTCAAGCTAAGCTATATGCATAAATAATAAAACTAAAACTTGCATTTATAATGCCATTTGTGGTATGGCGCTACAGAATCGTATTAGGGCCACGGTGAAGAAAAAAAATACGGACACGGGGAAGAAAAAATCAAACTATATGTCGAGAATAAAGTCGACATTTCCACTTTATTCTCATAGTTTACTTTATAATTAAAGTAGAATGTCGTAAATTAAACTTCATCCTAAAATCATTGTTTAATTTACTAGATTTTCTCAAACCCCGTCATAAGTTAATGTAGCACATTAAATGCTTTGTGTTAAGCGTTCCCCGACCTAGTTGTTAATCACTACGCTTCTTAAACTGACTTCTCCTGCACTAAGAGGAGATAGCAATCACCGCACAGAATCCATTCACTTCGTGATATTCCTGCTCTCTGAAAATTTAGAATGCTAAGATAAATACTTGATATCATTTTCATGATTAAATGCATTAAAGCAGGTATTAAACATGCACGGTAGTGCTACACCCTCGCAGTAAGGGGTCCCCAGGTGTATGTTCAGTGTAGAGAACTTTATGGCAGGTGTGACGAGGCTCCAAAAAACTGGATGTATGAATGGCTATTGCACAGGTTTAACTTAAATATTGTGTAAATGTTGGGTTTGTGATCTGGTGGTCGGAAACACTAACACAGAATTCAATGGATGTTCTTCTGAGCAGGCTTTCTTTATTCCACGCGTGCTGTCTCTATCTGACGTACCAAAACCCCAATTCCCATCTTTCATTTTTCTTTCTCCACATAACCAATCACCACACGATAAACGTCTTTGTGAAATTAAAACTAGTTATAAACTTAGCCCACAGATCGCTGCCGGGGCCTCCTCTTAGTGCAAGAGGAAGTCAGTTTAAGAAGCTCAGGGAACACTTAAAGCATTTAATGTGCTATATAACTTATGACGGGGTTTGAGAAAATCCAGTAAATTAAATATTCATTTTACGATGAAGTTTAGTTTACGATGTTCTACTTTAATGACAAAGTACGAGAATAAAGTCAACATGTCGACTTTAATCTTGACATAAATGGCGAGAATAAAGTAGAAATGAGAATAAAATCAACATGTCGACTTTATTCTCGTCATAAGCGTCGAGATTAAAGTCAACATGTCGTCACACTATTACACAGTACCCAGGTACATTACATTGTATTGAAAACAAATAAAACAAGTACAACTTGGCTTGCAGTATTATCCAGTAGTATAGAAACAGTACTCACACATTTGAACATAATGGTCCACATCTGACCCTTTTAAAACCAAAGTATCTCCAGACAACGGACGTGACTCCTTTTTTTTGGCAAAAGTTCTTCTGTGTCATCATGTTCAACTTTATAGTCAGGTACAGCTTCAGTTTCGGAATGTTCTCTGTCCATTTTCACCGCGCAATACCTACACTACCACACCTATTTAGCGGTGTAGTCAGTGAAAAAGAGCCCCCGTGCAACACCTCTGTGTTTAGCGGTGTAGCAGTGAAAAAGGTCCCCACTTGAACAGTTTCCAGCTGCGCCACGTTACGAATGTCATTTAGGCAATTTAAACCGGTGTTGCGGTATAAGAAAAATCCATATCATAACAAAATAAAAAACGGTTTTCGGTATGAACCGGTATACCGCCCAGCACTATCCACAAGGTATCAGGTCCCAATAGACCAGGAGTAGCTAATTAGCTGACCTATTCAGTGATCTCCTGTCTGCTTTCAAAGGACAAAAGGGACTAAATGAGTACAGTCTGGTGACACTCACTCCAGTTGTGATAAAGTGCTGTGAAAGATTGATGCTATGGTCCATTAAATAGAATATTCCTGACAGTCATGTTTACTTCTAGTTCGCATATCACTACAACCAGTTCACAGAGGATCCCATATCCTTTGCACGTCATACCATCTGGGTGATGCACACTGTCAAGAGTCCTGTTTATAAATTATAGCTCAGCATTTAACACTGTTTTACCATCAAAGCTGAGCACTAAACTCCTCAATTTAGGTTTTTTATCATATTCTGCAGATGGATTTTGGAGTTTCTAACTAACTGACCTCATCATGTGCAGATTGGCAACATCACATCCTTCACACTAACAATTAACACAGGCACTCAAAATGTTGGTGTGGTAAGTTCTGTTCTGTTCTGTATTCCTTCTTCACCTCTGACTCTGTGGCCAGACACCGCTCCAACTCCATCATTAAATTTGCTGATGATATGACCATCATATGCCGGATCACTAACAGTTATGAGAGGTTACAGAGAAGAGGTCTACCAGCTGACTCAGTGCCGGGACAACAATCTCACACTTAATGTCAGCAAAATCAATTAGCTGGTCATTGACTTAAGAAGGGAGACCACACATCCATCTGTGTACGTCAGAGAGAATACTTTTGAGAGGAAGAACAACTTTAAATTTCCTGGAGTGACTATCACAGACAAGCTAAAGTAGTCACAAATAATTTTGGCTCTTGTCAAAAAGGCTCACTGGTACCTCTCCATCCTCAGATGTCTGAGGAGAGCTCAAATTTCTCCATCTGTTCTCACAAACATTTACAGGTGCACCTTGGAGTTGTTCCTCACTGGCTGCATCACATCCTGGTTATGGTACCTACTTGGCTCAAGAACGGAAACCACTGCAGAGGCTTGTAAAAGTGGCACACAATGTTACCTGCACCCAGCTGCCTTCTCTTCAAGACATATACAATGCTCTCTGCCTTTGAAAGGTAAATGGTATAATTAAAGATCTCAGCCATCCTGCACAATTGCTTTTCTTGCTCCTCCCTTCTGGCAAACAATACAGGGCTATTGGGACTTACACTAGTAGATTAAGGGACAGTTTCAACCCAAACGTCATGAGGTTACTGAACAGCCAATCACAATAACAAATACTGTAACATAATAAACTGTGTGTATAATATATTATACTTTCAAATACATATTGTATGTTTGATGCTAAATATATTTGTTGTATGTTTGTCATCTGCCTGAGGAGACATGCAAGTATGATTTTTATTGCAACTTATTTTAAGGACTTTTACGTCAAACATTGTCCTATCAAAATTTTTAGCATTTTATCCCTTTATGTGCTGTTCTGGGTTAGTGGAGTCATATAACTGTAAATATACCATAATTGCTGTACCTGATGCCGTATCTACTGCCTTAACCGCCTTTGCTATACCTGCCAATCATATTATTTAACATAACTGACTAGCCAACTCATGGCGTAGCATACGGCGCATAATTATTTATTGATGGGTGAACACTTCCTGAAAGACACAGTTGTCCAAATGGGGTGGGTTTGAGGATACGACTGTGAGTGAATGAAAAGATGAAACTCTGGAGAGAGCAACATACAATTGTCCGTGACTAAAAACTGGTTTTGGCAGATACAGGCATATCTTTATGAAAGTTTGCCCCTGTGCCTTATTAATTGTCATTGCAAAGACCAATCTAACAGGAAATTGTCTGCATGTAAAAGGCAAATTTGAATCTGATGGGGTCAGGGAAATCCAGGGAATATGGACAGTTCGTGAGGTAGCAGCTGCGATTGTTTTACACTGTAGTAATTTGCGGTGAATGCTGGTAACAGTCAGTTTAGTGCCTTTACGGAGACTTCTTGCTGGCATGAGGTTTCTGAGAAGAATGACGACTGAACCCATTTTAAGTTTGAGTTTATGCGGAGGCATGCCAGTGGGAGTAAGACTGCTAAGAAATTCTTCGGGGAATGAAAGTTGATGTACGGGATCGTCTGTGACGATGGAGTCAACGCTGGTGAAAGTTACTTCGTTGGTAGGGATAAGTTTCAGTACCTGTTCATTAAGGTGTAGCGAGTCTTCGTTGGTGACGCTTAATATAGCTCGCGTACTGAGTTGTTCCGGAGTCACAGTTGAGAAGTCGATGTCGCCACATAGTTGTTGAACGGGATCAGAAATAAAACCGAAAAGAACAATGAAAAGTCAACGTGGCTCAGAGGTGCATGTGGACTGTAGCAGAGACAAAAGCGACTGAAGCGGTGTTTGGTGAGGTGCTGCGTGCCTCGAGAGCGAGGGTGGACTCGGGAGGAGGGTTAGAGTTGGCGGCCAGGACTCTGTCGTGCGTATCCCATGGTCTCTGTCTTGCGTGCCATGGTCGGCTGCTTAGTGAATTGTTGGTGGGCTGGACTCTGTGAGTTGGCGGGCATGGCTCTGTCATGCGTATCCCATGGTCTCTGTCTTTGATTGCCATGGTCGGCTGCTTAGTGAATTGTTGGCGGGCGTGGCTCTGTCTTGCGTGCGTCTTGCTTGCCATGGACTTAGTGAATTATATATATATAGATGTTTCCACTTACAGCTCCTTTGTGATGTGAGGTGAGCTAAACTACACTTGAAAGAAAGCTAGAGGAATTTCTGCAAGAGGCAGTTTTTGGAGGAGCTAGAAAAGGGGCTAGTTACTCCTCTCATGAAAAGGTGGTAGCAAATTACTCACCCACCATTTGCTGCAGTGCTTGTAAGGACTGCACAACAGTCTGCCCGTGGTTAAGCTGAAGTCACCTAAAAGGGAGAAAAGAGTAGCTTTCAACCCTGCAGAACAGGATCACAAAAACATCACAAGCTGCAGTAAGTGTGGAAAGTAAATGAATAGGAAGGGTAAAATAAGGTCTAAAATACCCTGTCCATACAGTCTAGATTCAGAATATAAATTAAATAAAATATAAACGATAATGGGCATAAATCATTGCCTGTTAAATCTAGCAGTAGATACATCAGGATGTAAATGGAGGCAAATTATTTTTAACAAAGATTTGTATTAATACAATAAAACCTTTTTCTTTCAGTTAATTTAATGTTTCCTTTTTGAATATTCTCCTAAATATTTTTGTTTGCTGCTAATTTAGTTACTAATGCTGAAATTATATTAATTTAATTAAGGTAAACTTTAATGCACAATTAAAACATCATGCCTTGAGGCTGAGAAAATGGCCATGCAAAGCATCTCCAAAAAAGCTTGATGCAGTCCTTAACGATTCAACTAATCCTCTGAACTATAAATTCTATATCAGTAGTTGGGAAAAGTAATGGAATCCTACTATGAAAACAGTATGGTACAAGAGCTTGTTTGTAATTTAAGAGATTTGACAGTTTCATGATGAAGAGTAGCTCATTCAAAACAGTTAACAAGTGAGCATTTTTCATTTTATTTTACTTTATATTTTTTCTTATGTTCTTTCATTCAATTGTAATGCACATGACATAATAATGACTCTGGTCATTTTTGATTTTGACCTGATTTTTCTTTCTTTGGGGAGAGTACAATTGAGCAAGAATTCCAAATGCACCAGAGGCCTATGTTAAATAATAATTATTATTTAATAATAATTTAATTATTATTAAATATTATTATGTAAACAAGAAACAGCCAGAAGTTTTATATCTGAAGCAAGATAATGGTTACCTCAACATTGTAATGGGTGGAATGTTGAGCAAATTTGCAGAAATTACACTTGGTTGAAAGCTTGTGACCTTTATTATGGGTTATAATTGAGAAAATAAATATTTTAACTTTGAGAAGCAGCTGATTACATACAATATTTGATATCTGGTTGGAATTTAGACATTTAGACTCTGACTGCCTTTACTTAATGTACACTGATCCAGCAACTTTGTGGTTTAGAGTCTGCTGCCCTACTGTTTTAGTTATTGTTTCTAATTTTCTTCTCTAAAGTTAATTTGAACTAAGTATTTGCAAAGCAAACTTATGTTAAGTGCCGGTTATACAAAACAGCAAAGGAGATGAAAGTTGTTACTTCATTTTCAGTAAGAATGAACCTGTGGTTGTGTGGAAGTTTGATACCAAACCAAATATATATACTATTGTGTATATATATTGAACATACAGTTTTTTTAGTTTCCAAAAAGTGCTACTATTCCATGGATATAGGAAAAAGAAATCTGAAGAATGTTTCATGCGGCTAGATTTAGCGTTCATCTGTTTTGTAACATTAGATAAATAGTCTGATAAAAAAAATTCTAATTACAAAAGGTAATACATACTTGATGAAACACTGTTTTCAGAGTATAGGAATAATTTAGGTGAGTTAGCTACTTAGAAAGTTTAAAAAGCATGTTTTGGCTTATGAGTAGGTCTCTGAATGCCTACCAAGGCTTAAAGGATGAGGAGAAAATGAAAAGCAGAATAGCTGGGTAATGGAATGCCACCTATTATTTTATGCCATTAATACTTTAATTTAGCTTCTTTTAATTTGAATTAATGTTTTCATATCAGAACCTTTACATTTTGACAAAGACTCTGGTGTTGTTTAGCCCAGTTTAAGGCTTGGGATGGAAATCTAACTCATATTTGCACGTTAGGTCAATTCATAGAAGGCCAGAGTGGACGCAAGTCTTCAATATTGTCAATTCCAATCTCTTAATGTAGCTTGTGTATTTTAATGAACATGATGGTTTTTTTGCAGACTTCTTCCAGTTTTCAAATTTCAGACCTTACGTGTAGCCTTTACTTACGTATGGCATTTAGAAATTCAGAGTTATGTTCAAACTTTTTTTTCCAGTTGTTAATATAATGGTGTAGTATGAGTGCACATTAGCATAGTCTAGGATCCATGGTCACTGAATACCTAAGTACCCTTTTATTGAGGGTTTTTTTGCAGTTAACATGACGGTTATTTGATTAAAATGCTAATGAACCTAGAAGATATTAAGTAAGCACGGATGAGACAAGTTTTTGCACTTCTGCAACATACATGTTCTTAATTTTAAATTCACCAAGTTAAGAAAAGTAGAAGGAGTCAATTTACAGCAAAGAATTAGTGTCTGATTTAGAAACTGATTACAGTGAAAATTTGTTGAATAGGTTAATGTTTTAAAGAACCACATCAGCTTTTGAACAGGTCTAAATGTAAGTACATTAAAAATATCAATTCAACAAAAATGAGGTTCCCAGTTGTACAAAATAATGCAACATGCTTGCTGCACTATATCTTTATATACTTAAGGTCATTTGACCATACTGAGAAGCTAGTGTTAAAAGATCATTAAAAGCTGATCTGAAACTGACTGCTGACAGTAAAATGCACTTGCCACTTCCTAAATGAAACCGCTCTTAATAGCAGGTCTATTTATAAAATGCCAAATGTTAACATATATATTTTTATTGTTTGTCTCTTTTTGCTCAGAGATGCTGCATTACAAATTTCACCCTCACGTTTCTGTAAATATAGTAGGAGGAATTCGTGATATAATATTCAGGGATATGCTGAGCATAAAACTTTAAGACTTGTTTGCTACACCACTGTCTAAACTCAGCTGCTACTCTCTTTCTCCTTTCCACTAAAAATAGATAACATGCAAAGTACTAAATTAAAGATGTGATTCTGTGCTGATATTTCTTTTCTCTTTTTTATTATGTTAAGATTTTTGTTAATTTGGTTTTTACTATCCAGGTAATTTGCATGTTTTAATTTCCTGTTTGCTTACAGTAATTAGTGATGAAGTTATCATGCTAGTGTTCAGGTTCTTTGACTTTTTATCAGTGTCAAAGTTTTAGTTAGTGAAGTATTTTTTTTTTTAAACAACCATTTAAAAATGATAGTAAAGAGACATGTGGAAAGAGGAAGGTTGCTTTTAGATTAACTACTGCATCTACTTGGAAGGAAATCATTTAAAATGGTGCGTATCATTAAAGAATATAATACCACATCAGAATGAAGTAGTTGCATTTCTAACACATTTCTCTAAATTAATTTTGGTGGAAGTCAAACTTATTGGAAGTCATAACATAAACAAGGAATGAATACATGCAGGTCTTAAACTAATTCTGCTTCTTTAACTGAATGCTCCATCCAAAAATTATATATTTTTATATGTTACTTCCCCATGTACTTTGTAGTGATGGGTGAGAAAAATTATTATGATTATGATTTCATTCAGAACAAAGATGAAAATATTTCAGATAGAATATGTTTATTGTGACCAACGTTGGAAAACTGCAAATATCAAAACATTCATGGAGAAAAGCCTCATATTACTCATGCCGCATAATCCAGATATGGAGTCATCCAGTTATAGGTTTAGGTTTAGGTTTCTTTATTTAGTCATGTTTACACAAGAAAACATGAAATTTGCCTTCTCAGTTGCATCTAATAACAGGTAACAGACAGAATGAAATAAAACAGACAAATAGAAATAAGAAAGGTTAAGGTAAGGCAGTCAGATAAAACATATTTACACCAAAAAAAAAAAGGTAACAGGATATATATCAAAACCTTAAACATTATCTCCGATATTTCTTATCGAAAAGTCGTATGGCACTAGGAAGAAAGGAGTTTCTGGAGCGATTTGTGTCGGTTTTCAAAGCAACTATCCTTCCTGATTTACTGAAGTTTAGTTTTACATGTAATGGATGTCTGTCATCAGTTGAGATGATTTCCAGTTTCTTTAGCATTGGCCTCTGACACACACTAGTCAAATCATCTACATCAGCCACAATAACTTTAGCTGCATACTTCGGAATCTGCTGGAGCTTTTTTGAGTTTTGGTTTGTCAGACTATTAAACCAGGCAATGAAACTGAAAGTGATCACAGACTGGATCATACTGCGATAGAAGGACAACATGAGGTCCTTGCCTACTTTAAATAGTTTGAGTTTATGGAGGAGAAATAAGCGCTGGTTGCATTTAGAAAATAATTTTTTTGTATTTGTATTCCAGTTAAGATTGTTATCTAGGTAAGTTCCTAAGTATTTATATTCATTCACTATTTCTACCTCCTCTCCCAGAACTACAATAGGTGAACATACAGATTTCTGTCTCTTAAAATCAAATATCATTTCTTTGGTCTTTTTTACATTCAGAGTGAGAGAGTTTTTATTGCACCTGTTTACCATACAGTCCACTTGATTTAGGTAGTGGCTTTCATCCTCCCCAGATATGCATCCTATGATCATGGTGTCATCGGCATACTTAATAATGGAGCAGTGGTCATTGTTCTGTCTCAGTTCACTTGTGTACAGAGTAAACCGTAATGGTGATAAGACACACCCCTGTGGACTTCCTGTGTTTGAATGAATGACTATTGAAAAAGTGTCCTGAACTTTAACTGTCTGTGAACGGTTTAAAAGAAAGTTCTGAATCCATAGTGTGATAAATGGGTTTACATTCATACTGTTTAATTTCCCAATCAGTATATGAGGCTGTATAGTATTGAACGCTGAAGAAAAATCCAAAAATAGTGCTCTGACATATGAACCAGGCTGATCAAGAAAGGTATAGATTTGATGTAAGATAACAAGCAGAGCATCTTCCACACTTCTGTTTGCACAATAAGCAAATTGATTGTTGTCTTGAAAAGACTTTGTCATTAAAATGTTTTTCACCAAGTGTTCAAAGCATTTCATTGGAATAGATGTAAGTGCCACTGGTCTATAGTCATTTAAACAGCTTGGCCTATCAATCATTAGATACAGGGGTAATGATTGATTGTTTCCACAGATTAGGTACAATACCACAGGTCAGAGACCAGTTAAAAAGCAAATGAAAAACTGGGGAGAGCTGCTTAGAGCAAGACTTTAAGAGCCGACCTGATATGCCGTCTGGTCCCACTGCACTATTTGTTTTGGCCTGCCGCAAGCCTTTTTCCACTTCAGTTAAACTGAACCCAATCACAGCAGCATACCTGGTGTTTTTATAAAGCATTTCCTTTATTTCTGTATTTTGGGTGCTGAAATCACTTGGCTTACTGTTTGGGTACACCATGACAGATTTTTTCTTAATGATCATAGACTCACAGAATTGAATATATTCGCTGACAGTGTAAGTGGCCTCATTCAGTGACTGTGAGGATATCAGCACATCCCAATTTGTACTGGAGAAGCATTCCTGCAGTTCCTCTACGCTTTCCTTGCACCAGTTTTTTGTTGTTCGTATGGCTGGTTTTTCTTGTTTCAGTTTCTGTTTGTACTTCGGGAGAAGATGAACAACTACGTGGTCAGATGCACCCAGGGCTGCTCTGTGATGCGATATGTAGGCATTAGGGACATTTCCATAGCACTTGTCCAGAGTTTTGTCCCCTCTAGTGTTAATATTCACATATTGATGGTAATTTGATAATACTAACTCCAGACTGCATAAATTAAAATCACCCACAACAAGTTTGAAAGAACCAGGTGATTTGGTTTCTAGTTTATAAGCAGTTTCAAGAATTGATTCAGCTGCAGCTCCCACATCAGCATGCGGCGGAATGTAAACGACTGTCACAAATAATTGATTAAACTCCCGTGGTAGATAGTATGGGCGAAGTCCGACGGTGAGTAATTCAATATTTGGCGTGCAGATGCGCTCTTTTTCAGTGATATTCCTGCACCACCTTTTGTTAATGTAAAGGCAGACCCCACCACCCGTCTGCTTACCAGAAGCTGGATTTCTGTCTTGCCGTACACAAACAAATCCATCTACTTCGACTGCTGTATCTGAGTCTGTATTCTTAAACCAGGTTTCCGTAAAGCACATCAGACAGCTTTCATGGTACTCGTGGAGGTATCGTGCAGATGCTCTCAGCTCGTCCAGTTTATTTCGCAAGGACTGTGCGTTGCTCATGATGATGGTTGGCAAAGGTGTTTTAAAACTTCTCCGTCTCAGACGTACTCGTAGTCCACCTCTTTTTCCTCGCTTTCTGGGTTTCAAAGATTTTAATTCGTCCGGTATATTAGTAATACACGGGGAGTAACTGGTAGCTGGTCTCATAGATAGCAACGCATCCCGGCTGTAAATGAACAGCGCTGGCCACACACCTGGGATTTCCTGCGCAGGTAGTGCGTTAGTGTCCCGTTGGATTCCAAAGGTGATAACGATCAAAAATAAGAAACTTTCGCAAATGTTGTTAAGCATTTTATAGAAGTAACTACTTGCAAACTAGTAAAAAGAAATTAAAAAGAAAACAATTTTACACGATTTAAGAACAAAAAACAGGTACAAAACACGGAGAGATGCATTGAGAGGTCTGCTACACAATATCCCAATCTCATGCATTTTTTACTATAATAACTGTTAAACAAGTCACTTCTGGAAAATGCTTTTGTGAACTGAAACTGTACATGCTTAGAAATGAATGAGCATTTGAATTTTCGGTCTGCCTCCCATCATTACATTTATATTCATATCCATAAATGGGCTACCTCAAAATTATTTAGTTACAGGCTGTAAAACTATGCTGGTGAATTGACTTTCTGTTTGTTGAAGTATCTCGGAAATGCACAAGTCCAACGCATATTCTCTTTCTGATAAAATTATACTTGCTTTTCTTTACCTTTTAATCTTTAGTTGTATACATCTCTTTGTGAGCCTTGCACTGTTGATATCATGTGAAACACAATATTTGCCAATACATAAGCTCTGATTGGACTGGACTCATGACCAGTGAGTGGAGGGAAGAGGCAGGTCCTCAGTTTAAATGCCCGGGGTACATCTGACTGCATTTTATTTAATTTTTTCTGGAAGTGATCTTTTTACAACTAATACCGTTTCCAGAGTTTTTATTTTTTTGCCATTTCCACCAGAATTAGGAATCTTATTCTTTACACATGCTTGTCCCATGCAGTCGAACAAATAGTGACATGTACACAATTTTTTTATTTTTAGGTTTTTTATTTTTAGCCATGTACCTATACAGTATAACACAAATTTGTGCAGTTTAGAGAAAAAAGGGAATGGATAAAATATTTACATGGCTTTGAATATGAAGTTTCATTGTGCACCATACACAGATGCATTAGTATGTCAGTAACAGTTGCCTTTACTGAGGTTTTGTGCAAACTAGAATACAGTTGTATAGAGAGTGAGCCATCATCTAAAAAAAACATCCAGCCATAGCTTTCTCTGGTAAAAGACCGTTAATAAAATCGGGCTGACAGGTAATCCCACAGTTTGTGCAGAGTAATAGACTGTTTACAGCCAGTGAACTATTGGCAGAATACAATTGTTGAAGGATGGGATATGGCAGCTAGCAACTAAATTAAAAAATTGTAGCTATACTATATATAGTTAGTAATTTAACAAAGAAAGCATTTAAATCAGTTTTTGCTCTTTAAACTTTTAATGTATGTTATCAGTTATTTTGGAGGTGGATAGTAGTTTTAAGTTTTAATGATTATGGTGCATGTCTACAAATTTTTTGTGTTATTTTCTTTGTTGTTTTTCGTTAAATGTTGATTTCAGACAAGCCTGCACTTATTTAGCTGTACAAATCTGTTTCTTATGTTAGGTTTTATGGCTTTCCTAATCATCTGAAGGCTAACTTTGAACGTTTCTTAAACATAAATGTAACAAATCAAAAATAGATCCCTGTTTAACTTTTAAGGCCTTGGTAAATATTCCAGTTTGTGTTTTTGCACACATTTTGTCTTGCATGTTTTCTGATTAAGTATCAGTAGATGCTGTATATCAGTATAGACGTTTCCCCTTGGGATTAATAAAATCTATCTATCTATCTATCTATCTATCTATCTATCTATCTATCTATCTATCTATCTATCTATCTATCTATCTATCTATCTATCTATCTATCTATCTATCTATCTATCTATCTATCTAGTCTTCCCATATTATAAAAATGTGCATTTTAGCACAGTTAGCTTCTATACATTATATTGGTGTGTGATGAATGTGGGTAAGAGCATGTATGTTAATTGTGATTGACTATGTCTTGTCCAGGATAGATTACTGAATAGTGTCTGATGCTACTGTGAGTGACACTGTCCTGTAAAAGTGTGGGTGAGAGCATGAACGTTCTCTATGATGGACTGTTTCTTCCTGCACAGTCTCCAGTGTTACTGTGAAGGATTTTCACATCCATGGAGTAGGAGGCGTATTCAGAAAACTGAAGGGTTGACGATTGGTTCGTTCATATCATGACATGAAGATTGGTTTACTGGTCATCTTTATACCAAAAAAAATCATGTACAGGTTACATGTAGATAAATGCAAAATAATCAAGTTTTTGGAATAAGCAGTGAATATAGGATTTACCCAAATGAATGATGATAACCAAGTTCCTGGTAAACACCAAACACAGATACAAACTTATTGATATTGTCATGAAACAAACAGACAAACTGGTGTGGTGGTGGGCTGGCAAAAGGGATTTTTATACTGCAGAGGCTTCGAAACAGCTCTACCACAGCTGCTTATTTTCTACTCACAATGGACCTTTACCAGCAGTAGAATAATAATATTATAGCTAAACTACAGTATACTGTGGATTAACCTTACTAAATAATATTTCATTACAGCATTTGTGTACATGTTAAAAATTTCTCAGAGTTTTTATGTGAATGACTAATGAATATCAGAGCACCTTTTTTTGTTTCACATGTTTTAGTAATTGCCTTTTTTTGCACAGGTCTTTTGGTTGGTGCTTTGGATGCAGTTTTGGACTCCAATGCTCGTGTTACCCCATTCCGAATTCTACTTCAGGTTCCGGGATCACAGGTCTACTGGTCCATTGCCAGCGGTAATTTTATGAATTTTATAAAAAAAATGTTATTATTACTTTGGTGCAGCTTTGTGTTTATATATATATATATATATATATATATATATATATATATATATATATATATAATAAATATAAATATAAAAACCGGTCCCAAAGGTTATGTTGAAATGGTGAAGGAAAAATGATTCCTTTTATAAAATAGAAATGGCCATTGTATGTATGGGAACAAAGAAATGACAAAATCCTTATTAGGTTGGTTAAAAAGAAACAATTGGATATATACATAATACTTTACATTCTATAGAACTGTTTTTTTAAGTTTACACATGTAAAGATGTCAATAACATCCTAGCATTTACAGGTACTATCAAAAATATGCTTAGTGATTTGGAAATTATAGAGAGACAAGAACAACTTAGTTTAACAGCTGAAATAAAGCAAATACCATATTTCCTAGGGAGCTTGAGGAGGCCAGTGAGTACATACATCAATTCTTGACACATCCTTTTACAAGGTCATTGCTCTCTGGGGAAATTCCTAAGGCCTGGAAACTAGCAAATGTTATTCAGTCACATAAAGAGGTGATTAGGCTGATCCAAGTAACTATAGGTCAGGTATTATGGATAATTTAATACAGGTAATTATTGAGGAAAGACTGAGCATCAAATAGCTAGAACAGGTTTATTAGTAATTAGTCAACATGGATTTACTGTAACTGGGGAGATTTTGTTTTATTAGTATGCTGGAATTTTAAAAGAGAGCAAAAAAAGTATATTATTATTTGTTTTGATTATCAGAAAGCTTTTAATAAAGTCCACATATGTCAAGTCAAGTCAGTTTTATTGTCATATCACTTGTCACGAATGTAGAAGTGAGTGAAAAAACTTGTGTGAAAGGGACACTGTAGTAGAGCAATATTAACACAATAGAGTACTGTATACACATAATAAAAACATTTAAATATGAATTCACCAAGTATACTCGTACTCTATACAAAAATAATCACATTAAAGAATTTAATACATTACATACTATAAGTAAACACTTGGACATACTTAAATTCATACTTTACACAATGCATACTATGGTATGTGTATATATATTTATTTATCTACCTATTTAAGAGATAAGCAAAAGGTTAGGGGCCAAGCTTTAAGAAGTCTGAATTCAATTGTAATGTAAAGATGGGTGGAATACTAGTTAAATACTGAAACAAAAGGATAAGATGCCTGGAAATGTTTCTGATGTTAAGACCTCAGGAATAAGTGTTGTGGCCAATGCTACTTTTAATACACATAAATGGTCTGGATAAAAATGTAAGTAACAGTCTGGTGAAGTTTTTAAATATACTAAACTGAGGGTAATGTTGAATCCACCTAATTATTACAGAGTGATCTGAACAAAATACACCCTTGGGCAGTCTTCTGGCAGATATGATTTAATTTAAACAAGTGTAAAGTATTGCATGTTGAACGTAAAAATGTAGATTTTAATGTACAATGAGAGGTTTGAAACTGGAGTCCTAGTGGACTCTTCACTTTTTGCATCTAGACAGTGTACAGAACCAGTTAAGATGGCTAATATGATGTTAGGTTACATAGTCCAATGTGTGGAGTGCAAGTCAAGAAAGATTATGATTAAGCTATGTAGTGTACCTGTGAGGCCTCATCTGAAACACAAAAGACAGAGCAGTGCTAGAGAAAAGTATAGAGAAGAACAACTAGACTGACTCCCACACAGTGAAGTTTGAGGAAAGTTTGAAGTAGCAGAACTTTTTTAATTTTAAGCAAATTGAAATTAAACAGTAAACATTTCAATAATGTCACATTTTTTGAAATGAATCCTGACTGTTAACTTCTTTCTTATTCTTATTATTTCTTTAACAAGAATATGGGGACACAGATGAAGTCTTTTAACAGGTAGATTTCATACAAACATTAAAGTTTTTTTTTTTTTTTACGTGGTAACTTATTTCAAGTATATAGTTCTGTAAGTATTGTGTTAGTAGTACATTACGGACATTCAAACCTCTATTTGGTGTCATTTTGGAGAAAGTAGGTGAATAGGATTGACATTCTTATTGAGCTGAATAGCCTGTACTTTTTAGAATTGTTCTCATTTTCTAAAGTTTTAATATTCAAACATATTATATGTAATTTTTTTTCTTTTTAGGAAATATGTAGCTTACAATGTGGATACCTCTGGTTCTCAATTGTATTTTTACTTAGCTAATTAACTTTATTGACATTGAATCCTTACTCAATTTTAAAGAATTTGCATTCCATACATGCAAGTCAAGTTTAACAAATTTGAAACAAAGAAAGAGAGCTAGGTCAGCAGAGTAGCAGTTTAATAATAATAAAAATATGTAAATAAATAAATGAATAATGATAGATGGAACAGAAAAAAGAGAATCCACTACCTCAATTTAAATGCTTATTCTAAAATGTTACATAACAGATCCTGCCAGGTTTTGAAAACGTTTTGTACAGATCCACTAAGTGAGAATTTGATTTTTTCCAATTTTAGATAATATATAACATCAGTTATCCACTGATTTAAAAGAGGTGAGTTAGGATTCTTCCGTTTGAGCAAGATAAGTCCACGTGCCAATAGTGTAGTAAAGCCAATTACAGTTTCTTTGTCCTTTTTCACTTTAAGCCCATCTGGAAGTACACCAAACACAACTGTTAGTGGATTAGGAGGGATTGTGACACCCAGGCTAGGCTGTCTGATAGGCATTTACAGATTTTGGTCCAGAATTATGTTAATTTGATGCATGCCCAAAACATGTGGCCCTGTGAGGCCGGAACTTGATTGCAGCGTTTGCAGGTTGGATATTGCCCTGGAAACATTTTGGACAATTTTAAACAAGAGAGAAGCGCTTGATATATAATTTTGAATTGAATAATTGTATGCTTTACGCATATGGAGTTCGATTGAATTCTCTGCATTGCTACTTTCCACTCCTTTTCTAAAATATTAAGTAAGAGATACTTTTCCCACTGTTCTCTTGGATCTTTGAAATGGAGGGACTGTAAAATGGTTTTATATATTACGGAAATTCTGTCTGAGTCTTCGAGACTGAGCAATATTTTTTCCGGCATAGAGGTAGATGGGATGTGAGGAAAATTGGACAGGTTCTGTTTAACAAAGTTTCAAATGTGAAGGTAGTGAAAGAAATATGTTGCTGGAAAGTTAAATTTGTAGTGTAATTGTTCGTAGGATGCAAAGACATTATCTATGTACAGATCTCTAATGATTTAACCCCGAATGTTTTCCATGCATGAACAAATGCTTATGTTTGAGAGGGTGGAAAAAGGTAGTTCTTGTGTAGGGGTGCCACAGATAAAAGCTTCTCTATCTTAAAATACTTCCTACATTGGTTCCATATTCTGAGCGATATCTTGTATTTATTTGGGTGCAAAGCCAGTAATATAAAGAAGTACTGCAGGATTTTATTTCTATAGCGGACCAAGTCTGTGTATGTACATCTATTTTTGTCTATGTTTTTATAGTTTGTATGTTTGCTGCCCAGTAATAAAAAAAAATAGAAAGATAGGTAGAGCCATTCCGCCTTCCACCTTAAGTCTTGTAGGGTCGCCCTTTGGATACGTGGATGTTTTGAATTCCAAATAAATGAGGTTACAATTGAATCTAATTTCTTAGAAAAAAGACCTATTGATGTATATTGGAATGTTTTGAAATAAAAAGAGAAGATTAGGAAAGGTATTCACTTAACAGTGTTAATTCTTTCAGCTAAAGTGAGATGAAGGGTTGACCATCTATGCAAATCTTGCTTAATTTTTTCCATACAGACAGCAAAATTTTGTTGATAAAGAGCTTTATATTCACTTGTGATGTTTACCCTTAAGTATTTAAATGGATCTGTGATGATAAAAGGGAAGGTGTCCAATCTAATATTGTATGCTTGAGAATTCACTGGGAAGATCACACTTTTATACAAATTGATTCTGAGACCAGAAATCTTATGAAATTCTGTTAGTGCTGTTAGGTCTGCAGGCACAGTATTTTGTGGATCTGATATAAACAGTACCATATCATCGGCAGATAGAGAAATTTTCTGGTCCAGTCCTTCTCTGATAATCCCCTTTATCTCAATAGCATTTCAACAGTGAATTGCCAGTGGCTCAGTGGCGATTGCAAAAAGCAGTGGTGACAAGGGGTATCCTTGTCTGGTACCACATTCTAGTTTAAAGTAGTCTGAATTAATGTTGTTAATACAAACTGAAGCTTCTGGATTGGTATATGGTAATTTGATCCATGCACAAATGTTCGGGCCAAACCCAAATTTCTCCAATGTTGTAAAAATGTAGTTCCATTCAGCCATGTCAAATGCTTTTTCTGCATCCAACCATAATAATATCTCCGGGGTGTTTGACTTTGTTGGTGAATATATTACATTAAACAGGCATAGAAGATTGGGAGCTAAGTGTCTGCCTTTAATAAATCCAGTTTGGTCTTGTGATATTACCGAAGGCATCACTTTCTTCATTCTTCGTGCTAGAACTTTGGAGAGTATCTTAACATCACTATTCAGAAGTGAGATTGGTCTGTACGAAGCACATTTTAATAAGTCCTTATTTTGTTTAGGAAAGACGGTAATTAATGCTTGGCGAAAAGTCTGAGGTAGAATTTTATTTTCTCTAGCTTCTGTAAATGATTCTAATAGAAGGGGAGCTAGCTGAGTTGAAAATTTCTTATAAAATTCGGCAGGGTAGCCATCAGGGCCTGCTGCTTTCCCACTCTGCAGTGAGTTATAGGATCTAGTAATTCTGATAGTACCAGAGGTTTATCCAATTTCTCTTCACTAAGAGTATCTATTTGTGGTATCTATAATGTGTCCAGAAATGTGTTTAGATTGTGTCTTGTCTCAACAGAATACAGTGGAACCTCGGGTCATGACCGTAATTCATTCCAAAACTCTGGTCGCAACCCGATTTGGTTGTGACCCGAAGTAATTTTCCCCCATAGGATTGTGTGTAAATACAGTTAATCTGTTCCGAACCTTACGAGCTGTATGTAAAATATATACACTCTCTCCCGCGCTCGCTCTCTCTCTCTCGCTTGCTCGCTAGCTGCATAAGGAATGCACAGGTAGAGACTGAACACATGCGGAAATCATCAGCGTGTACGAACTGGAAGGGAAACTGGTTTGTTCATCACCTGAGTGTGTGGTCATGAACAGATGCAAAAGTTTGGCGAACTTTTTGGTCGCAACCCAATTTGTACGTGGTCCGAGACGTTCGTGACCCGAGGTTCCACTGTATAAGGATTTATAGTAGTCTCTAAATGTGTGCATTATATTTTTATGGTCAATGATTTTGTCTCCATTTGTGTTGGTGATTGCTGGGATTGCATTGCGAATTTCTTGCTTGTGGATTTGTTGAGCTAAAACCTTATTAGCTTTCTCGCCGTGTACATAATAATGATGTCTTGATTTAAGTATGAGTTGTTCAGTTTATTTAGTTGTTAAGAGGTTGAGCTCTGAATGCAGAGCCTGCCTTATCCTATGAAGTGTCTCACTTGGACACCTGGCGGGTTCTTGATCTGTTCTAGTAATTTCATTGATTAGCTCTGATATCTTCTTGGTTTCTAATTTATTTCTGTGGGAAAGATATGAAAAGTTGTAATTATTTTGAATTCTTGTTTGGCAAGGCCAAAACTATCAAATACACTTGTGCTAAACTTATTTTTTTAGATATAATCTAATTTATTAAATTAGTTTTTCAAAATGCAGCCAAAACTCAAAAAATTAAAAATACAGTGGAACCTCGAGATACGAACACCTCTGTATACGAGAAATTCAAGATACGAGGAAAGTATGAGCGAAAAATTCAGATCTAAATACGAGCATTGGCTCGCATAACTGGGATTAATAAAGTATCTATCTATCTATCTATCTATCTATCTATCTATCTATCTATCTATCTATCTATCTATCTATCTATCTATCTATCTATCTAAACGAGCCACGAGCCAGGCTGTGGGTATAGCTTGCAGCTTAGCGAGGGGGCGTGGTAGCTGTAGCGAGCCGCAGGGTGATCTGCAGTGTGGGTGTTTCTCACCTAAGTGCACAGATGGGAAACTGCCCACATCCATGATTGTTCCTGTGGCTGATGGGCTGCAGCTGCCATGTCCTCCCCGCATATATAGAGAAGCGCGAGCCGGTTAAGGGGGAGAAGAAGTAAAAGAAAAGAGAGGATAGAGAATGGAGGAGGCAGGCAGGAAGCAGCAGCAGTAGTAGTAGGAGAAAGTCGGTACGGGAGAGTGAGCGAGTGCAGGCTCGCGTGTAGCTGAACAGGCGAGCCAAACAGCTGAAGCAGGACGGTGTAGAGAAGGTCAGCTGCATTAAGAGTGTCTCGCCTGTTGCAGAGCCCGCATGGGAGAAGCAGGTGAGACGCTGACGCGAACAGAGAAGAAGCACCGGGGATTGTCATCTGTTTTTTAAAGACTGCTTCCTGTTGACGTTTTAACCTCGTGTTAAAGGATTGTTATTCTTGTGTATTTTAAACCTCCACTTCACAACTGTTTTAAGGATTATTTATTTAAAGATTTATTGAATGCTCTACTGCACTTTGGACACCTGTTTTGATTCTTTTAGTAATCAGTTATATTATTTACCAGTGTTATTTATCAAAGGTAGAATACAGTATATATTATTTATCAGTGTTAGTTGTTAGGAAAATTGATTTTTATGTTAATATTTTTGGGGTGCGGAACGGATTAACTGGATTTCCATTATTTTCAATGGGGAAGTTTGTTCTAGATACGAGAAATTCGCTATACGAGCTCAGTGCTGGAACGAATTAAACTCGTATCTCGAGGTTCCACTGTACATAACTCTATATTTTTTACATTTTCAAAAAAGAACATTGAAAGATTGAAATTTATAAACTAAATTTAAAAAATCAATAGAAGCCTAAATACTTCAAAAAGCTAACAAAAGAAAAATGGCAGTTAAACTAACAACAGAGCCAAAATCCTAAAACAGTGTCCATATATCAAGTGCAAAAAGGTCTTGGCCAAAACAATCCAAAAGGAAATAGTTTAAAAAAAAAAAAAAAAAAATCACAATAAGCGATAAAGGGGAAAAGTACAAAAAGGAGCCAATGAACACTGTCACGATTGCTAATCCTATAGCTATTTAAATAAAGAAGCAGGTGCTTTAAATCACTTAACATCTGTCAGCCCAAAACAAATAATTCTAGGTAAAGGGATTGAGGTAAATATCACAAATAGTTGAAAAAAAGTCAGTGATAAATTGCAAAGGTAACAAAAAGTAAGACTAAAAGACCGAAACAAATCTTAACAGCCAATGCTGTAGGGGGTTGTTCTGAAATAATATTGGACGAATGTTCATTTTAAAATCATCACATTTTTCACGTTATTACTTTAGAATAAAATGGAATAGGAGGTCAAATTTTCAAATTGAGCATCATGGCAAAGACCATGACCTGTAGGCAGCCTTACACAAGGCCACATACCGACAGAGACAGACTTTGAGTGAAAAGACAGAGTACAAGAAAAGAAAGAGGTAAAAAAAAAGAGGCAATAGCAAAACATTGATCTTGGTTTGACGTTAAAGAAGGAAGAGAACCTGGCACGGCAGTCTTTGGAATATCCTGGGCCATTAGAAATGTCTCCAAAATGTGCTGAGGCCCTGATGTCCCTGTGCTAAAGATCAGTGTGAAGGAGTGGCAACCTAGACAGGAACCCATGTGTTATTCATCCCTCAGTTTCAGAGAGGTGATTGGAAAGAAGAAAGGTGGGAGACCAATTTACATTCAGTTGAAATCTAGGTTGGTGGGCTAGTGGATGGTTAATCTTACCCCATATCCGACAGATCTGTATGCCCAGTTTTATATACAGTAATTACAAATCCAGAAAAAATAATTTGATGAGTATACAAGTGCTAAATCCTGGAATTGCACCATGCCATCTTGTCTATGCTATTCTATATTTATGCTCTGATCATAAAAGTTTTACTGTGTTTTAACTATTTAGTTGTTAACATTATAGGCATCAAGAAACTGTAAGTCAAAGGGGAAAAATAAAATAAATGACTTGGTCACTAAAAAATAATGCATAACCAAAATTCATTTAATCAACATTCATTCATTCATTTTCCAGACCTTTTAATTAACCCATGATCTTTACATGCTTCAATTTTAGTGTTGCGAGGACCAATATTTTATCTTTGTAGTATTTGGGCACAAGGCCAGAGTCAAACTTAGTTGTGGTTCCAGTCCATCAAAGGGCACACAGAAAATAAACAGAAAAGGAAAAAAAGTAACACCTGGAGACAATCCTGAGAATGCTATGACTGGGATAGAATTTAAAGCAGCTACAATAACCGATGGGCCAACCAAGTCAATGACTTGTGTCAGAGGAGTTAAGTAAACACATTCTTAAAAATTGTTAGAATCATTGTCCTGAGTAGGGTGGAAGGTGAGTTTAACCTTTGTCAAGTACAGAAGTAAAGGTTTTTACTCAATGTATGAGTGTTGTTTGAAAAAAATAAATGATCATTCTGGTGCTCAGTTAATTTCATTAGTAAAAAGACATTTTTATGAATCCTGGGCAGGTTAACAGTGTTTTCCAGCAATGCTCCAAAGAAAAGATGACTGATCAGGTAAAACACATTTAATTTACTTTTAGTGGAATCCAAATTAAACTATAAGGCATTACAGAATAGCTACAACCATTAAACAAAACATAGTAATAAGGAATGAGATGGTCCCTGTTCAAAAGTTTGCATACCCTTAGTTTTTAATATAGTGTATTGTCCCCTTTAGCATCAAGGATGGCAATGCAGTCTTTTGTGATATTTGTGGATGAGGCCGTTGATTTTCACAGGTGGTAGAGCTACCCATTCTGTTGGGAAGAAAATCCTCCATATCCTGTAAATTCTTGGGTTGTCTTGCTTGAACTGCACTTTTGTGATCTCCCCAAAGTGGCTCAGTGATATTGAGGTCAGGAGACTGTGATGACCACTCCAGCAACTTCTCTTTTTTGCTGCTGTAGCCACTGAAAGGTTGACTTGGCGTTGTGTTTTAAATCATTGTCAGGCTGGAAGATCCATGTAAGTCCCATGCACAGCTTCTGGACTGATGAATGAAATCTGTCCTCCAGTATTTTCTGATAAAATGCTACATTCATTTTGCCATCAATTTTCACAAAGTTATCTGTTCCACTGTAGCTCACACTCCCCCAGAACATCAGATATCCACCTTCCTGCTTCACAGTAGTGATGATGTACTTTTTGTCATGGACCTTGCTTTTATGGTTATGACTATAAAATTCAATTTTGGTCTCTTCACTTTTGAGGACTTTTTGAGGCATGTCTAGAAGCTGCCTGACATATTGTAAGTGGGCTGTTTTGTGGCATTGGCACAGTATAGGCTTTTTTTCTTGCAACTCTAGTTGTGCAGCCCATTTTTATTCAAGTAGCTCCTTATTCTGCTTCTTGAAAAAGCAACACCACTTCTTTGCAGAGAAGCCTGTATTTCAGCTGAAGTGACTTGTGGGTTTTTTTTTGGCATCTCGACAAATGATCCTGGCAGTTGTGACTAATATCTTGGATGGTCTACCAGACCATGGCTTGGTAACAACAAAACCATTAACTTTCACTTTTTTATCAGAATGTGAACACTACTAACAGGTATTTTCAGATCTCTGGATATCTTTTTATATTCTTTTTCTGATTTATACAATTAAACAATCTTTTCTCACAGGTCCTTTGATAGCTGTTTTGCTTTCCCCATGATTTGGAATCCAGCAAAGTCAGTTCAGCTCTGCATGAATTTGAATTGACTGTTTATACTCGGACACTGACTACAATCAAACCCTTCATTTGAACCTGTGTTTGTCAGCTTGTGTGTATATTATCAATCCCAACATTCAAGAGTATGTAAATCTTTGATCCAGCCCATTTGGGTGATTTCAGTTATCATTATAATTTATAAAGGGCTCACACAATTATGTGATAATAAATTGCTTTGCCTGAGCAAACTCCCTAATTAAAAGGAAAGCTTTCTACATGATTACCGGTACTTGTATTTTCCAAACAATTGCCAGTATTTCACAAATTCTGACAGGGTATGTAAACTTATGAGCACAACTGTGCATTGAAGCTGTATCATAATTTTTTATTATCAAGTATACATACAGTATATTTTTTCCTGCGGTTTGTGTACTGAATTTTTATTGGAGGCAATTGCCATAAATTGCTAATTAGACTCTATAAACCAGTATACCCTGTAAAATTTTTAAACTAAACCATCTACTGTAGTATTTCTACTTAATATTGCTTATTTTACTTTTATTAACATTTTTCTAATTTGAAAGAGAAATACTCTAAATTTCCAGGTGAGGATTAGTCACTCTGAGATGGGCATGATGCAAAACATATTATGAACCTCTACAGCTATCATAGAGTGCCTGTTTATGTATATATATATATATATATATATATATATATATATATATATATATAAATACAGTACCCTAAAAGAGTCGCCAAAAGCATATAGTTGTTCAAAATAGTGTCTGTGAATGGATATTTTTAAAGCATAGTCTGAAAATGTAAGATGCTAATACAAACAATAAATCCTTTGTCACATGAAATGTGGTACTTCTCTTTACTTTCCTTTTAGAAGAGAGACCAAAGTTACACACGAATCCTCCTTGATCTATTGTAGATCTTAAGACAAAACACAAAAAAGCAGCAGCATTAATATGCTGAGCTTCATATTTTGTTAAGCTAATTTAGAAGCTTTATATGCATTTGGTAAAACATTGCTAAGAAAGTTTATAGTAAACCTTTAAATGAAGTTTTGACTAAGTCTTCTCTCCTAGTTAGGTTGTTCACCTGTAAATAGGTAGCTAATGTGTCCACTGTAACAGATAAATGTGAGAATTCCTATTTCATACAGTTGAAGTATTTTAAGTTTCTAGACTCCAGTTGTTAAGTCTTGAACTTAATTGCTTTAACATTTTTCTTTCATGCAATAGGATTTTAAGGTCAGGTGTACCAGTTCCTGATGAGGCTATGTTTACTTTATTAGTCTCAATACCCAGTGTAACTACCAGGTGGCGCCGCTCATCCCCAAACCACAGACACAGTAAGGTCCAACACGTTTCTTGGATAAATTAAAAGATATTTATTCATTCAACACGCTGCCACAGTAATCGCCATTTAAAGATCAGTTAAATTAATAATAAATCAATCCAGTTTTTCCTCCTTTCTTCCTCCATTTGAGTGTTTCCCCCTGCCTCCCGAGTCTGACTCAACTAATATGAGGTGGTAGACCTCTTTTTAAGCCGGACCTGGGAATGCCTCAGGTGCCACACCTTATCTTCCTGGAAGCACTACCAGGTCATATAACTGCGCCCTCTGTCAGCATCCAGGGACCCCGACAGGGTTGCACTTCCAGACTCCAACTACCAAGCACCCCTGCAGGTGTCTCAGCTGGGCTGCCACAGAAGACCCCTGCCATGTATGAGCTCCCAACTTCCAACTTACGCTGGTTCAAACACTATTTCCTTCTGGCCGGGCACAAAGTTGTTTCATTGTTCAGCCAGCAAGTTTGTCTGTCATTCCGCTCTGGCTTCCTGGCCAGGATGCCTGTTCTCCTTCTCCTTCTACACTAGTTAGTATAAAATTTCTTAATAGGGCTTTCCATATCATGGCACCTAAAATATGCTCTGTGAGACAGCCCTGTCTGAGTATTTGATCAATATTGCAATGTATAATTTTCATGTCAGTGCCCATTACTTTGTAGAGTTCATTAAATATTTACGTACCAGAATGTCTGTCTCAAATTTTATGAAATATGAGTTGATTTCTAGTTGCCAAGATGTTTGGTCCTTGTTTCCTGCCATTATCTTATTTCGCCCAGTGTGAAATGTGTCTTATTTAAGGGTTATATTATTGTTCCACTGACCTGTAAAGCTAGAAAACACATTTCAGAACAAGAAATATAGTAATTTGATTTGCAAACAATTGATGGAAAATGTTGTTTTATTGCAAACATAAAATGTAATGCATAACTGGTGGATCAGGCATATAAAAAACATTATTTTACCATTCAGGTGGTTAATTTATCATTCAATCATAAATCATTACATATATTTATGTTGTGCTGTCAAGAACAACTAAGCAGTAAGAAATGCAGAAAGTTATGCTTATTACTGAAATATGAAAGGTTAAAGCAATATACTGTAATAAAAGCAAATCACGCTACTGCTTTTTGTGTAGAGTGTTGAAGGGGAATTGTTGCACAATAAAAGATAGCTTGCTTAAAAAAGGATTTATATAAAGGAAATGGACAAAAAATATTAATTAAACTTAATGATGTGTAAGATAAAAGATATACAATTATGATTTAAGATTTAATCTTAGGTACATTGCTGTTTTGACAGAACCAGTAGGAAATGGTGGTTGTTTCCATGGTAAAGTAATCTGTGCCAACATGTAGTTTTTCTTTACATAATTTTTTTTTTTTTTTTATCCCTTATTATCAAGCCTTTGTTATTCATTTTATTTTTCTTGTTAATCAATTCATTATGTCCTGTATAGAAAATAGAAGAATAATTTATAGTTAAAATCGTGGCCATAGGTGCAATAGAATACTATTACACTAATAGAATACTATTACACTAATAGAATACTATTTTTGGTTTACTGCACTACGTGAGCAGTTTTCCACATTGTCTACTCCATAAACTGTCTAATGTATAGGTGTGTATCTTGAGTTAAAATACGTAAGTATTACTGGGCTTGTCAGTGGTAGAAAGAGTGAAAACATTACAAGATTTTTAAGCCTTTTAGAGCCATATATGATGAATAGTTTTGTTTACTCTGTTTCTCAACTAACAGTAACACTATTGAAACCATCACAGTCTTGTGTGCAGATACATATTTTAAAATCCTACCATGACTTTATCAATTCTTTAAAAACAGATTTCGTTGTGGCTGGCTAAGTAGCAGTGACTATCTGAGAACTCCCGGAAAGGCAAATGACTTACGAAGAGCAAAGCATTTGCAGATTATGTCTGGTGATGCTTATCATGATTATTAGATGTAATGGTCTAATAACTCTTATTGGTGCAAAAAAAAAATCATATTTTTATAATTGACTAATTAATTGTCCCTGAATTTCCCCCCAAATGCTGTGTCAACATGATGCTACCATGCCTCAGTACTGTTTTGAGTAAGTTGCACCTCATTCTCCTGAGGAAGCTCCATCCAAATGTTGTGCAAATGTCTCCCCAGTCCAGGAGTATTGTACTGACAAAAGAGTTGTTTGTTCACTTTGTGTAACACAGATGGTTTTCCACAGCAGTACTATTTCCATGCAGAAACATTGGAAGAGAAAATATTCTGAAACTCTAATGCAAGACAAGGCATCGGTACCATAGTTCAACCAAATACACTAACCTGTCTGACAGTTATTCTTTTAGTGATGCGGCACTGATGATCTAAAAATATTCATTTGCAGTGTTTGGACAAAAGGTAAAAAGATGTACAGACGATTAATCTACTATATTCACTTGCCAGTTGCAAGCTTTTTTCCTTGCATGTGCACTGAAGTAAAGTAATATTTCGGTACAAAGGCTAGCTAACTATAATTGACTAGTCCAGCATTTCTCAACCTTTAAGTATTTGCGAGATTCCGAGTTTTCATAACAGTTTTAATCGCACCCCCCTAACTAATACCAATTTGTTCTTTTTTTATTAATGATATATCATAGATGCTTATTTTATTATACCTACTTAACTTTTATCGACATTTATCTAACTCTATATTTATGTTTCTAGTATCATAATGTAGTTTAAATTAATTTGTTTTGGTTTCAATTGATGTATTTTTCATATTTTTGATTCTTGTTTTTTTTTTTTCATCTTCGCACCCCACATTTTGAGAACCACTGCACTAGTCTGTTACATGATAGCTTAATTTTGCGCAGGGTTGCATATTCACATTTTGGTAGATTTTTATGCCAAGGTGGCAATGAGTAACTTTCATTGTCTTCTTGTGGGCCAAAAATAAAAAACTACATTATCAGTGAAAAATCCTATGTTGTATTTAAATGAATGGATAGCTTTTTAAAGAACAATTTAGATATACTAGCCAACCCGCGGCGTAACATACGCTGCATAATTATGTATTGATGGGTGAACACTTGCTGAACAACACAGTTGTCCAAATGGGGTGGGTTTGTGGATACCAGTGTGAGTGAATGAAAAGATGGACCTCTGGAGAGAGCAACATTCAATTGTCTGTGACTGAAAGCGGGATCGTCTGTGACGATGGAGGTCATGCTGGTGAAAGTTACTTCCCAAACCCCCCCCCCTCTCTCTCAGCAGCACGCAAGCCTCCCCACCCCCCCCCCCTCTCTCTCTCTCTCTCAGCAGCACGCGAGCCTCCCCAGCCCACCCCTCTCCCTCTCTCTCTCTCTCTCAGCAGCATGCAAGCCCCCTCCCCCCCTCTCAGCAGCACGCGAGCCTCCCCAGCCCCCCCCTCAGCAGCACGCGAGCCTCCCCAGCCCCCCCTCAGCAGCACGCGAGCCTCCCCAGCCCCCCCTCAGCAGCACGCGAGCCTCCCCAGCCCCCCCTCAGCAGCACGCGAGCCTCCCCAGCCCCCCCCCAGCCGCCCGCGAGCCTCCCCAGCCCCCCCTCAGCAGCACGCGAGCCTCCCCAGCCCCCCCCTCAGCAGCACGCGAGCCTCCCCAGCCCCCCCCTCTGTCTCTCTCTCAGCAGCACACAAGCCCCCTCCCCCTCTCTCAGCAGCACGCGAGCCTTCCCAGCCCCCCCTGTCTCTCAGCAGCACGTGAGCCTCCCCAGCCCCCTCTCTCTCTCAGCAGCACGCGAGCCTCCCCAGCCCCCCCTCTCTCTCAGCAGCACGTGAGCCTCCCCAGCCCCTCCCCTCTCTCTCTCTCTCTCTCAGCAGCACGTGAGCCTCCCCAGCCCCTCCCCTCTCTCTCTCTCTCAGCAGCACGCAGCCTCCCCAGCCCCCCCTCTCTCTCTCAGCAGCACACAGCCACCCCAGCCCCCCTCTCTCTCAGCAGCACGCGAGCCCCCTCCCCCTCTCTCAGCAGCACGCGAGCCTCCCCAGCCCCCCCCTCTCTCTCTCAGCAGCACGCAGCCTCCCCAGCCCCCCCTCTCTCTCTCAGCAGCACGCAGCCACCCCAGCCCCCCTCTCTCTCAGCAGCACGGGAGCCCCGTCCCCCTCTCTCAGCAGCACGCGAGCCTCCCCAGCCCCCCTCTCTCTCTCAGCAGCACGCGAGCCCCCCAGCCCCCCCTCTCTCTCTCTCTCTCAGCAGCACGCAGCCTCCCCAGCCCCCCTCTCTCTCAGCAGCACGCAGCCTCCCCAGCTCCCCCCTCTCTCTCTCTCTCAGCAGCACGCGAGCCCCCTCCCCCTCTCTCAGCAGCACGCGAGCCTCCACAGCCCCTCCCTCTCCCTCTCAGCAGCACCCGAGCCTCCCCAGCCCCCCCTCCCTCTCTCTCAGCAGCACGCAAGCCTCCCCAGCCCCCTCCCTCTCTGTCTCTCAGAAGCACGGGAGCCCTCTCTCTCTCTCTCAGCAGCACGCGAGCCCCCACCCCCTCTGTCTCTCTGCTTCGGGCATTTCTCCCCTGTGCAGTGTGTGAGCGAGTGAGGAGAGACAGAAAGCCGTTACGTTACAGTGAGCGAGAGCAGGCTCGAAGGCAATGTGTTCCTGTGGTATAGCGGGTCCATAGCTCCCCTTCAAAAGGCCATTTTTAATCAGGCGACTGACAGTAGTGGAGTCAGGCACAGAGAAGGTCAGCTGCAGAGAGAGCGTCTCGACTGTTGCAGGGCCTGAAGCAGGTGAGACGCTAATGAAAAAGAGGCACAGGGCTTATTGGTTTTTAAAGACTGCTTCCTTCATTGTGTTTTAACTTCAGTTTTAAAGGATTGCGCGGCTCTCTCTTGCGCTGCCTGTGTGTGCCTCTGTCTCTCTCTGGCGTTGCCTCTCTGTGTGTGTGTGTGCGCGCCCCTCTGTCTCTCTGGTGCTGACTGTGTGTGCGCTGCTCTCTCTATCGTGCTGCCTGTGTGTGCCTCTGTCTCTCTCTGGCGCTGCCTCTGTGTGAACCAAGGTTCCACTGAGGTTGACTAATGAAAAGTCAACATGGCTCAGAGCTGCAACTGTACTGTGGCACAGACAAACAGAAATGACGGCATGTTTCCCTTGGCTTCGCGTCCGAGTTGGTGGGCGTGGCTCTGTGATTCTTTCGTCGTATCCAATGGTCTAAGAGTTGGTGGGCGTGGCTCTTTCCTGCGTGCGCCATTGGCGTCTGTCTTGTCGGCGGTTTAGTGAATCCACGCCCCTTCCGGCGTGCTTTCCATGGTCAGCTACTTGTCTTCAGTGAATCCACGCCCCTTCCGGCGTGCTTTCCATGGTCGGCTACTTGTCTTCTGGCTTAGTGAATTATATATATAGATTCTATAGTTATTAAATTGTAAGTAAATCACATTCAATAAATGATCTGGCTGACAATGAAGATGTGTTTATTTTTAAATCTAGAGCAGTTTTTACAGCTGATCCAACCGGAAACTGAAGATAGCTTTTTTTAAAAGGACAAACACTTTTTATTGCAATTCAGATTGGATTAACTATGCAAACCACACAGCTCAGTGATATCCTGGTTCAAACATTTTACATCATACTTTTAAGATGAAATGTTTCCGTGCTGTTTCAGCCTTCTCTCCTAGTTTGGGGCAGACAACCATCCTGCTACTCTTGTCCTCCTGAAAAGTAACACCCTAGAAGACCAACGGTTGGAGTTATGTTGAATGTCGACAAGTGTTGTGTAGTGTAAAGTTTTAAGAAAAGAGTTCAGAGTGAAATAATTTGTGTAGTTCAAAACCTCTGTTTGCTACAGTAGTAAATAACAAAATATGTCTACCAGTTTAGTAATGTACATGTTATGCTGATGTGGTGACCTACAGTACTTGCTAATACACCTAGCAGACTGTCTTTCCAAAAATCAAAACAGTGCTGATGAACATCAACAGTTTAAATTTGAGTAAACTGATTTATTTGTAGATTGTCAGCTCTGTTTATCCCCATTTTTGTATTTAATACATGACAAGATATTGTTAGACAATCAGAAATCAAATACCGAGAAGTTTTGCCAAGAAATGAAGCTACACTGAAACAGTTGGTTCAAATATTATAAACACATAAATGTTCAAGGATGGCCTGTTCTAGTAAGAGTCTAGGTGCTGTGGTGAACCTTCCACTCTCTGATGATGGATCCAACAGTGCATAACGGGACTTTCAGACTCTTTTTGTAGGCATTTTCTGCCTTGTGCATTTCAATGACTTTGTTTCTCACATCGGTCTAATGCTCCTTTGACTTGCTTTTTATTTCCAGAGAGATATAAAAGGTGCACAAATAGTACCTAATGATGTTTAATTATGGTCAAATGACTGTCAGCTTTGTGTTATTTGTGATTAATTTGTCATTTGTGTAAACCTGGAGCTTCCAAAGCACAGTTTTAAATACTCATGCAAACATGAACTTTTGAGCTTTTCCTTTTCAGTTAAATATCTACAGAAAACGGTTTAGTTTGACTTTTGAAATGTATTGTTACAGCATAAGAGTTCACATTAAAAATACTGAATGGATAAATATATGTACAAATCTTTTGTCATGCAGAAAATTATGGTGATTGTCAAGGGGATTGAATATTTTTGCACACACCTTTACAATATCATGATGTTGTCTCTGAAGATGAGTCTGGTTATAAGGTCAGTTAGTTTGGATGACAGAAAAAACAACAACTCTCCAATAAAGTCAGCCCCACTAGGGCTAAAAGGATTCAATGAAGTCAGTGTCATGGACGGCTGAGGTACCCACCTTCATTCTAGCATCAAAGGTGGCTGCATGGTGCCTTAATCAAGTGGTAGTGTTGCAAAATGCCACTGAAGAAGAACCAGAAAATACAGCAGAGAAAAGCAGAAATTATATGATAATTCTATGGCTACTTAGTTTATTTGGGGTTTAAAATATAGTCACGAAAAAGCCAAATTAAAATAATGGGCTTTTAGCAGTTTATTAAAATATTCCACAGTATTAGCCTGGCAAACATCTATTGGTAAAGAATTCCAGATTTTAGGTGCCTAATAGCAAAAGGCTACCTCACCACTTCTTTTAAGCTTGGATGTTGAAATTATAAGCAGTACACGATTAGAAGATCTAAGGTCATGACTTAGAGTGTAGGGAGGCAGACATTCCAAAATATAGGAAGGGGCAAGATTGTTTAAGACTTTATACATCATTAGTAGTATTTTAAAGTCAAGTTTTAAAGACATGGGTAACCAATGTAACAATGCTAAAACTGGTGAGATGTGCTCAGATTTTCTTTTTCAAGTTAATATTCTTACAGCTGCAATTTTGCACTAATTACCTAAGAACAGCTTCAATCAGCTGCAGTCATATTAGGGAGTGCATTACAGTAATCTAATCGACTAAAAACAAAAGCGTGAATTAATTTTTATGTGTCGTGTAATATAACTGTTGCTATATTCCTTAAGTGAAAACATGCAGTCCTAGTAATGTGGTTATTATACAACTTAAAGTTTAGGTCAAAGTCAACGATTACCCCCAAATTCTTTACCTCCTCCTTTATTTTTAATACTAAGGGATCAAGTCTATTTCTGATACCCTCACTATTTCCATATTTACCAATCACTAAGATTTCTGTTTTTTCTTTGTTTAGTTTGAGAAAGTTACTACTAATCCAATCGGAAATACTGCTAAGACATTTCATGAGACAGCCAAGGGTCATCAGGCACCATCAATAAATAAAGCTGTGTTGTCTGCATAGCTGTGGTAGCTCACTTTGTGCTTTCAGATACTATGACCTAATGGAAGCATGAGGATTGAAAAGACCAGTGGATCTAGAATAGATTCTTGTGGTACACCATAAACAATATCACGAATCTCCTAAGTGCAGTCACCACAACTAGAAAATAATTTTCTACCTGTTAAATAAGACTGAAACCAATTTAAAACACTGCCCAAGAGGCCCACCTATTGTATAAGGAGATTTTTAAGAATACAGTGGTCCGTTGTGTCAAATGCTGCACTCATGTCTAAGGGTCAGTTTATACTGCCATGCATTCCCAGCGTTCATTTGACGTGTCCTCAAAGCACGTCCTCAGAAATTAATGTGACGCCTGTGTAAGTTGCAGTACCAGCAAAAGTCGGGAGGCGCCGTGTGATCAAGTCGGAACATGTCGTCAGAGTGTGTACTATCTACATGTGACAGAAAGCCGCTTTGAAGGTCCTACAGGATAGATGTGCATGCTTCAATTTTTGATGAATGCTTTGATATGGTGAAACAAAATGCTGACATACAAATGCATTCGTGGTGCTTTTATATTCAAGCGTTGCATATTCCCCATCATAATGACATGTTACATTTTAAAGGTCTCACATACCATCTTCTGAGCCTTCCTTTTTGTACCTTCACAACAGCATCAGAATGTACGCCAGTGTATTTGAGGCACAGAGAAAAAAAGTTAGGGACACAGTGAAAAGGTCTATTTTGTGATTAAAGTGGAAATTTCGGCTTAAATCTCAAAATGTCCACTTTAATCTCATAGTCTACTTCACTGATAAAATAAACTATCATAAACGTCATCCTAAAACCGACCCAGTTGTTAATCGCTATGTGCTTCTTAGGCTTCCTCCTGAACTGAAAGCATTAATCACCACACCAAACACATTACATTTATAATATTCCAGCTCTCTGCGCATTTAGAATCCTTAGATTTATACTGTACTTGATACCACTTTCATGGGGTGGCACGGTGGTGCAGTGGTAGCACTGCTGCCTCGCAGTTAGAAGACCTGGGTTTGCTTCCCGGGTCCTCCCTGTGTGGAGTTTGCATGATTTCCCCATGTCTGTGTGAGTTTCCTCCAGGTGCTTCGGTTTCCTCCCACAGTCCAAAGACATGAAGGTTAGGTGAATTGGCGATTCTAAATTGTCCCTAGTGTGTGCTTGGTGTGTGTGTGTGTGTGCGTGCGTGCGTGCGTGTGTGCCCTGCGGTGGGCTGGCGTCCTGCCTGGAGTTTGTTTCCTGCCATGCGCCCTATATTGTCTGGGATTGGCATCAGCAGACCCCCATGACCCTGTAGTTAGGATATACCGGGTTGGATAATGGATGGATGGATCACTTTCGTGATGAAATGTATTAAAGTATGTAAATAAATCTTTAACTTTGTTTAAATAATTAATACTGTTAATAATTACACATATGGGGGCGGCACCGTGGCAGAGCGGTAGTCTTGTAGGTCAAGTTGCTGGTGTTCCCTGCCTGGAGTTTGCATGTTTTTCTGGTGGGTTTCCACAGTGTGCTCCGGTTTCCTTCCAAAGACATGAAGGTTTGGAGATTTGGTGATGTTGAAATGACGCTAGTGTCTGTGTGTGCTTGTATTCACCTTGCGATGAGCTGATGCCCCATCCAGAAATTTTTTTCTGCCTTGTTCCCAATGCTAGCTGGAATGGGCGCATCCCTGGATTGATGGATTTAATCATTAAACATCTATCCTTTTCACAGATATTGTGGCAAGGTGTCCTTGGAATTTAATGGATGTTTCAGGCAATTCACAACAGAGCCAAGCCGAACCTGTTCTCACCGTGATGATATCTTGCACTGCCACATGGTGGAATCTTCCAGAGTTACATAAAGTATGTGCGTAAATATAAACAATACAACACTTACGTAGTAGTAGCGTCCACAGACGCACACGTCACATCGCATGAAGTATATACCTGGCCTAAGAGAACAAGAACAGCTATGCGCCCTCTTTTTTACACTAACCCACAAGTTATTTACTACTTCAGCCAGCACAGATTCAGTACTATGATTTGTTCTAAAGCCTGACTGAAACTTGTCAAGAATAGAATGTTTATTCAAGTAATCATTTAACTGCTTAAAATCTGCCTTTTCTAAAATTTTACTTAAGCAAGGCAGGTTAGATTATTGGTCTAATGTTGTCAAAGACAGAGGAGTCTAGATAATTTTTCTTGAGCATGGGTTTACCTGCTGCAGCCTTTAAACAGTCAGGGAAGATCTTCATATATAATGATGACTTCACTATGTCAAGTACACTATTAATAAACACATCAGAGACTTCTTTGAAAAAACCTATTGGTACAGGGTCAGGATGCAGGTGGAGGATTTCAGCTGAGAAATGATTTCGCATAGCTCAGTAGATCTATTTAAGTGAAAAAATGTGACTTTCTTATAATGGCATGCTAGGTTTCTATTTAAAATCATTTTTCTAAATACATGTGTAATGAGTCTTAGTGTGATTTTTGTATGCCTAAATATTTATGATTATTTTAATTTATTATATTCAGGCTAAGAGATAAAATACATTTATTTTTGAACATTGTAAAATTCTAAATATAATGAACTCACACACATCTCCTCTCTTTGTTTTAAAAAGAAAATAACAGAAAAAAATCAGCTGTTTGACAACTTCATGCCTTTTGCTTTTAAGTTAAATATTTTAAATTGATTTTAAGAAATTTACTTAAATTATTGGACAAAATAAGTTGTTAGATTCATCGATTAAAATATTTCATAGATTAATCATTTACAAAATAATCATTAGAGGCAGTCCTATTGTATATTATATTGCCTTCGGTCCTCTGTATCATGAAAGTGACAGCTTTAAAGCTAATGTAGACAGACGCATGAAGCAGACCTTTAACAAGGACACTGAATTGCCAAAATAATAAAGATCACATTCATGTGAAAGTATTTATATATAATATATAATATATATATTTATATAGTGCATCCGGAAAGTATTCACAGCGCATCACTTTTTCCACATTTTGTTATGTTACAGCCTTATTCCAAAATGGATTAAATTTATTTTTTTCCCCAGTATTCTACACACAACACCCCATAATGACAACGTGAAAGAAGTTTACTTGAGATTTTTGCAGATTTATTAAAATTAAAAAATTGAGAAAGCACATGTACATAAGTATTCACAGACTTTGCCATAAAGCTCAAAATTGAGCTCAGGTGCATCCTGTTTCCCCTGATCATCCTTGAGATGTTTCTGCAGCTTAATTGGAGTCCACCTGTGGTAAATTCACTTGATTGGACATGATTTGGAAAGGCACACACCTGTCTATATAAGGTCCCACAGTTGACAGTTCATGTCAGAGCACAAACCAAGCATGAAGTCAAAGGAATTGTCTGTAGACCTCAGAGACAGGATTGTCTTGAGGCACAAATCTGGGGAAGGTTACAGAAAAATTTCTGCTGCTTTGAAGGTCCCAATGAATACAGTGGCCTTAGTCAGGGAGGTGACCAAGAACCCGATGGTCACTCTGTCAGAGCTCCAGAGGTCCTCTGTGGAGAGAGGAGAACCTTCCAGAAGGACATCCATCTCTGCAGCAATCCACCAATCAGGCCTGTATGGTAGAGTGGCCAGACAGAAGCCACTCCTTAATAAAAGGCACATGGCAGCCCGCCTGGAGTTTGCCAAAAGACACCTGAAGGACTCTGACCATGAGAAAGAAAATTCTCTGGTCTGATGAGACAAAGATTGAACTCTTTGGTGTGAATGCCAGGCGTCACGTTTGGAGGAAACCAGGCACTGCTCATCACCAGGCCAATACCATCCCCACAATGAAGCATGGTGGTGGCAGCATCATGCTATGGGGATGTTTTTCAGCGGCAGAGACTGGGAGACTAGTCCGGATAAAGGGAAAGATGACTGCAGCAATGTACAGAGACATCCTGGATGAAAACCTGCTCCAGAGTGCTCTTGACCTCAGACTGGGGCGACGGTTCATCTTTCAGTAGGACAACGACCCTAAGCACACAGCCAAGATATCAAAGGAGTGGCTTCAGGACAACTCTGTGAATGTCCTTGAGTGGCCGTAATTGCTGCCAAAGGTGCATCAACAAAGTTTTGATTGTGAATACTATGAATCATGTCCAATCAACTGAATTTACCACAGGTGGACTCCAATTAAGCTGCAGAAACATCTCAAGGATGATCAGGGGAAACAGGATGCAACCGAGCTCAGTTTTGAGCTTCATGGCAAAGGCTGTGAATACCTATGTACATGTGCTTTCTCAGTTTTTTTATTTTTAATAAATTTGCAAAAACCTCAAGTAAACTTTTTTCATGTTGTCGTTATGGGGTGTTGTGTGTAGAATTCTTGGGAAAAAAATGAATTTAATCAATTTTGGAATAAGGCTGTAACATAACAAAATGTGGAAAAAGTGATGTGCTGTGAATACTTTCTGGATGCACTGTAATATATATTAATTTATATAATATGCTGATGTCTGGTCAGATGATGACTTTAAATTGTCTCATTATAGTGGAGTTTGGGTGCAAGTGTATTATGATGGGCTTGTTGTCTTGTCCAAGGATAGTTTGTTTTTAATCCACTGCTTAGCTAGTATGGCAAAATGAATTTTAGATAGTTAGAAAATGTGCACATGGCATATCATTCTGATGTGTTTGATGACATAGATCACTGATTTAAAAGTTGTAACATTTAAATTTTTCTTAGTCACTTCATCAAAAATTGATCACATTTTTGTTTATTAACTCTTCAGTGTTACATTTTTTCTCAAAAAAAAACATGTAAAAAGCAGTGTTCTCCCCAGAAATTTTTTCTAGCCGGGTGGCATAAAAAACTAGCCGGGTGGGGCAGGACAGGGAAATTTGGTGGTGGAGAAAATTAAATATGCATGATTTTTATTAGTTAATTATTATTAATTATTTTCCAGTGCTCAATATGACTTCCTTGTGCCAGAACATTTTTATTACATTTAAGAAGTATCCAATTCAGGATCCTGCAAACCTAACAAAAATTATAAGTAACAATTTTTATGACATAAACCAAGAGGCACAAGTATTGTTGCTGTCGGGAAGAAAAGTGAAAATAATGGAAAAAAAAAAAGTATGGGAAACCTAATAAAGAAAAATTTTAAAATATTCTTCAAAGACAACTTGCATATGCAGAAGGTGCCTTCAGTTAAATACTTATTCTTCTTTTCTTCCTAGAGGCCCAGTTGTCTGCAGCTTTCCCATAATCAAAGTCCCCAGGATCTGGGCCCTCCAAGGAGATCAGCATGACATTATTTAGCGTGCTTTGATTCATGCAATTTCTCAAACATGTCTTGATCCTTTTAAGGGCAGAAAACCCCCTTTCACATTCAGCTGTGCTCACTGGGATCACTAGCCCAACATGATCTAGTTTGACTAAATTTGGAAACGACTCTTAGAGCTCTGATGTCGTTGCCATTTTTAGTCAAATTTGTTTTGGACTGAAGTCTTTGTATGATTGACTTCTGATCATTTTTGATGCAACTGTCCATTCTTGCCTGCTACTTTCATATTTTAAAATTGGAGGGCTACCATTTTTGGAGTAATGATTGAAAAGAATTTTAGCAGACTCGCTTGAATCGTGAGTTTCTGCATTGAAAACTAGAAACTTGGCATATCAGGGAATCTTGCATCTAGGTGCTTGACAGCTGTTTCTAGGTATTTATCATATGTTGCAGTTTTGAATGACATTACATCACTCTGTGTATAAACAATGTGGAGATCTGATCATTCTTCTGCCAGACAATGATGAAGGCTTTGAAAATATCTCCCAGGAGTGTCTTTCAACTCCATGATGGACAATTTTGTGGTGAGCAAAATTGGCTCAGTTTCGGTAAGATTGACATCTTGCCTTTGCCAAGCCTTAGATAAATTGGACAACAAAGGTAATATATCTGAAAGCATCATCAGAGAGGAAATAAAATTGTACATTTTAATACATCTGCTTAATCCTTCAGCTGTGATGTCATTTCGTTCAGTGGCCTCAGCTATGACACTTCTCATACACTGTCATAGTGACTGTACTGCCATGTCATGAGACAGCCATCTAGTGTCACTGGTCATTTTCAGCTCAATCTGGGGAATGTTCAGAATATTTTGGATTTCTATTAAACCAGCCATCCTAACTGAAGAATTTTGGAAGAAATAGAACAACTGCCTTAAGATGTCATTCAGTTTTGTTAAATAAGGTACAGCAGCTGCTGCTTGGGCACTTGCAATGGCCATTCGGTGGTTTACACAGTGGCAGTTGACCAAGAGTCCAGATGTTTTATTTTTAAGCAGTTTTGCCACACCTTTCTGTTATCCCAATCATAACAGCCGCTCCATCTGACCCTAGTCCAACCAGATTAGAGTGTCCATAGTCCCCCTCAGTGTGTTGATTATAGTCTCTGCTTTGCCATCAATCATATTGTGGGTTCATACAAAACTAATTCTGACCTCTTTAGTGACCTGGCAAACATCCATCCATCCATTTTCCAACCCGCTGAATCCGAACACAGGGTCACGGGGGTCTGCTGGAGCCAATCCCAACCAACACAGGGCACAAGGCAGGAACCAATCCCGGGCAGGGTGCCAACCCACCGCAGGACACACACAAACACACCCACCCACACACCAAGCACACACTAGGGCCAATTTAGAATCGCCAATCCACCTAACCTGCAGTTGTTTTACAACTGAGATGTCTGTGGTTTCATCACACAGAATACTGAAAACATTTTTAGTGTGTATATTTTTCAGTATGTTAGACTTTATTTCTGATGCTAAGACATCCAGCAGCTCTTCCATTATTCTTTCAGAGGTGTAATGTGCATTTTTACCAACATTGAGATGTTGTAAAAGGAACAACCCATTTCTTTACAGTGTTCCAACAGCTTTTCAAACAACGTTGTATGTGGCAACTCATTTTTTGCCAGCCAATACATGGATCTTAAAGCTCCCACAAAGGCATCTCTCTGTAAGTTATTTAACACAGATGGAATCGGTCAAATTGAAAGATCTCTATTTTGCTCTAGTACACTGTGGGGAACAGCCCGGACACAGACAGGTAGACATGTTGGTTTCACCACACACACGTTTATTATACATTATTTACAGTTATCAGTGAGCACAAACCCAGTGCCGCAGCACCAATCACCCCTTAAGTCCTTGGCCACACAACACAATGCCTTCAGTCTCTGGTCCACCTCCACTCCTCTCCCCTGAGCTCCGTCCTACTTCCACCCGACTCTTGCCATTGACTGGAGGGAGGTGGCCCCTTTTATACACCCCGGATGGGCTCCATGTGCTTCCCGAAACTCTTCCATCGACACTCCCCTGTGTGGCGGAAGTGCTGGCTGTGCAACCGGAAGGACTCCGGGTGTCCCTGCTCCTCTTCCCCCCAGCACTTCCGGATGTGACGGAAGTGCTGAGGTCCAGGGCTCCCAAGGCATTGGGGCATCCCCTGGCGGTGGCCCCCAAAGCAACCAGGGCGGTCGCCCCCTCGTGTTCTGGAGGAGGCACAAGCCCTCCTCCGGTCCTCCTGGGCATCCCGGCCGGGCATGAACCCCAGCCGGGTGCCACAGTGCCCCATCGCCAGCGAAGACCCGTTGGTCTGAGCGACACAATCCGTGAGGACGGTTCAACCCCGAAGTGGGTCCTACTCTTTGTCCATGGTCCAATCCGGCACCCTGGAACTCTCTTCTTCGGCACCCTCTCCGAGGTCTTTGCACCCCTCTGTTCTGCGCCGCTTGCACCTTCGTAGCCTCTGCCGGTTGTGGGGCTGCCCCATTGCCAGCGAAGTGTCATCCTGCCAGACGGTCCGTCCGATGAGGGCTGGTTTCCCACGAAGCAGGTCCTACTGCTTGTCCCTGGTCCAGTCCTGTAACACACAGAAACAAGGGGGCAGACCCGCTGCCTGGACACCCTTCCCTGGCGTCCCTCTGTGCCACGCACTGGTAGCGCTCCCCCCTCTGACGGGGACCCCGGAACTTGCCTGTTCGGCACCCCCTCTGCGTGTTCCGTGTCCCTCTAGGTGACGATCCTGACGGGACCGCCTGCATTCCTTTTTTCTCCTCTGACTTTGGGGAGTGGCCCTTCTCTGGACGTGCACACCCAGCTGCATGCCCCTTCCTATCGGAGGAACCGGCATTCATCCCTCGATTCCTCCTATCACTCTTGGACGCTACGGCGGTTTGAGTCTGCACATGACAAACACACAGACCCGTTCCCGTCTGCGTCCACCAAGACCGACGGAAGACTGTCGCTCTAGGACCCAGGGCACTTGTCAGCCCCTGTCCTGTTTGCCCTCTCGCTGTTGCTCCCCTCACCTCGCAAACAGCCTGCACCGCCACGTCCGCTGTTGGAGACCCACCGACATGGTTCCGATCACGAATGTCATTATGTGGGATCCCCCTTTTCCTTTACGGGGATGGTCTCACTTACCTTCCCCGCCGCGTCCCTCCGGCTGAAGACTCCAGCGCCGCGCCGATCCGCCCACTGTCGCAGCGTCATCACGGATGCGGCCGCCTTCATCTCCAGCTCCTTCACTCCTCTACGGAGGACGTGTACCACCTGGAATAGCGACTCAGCGGGCTGGAGGCACTCTTCCAACTCACACAGAGCCGCTAGCAAGCACAGATCGTCAGTCGGCGGTTGCCTTACCTTTTCGTCAGGCATATCCGCCGGCTGCTCTCTGAGGGGCCTTCCCACAGACCCCGTCGGGACCTTCCTCGGCCCGGGATGGACATTCCTTGGGCCCGCCTCCATCCAATCATCGGCGGACACGCAAAACACACCGCCCAATCCCGAGCCTGTCCCGGGGGGGGGGGGGCGCTTCCGGTCCGCGGCCATTTTGGCTCTGTTTCCTTTTCTCCTGGTGCGGCGACGTACCTCCGAGGTGCCGAGCAGCTGCTGTGGCCCGTCAAGCTGCAGCGTCTCCTTCCTCTTAGCATCGCGTGCTGCCGCTTCTGCCACGACGACAGCCTGAGGATCGGCATGCCGTTGCCACTGACGCAGACCCGGGCAGTCCCTGCCTGCAACACAGAAGGAAAGTTTGCACCCGCAGGGCCGATCGCCGTTGGGCAGGGCACTTACCTCCCGGGTCTCGTCTCTCCGTGCTGCCGTTCCGGACGTCCTCAGCGACAGTGTGCCTGCTGGAGCCCGCTGCACTCCAGCAACGTCCTTGATTGTCTCCCTGCAACGAATATGGCCGTTTGGTGGACCAGTGGCGGTCCATGAGGTGATTCGCTCTCGCGGGGTTGTGCCAGTGCCGCTCCTGTGGCGCGTGTGTGGGCTAACTTGCTGCTCCGGACTGCCCACAAAATTATTTTTTTGGGGTCCCTGCCTTGTAGCAGGCAAAGAGTCCCATCTGGGATGCCATTGTTGGGAACAGCTCGGACACAGACAGGTAGACATGTTGGTTTCACCACACACACATTTATTATACATTATTTACAGTTATCAGTGAGCACAAACCCAGTGCCGCAGCACCAATCACCCCTTAAGTCCTTGGCCACACAACACAATGCCTTCAGTCTCTGGTCCGCCTCCACTCCTCTCCCCTGAACTCCGTCCTACTTCCACCTGACTCTTGCCATTGACTGGAGGGAGGCGGCCCCTTTTATACACCCCGGATTGTCTCCAGGTGCTTCCTGACACTCTTCCGTCGACACTCCCCTGTGTGGCGGAAGTGCCGGCTGTGCAACCGGAAGAACTCCGGGGCCCCCAAAGCAACCAGGGCGGTTGCCCCCTCGTGTTCTGGAGGAGGCACAAGCCCTCCTCCGGTCCTCCTGGACATCCCGGCTGGACATGAACCCCAGCCGGGTGCCACAACACGCTTTCTTAAAAGGTCAGCACAATACTCAATGCGCATTTTACTTTTTTCATGGTCCAGCAAGTTTTCTTTTCAAATTCTTGTGCATGGCACATTTACCCAAGGTAACTCCCTCCTTAGGGGGTGTTTGTTTGAATATTTCATGCACAATGAGCACCACATACCATTTTCTTTGACCATTAGCCAATCAAAATCTTTAAACAATTGTTTATTTATGCCGGATAAGCGGTGCTTAGATTTATCAATTGGCAATTTCCCGTGATAGACCAGCTTCTACAATGTCTTTGTCTTTGTCTGAAATTGCCACATCAGGAGTTGATGCCGCACCTTCATTAGTTTGTGGCGTCTCTTTTCTGAAATAACTGAGCAGTGTTGTTTTCTGAACACTTTTATTACTCATGTTGGTAAAATGTTTGGAAAAAATTAAAAGTACCTTTGAATAAGACTTTTGAGTGGGAAAGTGGGAGCCTGATGGATATTCAATGCACACTTGCACTACGACAGGGCAAGATATGAACAATAAAAGGAATGGCAGTGATAAAACTTTTGCTCAGGACACAGTGTGTGCTGCAAGGGTTTCTGCACACTTTTTGGAATATGGACGCAGGTCCAAATATGAGCAAATATAAGAATGGCAGATGGGGTCACTTTAACAAAACCCTCAGTAATGTAGAAAAAAAACTTTTCCTCAGGAAACAGTGTGTGCTGCAAGGATTTCTGCGCATTTGCAATATAGACGCAGGTCCGAATATGAGCAAATATAAAAACGGCAGATGGGGTCACTTTAACAAAACCCTCAGTATGAACAAATATAAAAACAGCAGAGGGAGTCACTTTAACAGAAACCACAGTGAATGCTACAAGGATTTTTGCAAACAGAACACACCTAATGCTTAAACATCTGTATATACTGTATTTTAACACATTAACGTTAACACTATACAAGATTATTGTCTATTATACCTGCCTTGCACTCTCCACCTTGCAATTTTTTTTTTTATATAACTTGCACTGCGTTTTTATTGCTCTTTAATTAGTATTGTTTTTATCAGTATGCTGCTGCTGGAGTATGTGAATTTCCCCTTGGGAATTAATAAAGTGTGTGTGTCTGTCTGTCTGTCTGTCTATCTATGTTTACTATGTACTGAACAAAAGGAGAGCAGCTGTACGCTACACAGACTGCACTGACACAGAACAAAGACGTCACTTCCTAATGTCCTTTTTCTGATACTGTATCTGGCAGGCTGGTTCCACGAGTCTTTTTTTTTTTTTTTTTTTTTAAGTTTTATTTTATTGCCCGCCTACTTCCACATCCTCTTTGCTTGTGAACTTCCGCTCCGTCCCAGCTATTAGCATGTACAGCCCCCTCACGCCCGTCCACCTCCCCATACTCCTTGACTGCTGTATTAAGCTACTACACCCCCGCTATTACCATGTATAGCCCCCTCTCGAAAGCCCACCTCCCCATACTCTTTGCTTGTGAACTTTGCTCCGCCTCGTCCACGCTATTAGCTTGTTCAACATCGAGTGATCGGCAATATCCCGCTCCACACCTCTCCCCTTGCCACTTGCGATCCTGCTTCTAAAGTATTTGCCCACCTGCCCGCTCGTCCCTTGCCATCTCTGCAGATCATTAAATCTGCCTGTGTCTGTAGATCTACGGCTGTCATCTCACAATGTCATGGGAGTACCCGGCTAAAAGACGCTAGGAAGAACATCTGAAAAAGAAGAAGAAGAAGAGCACACTACACATGTGTGAGTGATGCAAATGTCACTTTTGGATTCCCAGAATCACTGTCAGTTTCAATTTCACTGCCTTAAGACAGATTCACTTCATCATCACTGCTGATGAGAGGAGTTTCTTACGAGATGCTCTAATGAGACTAGGAGAAGATGCTTCTACATCGTTGCCCGAGTAACGTTTGGCACTAACTCTGTTCATGCTGAGTAATTCTTGGGTCTTACGCAAGATGTGTCTGTGCATTTGCCCAAATGACACTCTGGACTATGGCTTTTAGCACTGTTTTTACAGCCCCAGTGAGACTCGGGTCTAACACTAAGGAGGTTAAAGATGTTTGTAATGGAGAGTCATATTCACTAATAACAGCAATAATAAACTGCAACTAAATGTGTTAGTAGACTACATTAAACACATGCTTTTTAAATAGCACTTTACAATGTCATGCAGGTGTAATAAAGTAGTACAGATAGGTTTGTGGTGGATCACTAGCTATCTAGACAGCAGAATATAATTTAAAGTTTGTAAAAATGGCATTGGTTGGTGTCCTATTGTTAGTTACAGGTTCTGGAGGGTCTGTGGTGCATATTTCTTAAACGTAACATTTTTGGAAAAAATCACACAGTGAAGAGTTAAATTTTCTGTTAAGCTCTCAAATTAAAATTGGACCATGATGGAGAGCAGGTTTAGAGCTTTATTGATAAATTTTAGGATCAGAGAAATACTGAATCATTATAATCTGCAGAAAATGCAGCTGTGAGGCTGTTTTTTAATTGTAAATAATGAGTTACACATGTACTCACTCTATGCTTACTGAGTGCTAATTCCTTTCCTCTCACATTATTTCATATCTAGATAATTGACTTTGTTTTTTAGTTAGTATAGCTCAGTACCTTTCTAGGCATTTGGCTAAGTTGTATTGCCTATTGGATGAGTAAAAGTGGAAAATATACAAGTTAAAGTGATCTCTCTAAGGGTAAATTTGAAACTTATCTAATCCGTAATTGAAGTTGACCAGAATGTTACTCTATTTAAAGATAAACACATTTGCAAATATGCCAATGCTTTTCATGGGGATATTTTGAAATTGTAAAAATTTCTAAAGCATACTATATTTGATATATCAAAAATTTAAATTTTCCAACAAATTTTCTTGAAGAATAAGTGTGCCAAATTTCAACATTTAACCACTAGGAGCTTAGTTGTTTCATGTGGAAAGACAGACGTTGGCAATCACTAGGTGTATTTACATCCATGTCAATTAAATGGATATTCACAGAAATCTGGTTTCTAAAATACTATGTAACCCTTATTCCTGTTAGACAAACCGGGGTATTGGCCTGTTAGAAACCTGGTTAACAGAGGCGGATTTCTCTGCAAATAACCCAATTATGTGGCCACCTAAACCCTTTACAAGGTTACCGTTAAGGAATTTGTAGTCTGAGCATGTCCATTCCACTCTGTCGGTCTGCACATGTATTTGCTTTGCACATGCTTTCAGCAGCCATAAATACAAGTGTTCCCAAGATAAATTTCCAGAGGCAAATATTTGGGAGATCACATTATTTCTTCTCCTGGCTGAAATTACCTGTCACAGTATTTCAGAAATCACTAAGTTTGTGTTGAATGGCTGAACATAGAGTGCTAAACTCAATAACACAATCTCGAGAACGGTTGGGTTAACATGTTAAAAGTAATAGATGTTATGTAGTCAAATTACTTTTTAAAGTAGCGAATAACCTAACAGTACTTAACTTACTGAAGTAAAAATACCAGCATTTTTATTCCTGCAGTCCTGGTTATATATAAGGTAAGAAGCACATGACCATGTACTTTTCATATCTCAATAGCACAGCCAAGCACAAAAGAGTGTGCAAAGTACAATCTGGTAACAGAAACCTATAAATAAAGTGTCAATCTTACTAAACATATTTATAAAAAACAAGAAAACTAGTACAGGCATCATGCTAATTTTCAAATTTATAGTGTTTTGACAAAGGAGAACTCCAGAAGTTTACTTGCCTACATAAATGCATATTTTTAAGAAACCAGGTTTCTTCCTTAACCAGGTTATTTGCCTTAACATAGTTAAGTGTGTTCATATAAACACACTGAATGTAGATACTTTTTGAGGTGTATTTGAATGCAACTAAAAATTGAAGGATTAATGAATGTACAGTAAGTAAATTTTAGAACAAGGGATACAAAGAATAATTAAAGAACAATTAAAATTAAATGGCATGAACTTATAGGGTGTGTCCTTTACCCTTAACCCAAAGCACATCTTACACACAAGTTCTAGTTCAAAAAGACCTTTTTATTTGGGCACAGCAGCTCTTGTACAGGTCAAATGTCCCCGCCCAGATGAATCGCGATAAAACAGGACCACTAGTGAACAATTATTCCTTCCTACCTTCCTCCTCTTGTCCATGTGAGTGTTTTTCTCTTCTACTCCTCATTTCAACTCACCTGGCTGAGACAGAGAATTTCTTTTCAAGTTGGACCCAGATGTACTTCCAGCCCATCAGTGTTCTAACCAGTAAACTTTTCCTGGACAGATGGACCCTCCAGATGACAGGGGAGCCTACTTTCATACTTCCCTGCAGATGTCCCAGTGGGAGTTCCAATCAGTGCTTAGGGGTGACACTTTGTGCTACTGGTGTCCTACAGTTCTTGCATTATGTCGACCTCCTTTACAGAAAAGCAGAACACAAACTATTCTGGCTGTGATGCTAGTCCATTCATATTGTCTATAACAAAGGAGTAATTATTTTTAATTATAAACAGCCTTACACCAAAGCTCTGCAATCCTCTGGTTGAATGTGTTTGACATTTCTGCTTTTGGGTAGCATTACTGTATATATTGTAATCGTTTGATACTGTAACTATCACATTATGGTGGTAGTGGTAGTTTTTGATTTAATTTTTGCCTAGTTGGCTGAAATTTATTAGATATTTTTGTAATGTTATTTCTAATTATAAGGTATTTACTGTCTAGAGTGTTTTTCTAAATGATTTTTGTAGTCTTTTATTTAGCCATTTTAATTACAATAAATGGTTATTTTTAATTGAAGTTATTTTATTCCTTTTTCAAATACAACATCTTTAAACCAATTAATATTTTAAATCGCTCAGATAAAAAAAGGAAATTAATATTTAGAGCTGCTACATCTTTATGTAGTGTTCATAAATCATTACAATATTAGATTCCCTTGCATGATTCTTGAGTTACTCCGCTCCCTTTACTGTTTAGTATACAGTCAAAACAGATAACAAACATGAATACTAGATTGTAATTGTAGCAACATTTGTTATCAGTAGAGGGTTCCTGGAATAAATTGATGATTTTATTTATATATTGGAATTTCATAAATTAATATAAAATGTGGATACTGAAATACCTACGTTATAAATGTATATTGTGTTTGTAAAAGAAAGGAATTGATCAATGAAATTTCATGACTTTGAAGGTGAGCCAATATAAATATTTAATTTTATTTTTAGGTTTTGAGACAAAGAAGGTGCGGGTGTTATGTCACTTTATTATAACAAAACTAAATTTGGTTTTGCTTGCTGCCTTTCAAAATATTATATGTTTAAATCAAATTCAGAAACATTTTTAAGATACAGTTCATTATGTATGCTAGTTTGTTTATTCTAGTTAATTACTGTTTTTTTTTCCCCTTATTTAAAAGGTGCTACACTGGAAGAAATTAACCATCACTGGGAGTGGCTTGCTCAAAATCTCCTTCATACTTTGTCAGTATTTGACAACAAGGAGGACATTGCCAGCTTTGTTAATGGCAAAGTGAAGGTATAATGTTTCACCCATTTTAAACCTCAAAAAACAGCCAAAACAGTTATAAAATGAGAATTTTAAAATAAAGTTGTTTATTTAAAAAAAAAAAATCTTAACCATACGCCAAAACTCAGCAAGCCCATATCAAACATACATAAGGTGGTAGCTGTAAGCACACCGGTATACAGAAAACTCAAAACACAGAATCGAATATACCATTTGGTTCAAGGGAAGATTGTAAATTAAAAAAATAAATAAATTATGCATACAGATTAAAGAATGACTCTTCAGTTGTTTAGCCTGTCACTATATACAGCGAACAAGGCTACTAAAATAATGTTGTTGATGTACTGTCCACTAAATATTTAGTTAGCAAAACGCTTCATTGTAGATAAAGTAACATTGCACCAATGCTGAAATGTGACACTGCTGGGTTAAACCCACACATATGCAAAAACAGATGTTAAACTACTGAATTTACAAGTAGAAGAGTTGAACTTGATGAGTTTGGGAACTGAATCACTGTAGCAGTCATTATCAAATTCATAGTCCACTTCTATCCAGGAATACTGGTCAGTTTTAAATTTTCTGCCAAACAGTAATTTTTATTATATAAAACACATGCCTTAAAAACATAAGAAATTGTTTTGGAAGTAAACCTGGCCATACCCTAAGCACTTGAATTACTTTGAGCTGAAATACCAATTTTAGCAGTAAAAAAAATTAGCTATAGGCAGCTACATCCTTGGGATGAAAGGTTGCCATGGAGTAAGAAAGACAATAAGGTGAGGAATGCAATGGATTTATGTGCAGATCTAAAGGTGCAGATCAATGCTCAAGAACATTCTTATTCCATACGTTTTTATGGCTTTGTTCACATTTGAACCAATGCTCCATAAAAATCCATTTTTTTTATGAATTTTATAAAAAGGCTTCACTACAGTGCAAATTTTACATGGCAAAGAAATGTATAACATTAATGTGAAAAAATTTCTGACTTAAAAAATGCCAAACTTATGCTTCATATGTTATCTTAAAGGTTATGTCCATTCTCTTTTCAGGGTCTGATAGCAGAGGAGACACGAAGCAAGCAAGCTGAGCAGGAGGAAGACCCTGAAAAGTTCAGAGAAGCATTGGTCAAATTTGAAACACGATTTAGCCTCCCAAGTGCTGAAAAGCTTGTGACGCATTACTCCTGCTGCTGCTGGAAGGGTCGAGTCCCTCGACAAGGCTGGCTTTATCTTAGTATTAATCATTTGTGCTTCTATTCCTTCCTTTTAGGAAAGGAAGGTAAGGATTTTTTTGCTTTTGCTATAGTGCTTTAGATTTTCTTTTATTGACTTTGTCATTTAAAATGAGAGAGATTTTTGCTCACCATCTGCAGCAATCTCTTAGTTACTACTCCTGTGACAAAATAGTACTGGAAAAATGTCTTGTAACTGTCTACTTTTTTAAATTGGTATAGCAGTATGGCAAGCAGTCTTAAAAATGTGCTTGTACTAGTAAGGTAGAAAAAAAATGTGTTCACACCTCTCATGTGTTTTATCCCTGTTGTCCAAACTTTAAAAAAAAAAAAAAAATCCATCATGTAGTAAATCAAGTGATCAGTATGTTTTGTTCTTTGTGTATGATGTGGAGAAAATTGATTTTTGTTTCTGTGGTGAATTCCTTAAAAAAAGTCTGCTTCTGTGGTGTACAGTAAATCTATACTAATAAAAGGCAAAGCCCTCACTGACTCACTCACTCACTGACTGACTCACTCATCACTAATTCTCCAACTTCCCGTGTAAGTGGAAGGCTGAAATTTGGCAGGCTCATTCCTTACAGCTTACTTACAAAAGTTAGGCAGGTTTCATTTCGAAATTCAAAGTGTAATGGTCATAACTGGAACATATTTTTTGTCCATACACTGTAATGGAGGAGGCGGAGTCACGTATCGCGTCATCACGCCTCCTACGTAATCACGTGAACTAAAAACAAGGAAGAGATTTACAGCACGAGTCACACGCGGGAACGAAGGTAAATGACGTTAATTTTTGACTGTCTTTTAATACTGTGTAAGCATACATATTAACACATGTGCAATTAAATGTGTGCATTTACGGGGTGATTTCTCAGGCTTAAAAGCTCACCTTTTATCAAACGCGGGAACAAAGGTAACTGACGTTGTTCACTGTCTTTTAATACTGTGTAACCATACATATTAACACATGTGCAATTAAACGTGTGCATTTACGGGGTGATTTCTCAGGCTTAAAAGCTCGCCTTTTACTAAAAAGGTAAATGCAAAACTATTTTCAATCAGTTTATTGAAACGCTCCCGTTAAGGATTGCAATAACATATTCGCGAGATAAAAGAACGAAGTAGGGGGAAATGGAGGAAGAGCCGCAAACAGCGAAGAGCAAAAAATTAATTAAACAATTGAGAACGGAGCGAGTTAAGCATACAAGCATGTTCATAAGGGAAACAAAGCACGGTGTAAAACGTAAGTTTAAATTAAGTTTATAGAAACGCTCCCGCTGCGGATTGCAATAACATATTCGCGAGATAAAAGTTTAATGAGAAGACACGAGGTATAAACGAACCACACACCGTGGCGCAACGTTAGGGGCAACAGTTTCAACCATTCTATGATCTGCTTCTCGCAACTGAAAGACGGCACATGGCGGATGTTAGCCGACTTGCTGACCGCAACGTTAGGGGCTTCAACTATGCCGCTGACGCCACATCTCAGTGCCAACACTTTGCAGACTCTACTTAAAAGACACGCCCTCCTCAGTGGACAGTTAAAAACACCAATCAAACTAACGATGACATCAAGTATTACCCAATCAAAAGTAGGAAAGGAGGCATCTTCATAAAATGCGTGTGGGATGATTTGCATGAGACGCTGCTTTAAAAAAAAAATGATAAAAAAAATACGGATAAATCCCGTCCAGTATTGATTCAAAACGGAACGCGCAATTTCATTCTCAAACGCGGCAGGATTCCGTATTTTAAAGGACGGGTGGCAACCCTACAGTGCCAGGTAACCACCCATACAATCAGATTGTGATTCAGACTAGGAATGCAATGAATGTAATTACCCCGATCTACATACAAGGCGAAAGTCTTGCAACATTCAAAGATGATGGTTTGGGATAAGTACACCATACAACATAAAAGAGCTTATGAAGCCTTGAACCGAAAAAAGCAAGATCTCAGAGATCGTAAAAAAAAAAATAGGAGGTAATGTCGTTTTACTCGCTGTAGATTTTAGTCAAACATTACCAGTTATTCCACGAGGGAGACCAGCAGATGAACTCAACGCGTGTTTAAAATCCATGCTTATCCCACGCTCGGTTATATGTCGCGTGTTCTCAGGTAGGTGCACCAAAAAATGTATACATTTAAGCATGTAATGGGCAAACAAAAAATGAGGTCTACCCGAAGGCACTGCAGTAGTACTTAATGTAACTTTACTTCTTAAATGTTAATGTTTTACTGTTTAATAATTTATACGCTTCTTATATGTTGTTCAAATTCTTTTATCAAAATACCACTGACAGCGCAATGCACGATAACATGGAGTGAATACACCATACGCATCCGCCCACGGCTGCCCTGCTGTGCGCAGATAGGAGTTGATTCTACCATAAAATAAAATAAACATAAAAAGAGTAAAACAATCATCACCCATAAACCGTGTGTGTGTGTATATATGTGTATATATATATGTTGATATGTGGATGTGTATATGTATATATATATATATATATATATATATATATATATATATATATGTATATATATATATATATATATATATGTAGATATGTATATATATGTGTATATGTATATGTATATATATGTTTATATGTGTGTGTGTGTATTTTATATATATAAAACACAGCAACACTCATAACAATGACAACAGAATTACATTGACAATCATGTTACGTTATTTTTCAAATGTTTCCTTTTTTTTTCATAACCTCTTTAACACACTACTTCTCCGCTGCGAAGCGCGGGTATTTTGCTAGTATTTCAATAAACTGCAAGGGTAGGTTCATCATTTTTATTGATATAACTATATGAAGATAAAGTATGCATAGTAAAGGTGTTTTGCCTGTTTGAGGTACAGTGAATAATGACAATACTCTTGTCTGCTTGTTGCTCTTTTTGTTTAGTAGCTTGTTTTTATTGGGGAGATAATGAGGAAAAATGTTTAGTTTAAGATCATGCCTTTCAGATGATTATGACAGGGTAAAAACTTTGATGGCAACTCCTTTTAAATGTGTGTATTTTCTAAATATACCCTTGGACATAGGTCTATTTAGAATTAGTGAATAAAAAAGCTATTATTCACTCATTTGAAAGAATCTCCAAAGAAGTTAAAAATTAGGCTTGTATACTTGTATGGGAATTAAACGTATTATTTGGTAGATAATAAAAAAGTTCATATGACTTTTAGAAATTGGTCAATAGCAAGACTTCCCTTCCATCTGTGAGTTTAAAGCTGTTTTTAATGAATGGATGTTAGAGGAATATGCTTGTTTATATTAGTTTATTTTTTAAAATTTTGATCTGATAAATATATTTACCTGAGGTTTATATATTTTAAAGGAATGTTGTATGTCAAGTTTTTTGTAGGGGAAAAACAATAATTGTGGCTGTCTTCAACAGGTTAGTAATACAGGAGCCCAAATGAAATGTTGGGGCACCAATTGAGCACCATGTTTACTTGAAAAAGGCAGGCACAAAAAAAAAACAGGCCATCGATGGTACTATGACTTAACAAAAGGTACAATTAGTTGTCGACTAAGGCAGAGTTGATGCAAGAAGTAGTTAAGTTTTAGGATTGGAGCTCCATTTTCTGGGTTGCTCAACTCCTTCTGGAAGCACCCTGCTTTTATAGATTGTGGACTGGAATGAGTGGGGTCGGTTGCACTCATTGTGCTTCTTCTCAGAGCTGTGAGTGGAAAAGGAGACAAGGTAATTTGCAGTTGTGCCCCAGGGTTGTAGTGCTCACCTCTGATGTGCTTGGAAGGTGAACATCTGATGTGCATGCGTGACAGGGCTTAGTTAAGAACCTGAGGATATGTAACTCAATCCAAAATATCTGATTGCTAATTATTATTATTATTTTATTATTATGTATTATTTTTTAAAATACTGTGGTGACTTTTTAAGGTTCTCAAAGTGCTGTTTTCACTTCTACACATGACATTTTGTTACATATATCAACAGTACTGTGTTTGATAGTTTATTTTCATGTTACTTAAAAATTAGGCCATTGCCAGATCCCAAGTATTCATTCAAATTAACAGCTAACTTCTACTTTACCTCAGTGATTTCCGCTTGCTTAAAATTAACGTGTCAGTGCCCCCATCCTTTCCTTATAGCTCATATCTTGCATCCCTGGAGTTAGTCTAAGTTTTGATTTTTTTATATTGCTACCTCTGACTGCACACAATACTTCAGATTTCTCCTCTTATGTGTGTTTTGTAGTTTATTAATCCTTTCAATGTTTTTATTTGCATATGTATGCTGTATCATTGAGAATTGTGTTAAGTCTATTAAGACTAATGTCTTTCTCCTATATTTTCTGTTTGTCTCATTGTGAAATTGTTATTTGTAATAGTTGAGTCATTTCCATTGATTTTATGTGTATTTTGTTTTGCTGCCATTTTTAAACCTCGGGTTTAGATATAAATGTTTACCTTTTGTATGGCCAAAAACAGGATAAAGTTGAATATTTTCAAGTTTCACATCCACAGTTGCATTTCTGTTTTCCTTTTCTTTAAGGATCCGAAAGTTAGATGATTTAATTGTGTAACACTGTAGTGTGTTATAGACATCCTGTTAATCTAACCAACAAAGCCTTTTTGCTTTCCAAAACTATGACTATTAGTATTACAGTTTGTTTAAGAGATGTTATGAGATGTGAAATAATCATGTCAAAAAATATAAAAATCTCAAAATATTTTTCAAGGAAATAGAGAAACTTGGTTCAGCTTCAAGCTTTTTGTCAAGTGCACATAGTACATGTTACATAGAATACAATGAGATTGTTACATGTCTCCAACAAAGACACACACACATACGAAAGTATACATAGCATGCAACATAAACATACATACATATATTATGTGTGTATACAGGTGTATACAGTGTATTGAATACAGTATACCGAGTATGTACATCATAAACATATATACACACACATGCACACACACAGAGTGTTTTTTATTATATTTGTTATTATGATTGGTTACTCGCGACCTTGTGATCTGTGGATAAAAACTGTCCCGGAATCTACAATTACGAGTGCCATTAGTCTTATACTATTTGCCAGATGCAAATGAGTAAGAAAAGCGACTAAATGTGCTTCTTTAAAACTCTGTGCCTATGCTAACCTGTTGCTGTTTCACCAGGTACATTAGCTATTTAGCAGTGGGTCTTGTACTGTGCTTATACCTCAATTATGCTAATTTTACATTATTGTGTAAGATTTGTTAACACTGTTAAAATATTGCTTGTGGGCAGATTTAGTTTTCTCACTAACATTGTTCCACACTAGTTGTAATGAGACTTGAGTATTCTGTATGCAATACCAGGAGTCTCTCTCTATCTCGGGCAAGCAGTAAAAAAATTGATCAGATAAAATTATATTGAACAGCTTTAGTTGTGCTTAGGACGACTAGTCCTGTATGAGTTTCTAATTCCTCTGGATCAGCCATTTGAAAAATATGTCACGTGTTGTAATGCTAAATTATTACAAAACTTTATTAGAAAATATTATGAATAACTCTTCACATTTGGTCAAATGGTACCAGTTCCATATCATCTCTATTATAATAAATAGGAGGAAATAGTTAGTAATTCCACAGCTTCATATTTAACATTCAGAAACATCATTCAGTTTAGCTTGTGATCCACAAACCGGATCAAAGTCCTGGATTCAGGTAGATTCACCTATAGGTCAACACAAGAATTTTGAACTGGATCCCTGCAGTGACTGGAAGCCAGTGAGGCAGATTAGTAGTGTGGGTAGTTGAGGTGCATTACCCAGGTATGATCAGGACAGGAGAGCTGAAATATACAAACCTTTAAAAATAAAATAGAACAGTGTTTTTCTGTTGCAGTTCACAGATTAAGCACTGATTGATAATACTGTGAATGAGCTAGTTTTGTCACAGCTGCCTTATATATATATCTAATATAATCAGTAAATAAACATAGAAAACATCCCAAGAATTCTGACTGGGTAACAGCTATTACAAGTTACTTACCATTGGAATACTTAAACATTGTGAAAGCAAACTTTTTTTTTTTCTCTCTTCTTTACTTTTTGCTTGAATATACTGTAGGGATGGCTAGTATATATAGCACACAATAAATCTGACTTATTTTAAAAACCGTCTTTTACTGACCTTTCCTTGGTTTTGGAGTTTGGTATTCTCAAGTCTTTAGCATTTGTTGATCTCTCTCATGATTCCAGTTGTACCAGGGGTGTGGAAATCAAATTTTTTTTCTACTTGTCCACGGACAAGTAAACTTAGAAAATCCACTTGTCCGTCAGTTAAATTCACTTGTCCATAAGCAAATAACAAAAGTGAAAAATAGTTTATTTTTTTTTATCTCTTTTATTGATACCAAAACTGCCTTCCATTTTAAAACTGAAAAAAGTTCTTTCAGGGAGTAGTTTTTTGCCACCTTGCTCTAGAACATTTTATAAAAGATTCCCTTATCATTTTAACTCACTAATAAAACAATGCCTTCATTATAGCTACACTAGTTGTGTTTCAATTACTACAGTTACAGTGAAGATTTTTATACATATTTCATAACCTTTGGAAACCGTTAGAATGTTTTCTTCTTTATTTTTAATAAACTGACAGCGCGAAACCAACTTGTTTTATATGAAATATTCACTGATCAAAAACGATCTATTGACAGCTCATCAAAATTGATGTTGTCATGCAATAAATTTCTCAACTCCTCAATATATCACAACCCACACGAAATTGCAAATTTCAGGAAAGATTAACTGCCTAACAAGCTTTGTTATGTGGTGAAAACAATTGTATTGTAAGTAAAACGACTGCATTTTTATGTAGAAACAATGAATTTTATCAATCTTCTTCTATAATACGCTACCGTGGCTGTTCATTTGTCTGTCCAGGATTTTAAATCACCTGTACCTCGCAAACCATTTCACCTTTTGACTTGAAATTTGGTACACATACAGTATACTACGTGACGTCTACTATCCGCTTTACTCTTTATTTTTATTTTATTTTATTGTTGAATCAACTCTCGGCAGTGCGCAGCAGAGCAGCGCATGCGTATGGGAGCCGTTCTCATTCCCCACCACCTTTGCTAATCATTATTGAGGCAGATTGAAGACTTAAGTGCCAGTTTATGTGAAAAATTAAAGAAAACGTACTAAGTAATTGCAACACAAAAACTAACTTAATCAGTTTTAACGCGAAAAGATGCCAACAAAAGAAGAGAAGCAGCGGGCCGCTACAGTGGAGAAAAGAAGAGCTGCTCAGGAAGCAGCAAGCGCATCAACCTCTGAGCAAACGAATGGTAAACGTACAGAGAAAGAGGATGAAAACTAGGAATGCTCAAGTCAAGTGTATTTATTCACTGCATGTTATCGTGCAGTACGCCGTTACTGGTAATATATAAAAGTTATTGATTATAATGAAAAATCATCAGATTACATCGTAATGTCGGCATGAAAAAAAATGACCGCATCTCCAAGCATGTAAGTATTAGGGTAAAATACTTATGTAAGACCATAAGAGTGCTTCCCCTTTGAAAAATCAGCCGTCATTTTGTAAACAATATTGAAGACCAATTTGAGACATGAAGAACATGCCTAAGTAGACTGTTTCCGCACAAAGTATGTACCCAAATGTTTAAAATGTGAAAGTAGTGGTAAAATGTGCCCTGTACAGCACATATAATATTTTTCTCCAGAAAATTGCACTTGTCCGCGGACAACTGAAACCAGAAAAACACGCTTGTCCGACGGTCAATTTACCCGAGTCAGGCGTTGGATTTCAGCACCCCTGTATACTGACCACATTTACCCTTAGTTCCTGTAAAGAAGTTCCTGCTTCATAAACAATAAGAAGGGTGTTGAGTTGTGCCCCTCCATAGCTTGTACTTATGATCACGAATTCTTTTAAAATTGATCAAAATTAATGAAGTTATTTTAAAAATACTGCTAACTTATAACGGTTAAAACATTGAAGTAGTGAAGAACTGAGTTTTAGTTAGTTTGTTGAAAGAAAGTATGTGTTTGAACAACAGCCAAATCACCAAGTGTCTGTTTGCATCAGTGTGTGAAAGGAGAATTGCCTTGGCATATACTGGACTTGTTAAAATGGCTGATAGTAACAACAAAGTCCTTTTTGCTATATTTTGTTGTACACATATAGTGTTATCTTTATGCATCCATTCAACCTACTTAATGCTCTTCACGGAGTCCAGAGCCTGTCATGGCAGTATCAGGGAAATCTTGTGTACAGGTATTGTTAAAAATTTTTTAAAAACAACTGGTAATGTTTAAAAAATTTTTAAAACAAAAATTAATTCAGAAAATCAAACCTTAGTGCCACCTATCAAATGCATATATTGACCTAGATAGCCTGATCACCAACACAGCATATAATTTGGGGAAACAGAAGCGCACTAAAACATCTGTAGCTGTGCTCACCACTGTGAAAGTTGCAGAACTGTTTCAAGTAAGATAGTAATTTTATGTTATTATCCATCCATTTCTATCCTGCTTATTCATTTTGGTAGTGCCGAGGTTAGAGCCTATCCAAGCAGCTAGAGACACAAACCTGAAACCAATCATTAACATGGCACCAGGTCAGCACAGGGCACCATCATACACACACCCATGTTGTCTCATGTGGATCCAGTTATGGGTTGTAAATTAACCTAACCTGCTTCTCTCTGTGATGTGAGAGGAATACCAATGTAGAAACAGGAAAAATTGGCAACTGGAGCACTTCAAAAAGTAATATTTTATTGTTAAGAGGAATTTGCATTAATTTTTTGAGGTATCAATGTCAAATGTTTACTTTTTAATATCAAATGTGATAAATGGCATAGTGACTTAGTAGTTAACGCTGCTTTCCATTCACCAGGGAATAGTTTTAATTGGGGGGGAACTCCTTAATGTACACATATCTGGGTTGCTGGCAAAAAACAGTTTATTGACAACTCTGACTTGGCCCTGCTTTGGAGAATGAGTGTAGTTTGTGATGGATATCACCATCTTCAGACTTGGTACCTGACTCTGTCTTATTTTGCTGAGTTGGTTTCAGAATTTGGTGTTTTGCAGGCCATGAGAGGACATCTACCTGGTGGTGGTATTGGTGACATATTGACAAACATGATCCTTTTAGAATATTGTGTCACTCATACTCACTTAAAGTGTGATGACCAGTGAGTTTATATTTAGCATAACAAATGGATTCCACAATGTCTTGAGAGCAAGAATTAATATGTAATAATATATTTATTTGTGTCAGACTTTGTAATACATTGAATGCAGCTCAGAGTGTTTTACCAGAAACAATAATGTAATTTGTCTTAATATTATAGGGTAACAATTAATGTTACTAAAACTATTCTCTCCTTATTCTTCAAGTATTTATATTTATTTAAAGAGCTTCTGTAAAAAGCCAGATTTCACCCTGGAGACAAATAAAGTTCTAACATTGCCATCATCATCAAATAAAGATATGATAAGTGCTATTACTCTTATTTATGAAAGTGTCTAGTACATAATCATACTACTGCATGTGCAGGTGTAGTAACATAATAACCTTTACTGTCTCTAATCATTTAATTTGTGTTTGTAACTGTGACATGATTAATATGTTTAGAATGGCCAAGTAGATTCTAGGAGGCACAAAATGGAAATACACTTAACACAAAATTGTTTTTGAACCTTTACCTTAGAATAGTTTGTGATGTAAAGCATTTTTCATACTATGCACAATATTTCACTGTCAGATCTTCAAAATTAGGAATGGCATTTGAGAAAAGAATTTCTTTTACATTTTATTTTATTGTTTTTCACCCCTTAAGTTGCAAACCAAAAGTTCCTGTTCCACCTAAGAAAGAAAGTATTTTATAAGCAAACTTTCCCTTTGCCTACTAACAAAATAAAGGAAAAGAGAAGTTTTTTGTTCTGCTTTTTGATACATGGCTTAATGCACTTTAGAATTTGTTTTCTGAGCTTAGATTTTGTACTCAAAATACAAGTATTTCCATATTTGTAAATTGCAAACCCTTGGCCATCTTGATTTGAAAATCCAACTATACACGTAAAATAAAAAAATCACTGCTTTCCTAAAGATCAAATGAGCTTAACCACTGAAAATATGATAGTGAATTTTAGTAGACCCTTTGCTTGACATTGCGATCATAGTCTAAATATCTATTCTTCTACAATAGAAGTTGGGTTTATACTAGGTGTATAACGGTTCTGAATACCGGGACAGAATCCTTGAATCAAAAGTTCATGGTCTCATATCGCACACGTAAAAGACGGAACCACGACATTCTCCAAACCTCTTACATGCACCCCCTGCCACCACTTCAGCTGCAGCATGTTGAGCTTTCATTACGTTGCAAAACTCGTTTCTTTTTTCACAATTAGCACTATAACACATAAATCACAAAGTTTTAATTCTGTTTAAATTATGCCTCATGCATAATGCTGTGCATAGAATTCACACTAAAACTTGGTGCATGGACAAATCTGGAAATGTGCATACACAAAAAAAAATCCAAATGCATAAAACTGTGCGTACACCAAGTTCCACACAATTTCCCTTTATAAATCCCAATGAACAAGAAATTTTACGCATGTGCACACGCCAACAGCCCCACCCCGACTTGAAAATATGGAAAGCAATGTAAATAGTTTCTTCCATTCAGTGTCTCGTTAAAAGGCAATGGCAAAAGCATGTGGAAAATAGAAGAATTTCAGCGAATGCAAAGTGAAGGCAAGGAAAAACATTATATATTTGTTGGCTTTTAAGCAGTGGTATAAGCAACAAAAGGAATTTGATGGAGTGACACAGCATGGCAGAGACACTTGAAGGTTCAAGTTCAGGAAGTAGCACAGTGCCCGAAATAAAAAATAAGTGGTCAGATATCAAAGTTGACATGAAAAGCGAGTTGCAGCGCACTGTCTGTTTAATTCTCTTTCAGACAATACAGTAATCCCTCCTCCATCGCGGGGGTTGCGTTCCAGAGCCACCCGCGAAATAAGAAAATCCGCGAAGTAGAAACCATATGTTTATATGGTTATTTTTATATTGTCATGCTTGGGTCACAGATTTGCGCAGAAACACAGGAGGTTGTAGTGAGACAGGAACGTTATTCAAACACTGCAAACAAACATTTGTCTCTTTTTCAAAAGTTTAAACTGTGCTCCATGACAAGACAGAGATGACAGTTCCGTCTCACAATTAAAAGAATGCAAACATATTTTCCTCTTCATAGGAGTGCGTGTCAGGAGCAGAGTCTGTCAGAAAGATATAGAAAAGCAAACAAATCAATAGGGCTGTTTGCTTTTAAGTATGCGAAGCACCGCGGCACAAAGCTGTTGAAGGTGGCAGCTCACACCCCCTCCGTCAGGAGCAAGGAGAGAGAGAGAGAGAGACAGAGTTTGTTTTTCAAACAAAAATCAATACGTGCCCTTTGAGCTTTTAAGTATGCGAAGCACCGTGCAGCATGTCCTTCAGGAAGCAGCTGCACACAGAAGGTAGCAACGTCCCTATCGTCTAGGTGTGCGAACAGCCCCCCTGCTCACACCCCCCTACGTCAGCGCAAGAGAGAGAGAGAGAGAAAGTAAGTTGGGTAGCTTCTCAGCCATCTGCCAATAGCGTCCCTTGTATGAAATCAACTGGGCAAACCAACTGAGGAAGCATGTACCAGAAATTAAAAGACCCATTGTCCGCAGAAACCCGCGAAGCAGCGAAAAATCCGCGATATATATTTAAATATGCTTACATATAAAATCCGCGATGGAGTGAAGCCGCGAAAGGCGAAGCGCGATATAGCGAGGGATCACTGTATTACAAAAGCTGATCCCCGTGCCGAAGACGCAACTCCAGGCAGTAATGGTGCTGCTGTGCCCAGTACATCTTAGAGCACTGGCTGCACACACACCTCTGCCTCAGAATCCTCTGGGCAACCATCTGGCTCTGTGCTAACAGACGCTGTCCTGGAGTCATATAATGCAATAGTGGATGTTGTAAGAGATGTGACCAATGAACTAAGGAATATAAGGGCTGTACTATGTGATATTGGCCACAAATTAAATTAATTGGTTTAAAAAGAAATGCTGGATGAGATTAACCTGTTTTTACATTCTGCTAATTACATTCAAATAAAGTTGTAACTTCTGTCCAGTTTGGCTAATCATTTGGTGGGTCAGGTTCAGGTTCATCAAACTGCATCTTTTCAAGAACAGGCAAGCCACGATTGTGTGTCACATTATGCAGCACGCTACATGCTTGCACAGTGCAACACACTTTCTGAGGACTATAGAGCAGCACATTAATAGAGTGGAAATGCTTTCCATTTACATAAGTTAACTAATTCTCTGAAGGTGCCTTTATAGTGTAAAAAAAAAAACACAACGGATAGATTTTCTGGTCTTTACATGGCACTTTGAGGTGACTCACTATCCTTAAAAGAATAGCTTGCCTTTTGCCACACTAATTCAAAAAAGTCTCTGCGACTGTGTGGAGCTGCCTTTTTTATAGGTTCTCCTGCTTTAGATGATGTAATGCCAGCTCATTCTTTTGGTGATTCATCCCTGGCTGATTTAACTTGTCCAGCGTCATTGCAATAGCAGTTGACCTCTCTGTTACATTTGGAAAACTGGACATTGCTTCTAAATGTGCCTTGATGTTTCCCAGTTCAACCACAGTGTAAGGAAATCTTAAATATCTAGATGACAAGCAGATAATACCATCCCATACAGCTGGCATGGCACGACTCAGAGATGATTGTGAAATACCTGATCGATTAAGTTCACGTTGAAAAGCTAAAGTGGCTAAAAACCTGAGGGTGGACAGAACTTTCAAAGGAGCAAGTAATTCCTTTTTAAAGCCGGTGCCAGTTTGACTTAGAAGCCAGTTGTCATCATCTATAAATGCGCACTGTCTTCTAATTCTTCCATTTGTGGTGTCTTTTAACAACGCTAAAGCAGCTATGGTAGTTGGAATACTTTGGCCATTCCATGCACCATTATATTGCTACAGAATGATTGCAGTCAAGTGCCTTAAATTTTTAAATGATATGCAATTAATTTTGGTGTATTTGATAACATCATGGATGTGAATATGAAAAAGAAGCAGTAGCACTGCTTTGACACTGGGTGCTGCCAGTTTGCAAAACTGAGCAGAAAAGTGTGTACGCATGGGTGTGAGGCTGCCGTGAAAATGTGCATAGCTTTTCGACAAGTTTAGTTTTTATACATCTTGTGGAAATTGGCGTACACAACATTTTTGTAAATATGCACTATTTATACATGAGGCCCTTTATTCCCAGTAAACAATGTGAAAGTTGAAGTTGCGAATGTTAATAAGTTGAACCTACATTGAACCTATGAGGAAATAGGGGGTTTGGTTCCTCTGACCAACAAAAACTGTAATCTTTTGCTAAAGAGTGCTTAACAATACACCTTTCCTCATGGAATTCTTTATAACAAAACACTATTTTTGGCAGTATGCACTTTTCATAACACCATGAAATAACCTATAAAATGCAGTACAGAAAAAATCAATTGGTAACATGCAAAAGACATTTCTTCTACCTAATCATTCTTTAGAATTCTGTAATCCTTTGCACTAACATCTTAAAAAAGAAAAACTTTACTCGCTACCGTTAGAAGACTCTGTGACCAGTGATATCTTGACATCACTTCTACTGCACAGCTGGCGGGTGTCACTGGAGACCACGAAGAATGAACCGGCTTAAAATAATCTGTCAGCAACGCCTACTTTGTGTGCTGCTTGATCCTTAAAGGTTTTGGTGTATGGGAGCATACCACAGGCGAGTTGATGTTCAACCACTTGCTGATCAATTCATTAACTTGTTGACAATAATACCAGACTCACAGTGACATTCATTTCATGAGGATCTGAAGTTTTTATTACATTGGCTCAAAGTTTATCTAGCACATTTTCTCACTAAGCTGCATCACTGACTGCACGCTTGGACTTAAAGCCCGAAGCTATGCTTTTGGAACATTATTGCAACACAAAACTTGATTTTTTTTTTTTTTTTTTTTTTTTTTTTAATAACGCAAAACCATGAAAATATGCAACACATGCACAGGAAGCTCTTTCCTCTATAATGGTAGGGTGAACAAGACAGGTATTGTATCCAATTCAGTCCCTGTTGTCAAAAATGTGACGTTTCACGAGCAGGGCTCGTCCAGAAGTCTCTACTAGTGCACGCACTTGGGATCAGTGCAAAGTCCAAATGTCATTCACTTAAAAAACAGTTATTACCACTCCCCAAATCATTCTTCTCTACTGTGCATATCTGGGAAGACAACCAATACGTGAGGCAGCCAACACAAAAGTAAAAGAGAAATTACCAAAACAATCACGCTACTACTTAAGAATTTGTTCAGTGTGCTGGAGCTCAGATGCGAAGTGCTGTGAGAATCTGAACAATGCAAACTTAATTTCTTTAATTACAGATGGGTCAGATGTCTCATGCAACAGAGAGCTTCAGCACAATCACGGTGCACTACATTACCAACAACTGGATAATTGCAAACCCCATTCTTCAGATATGGTGCTTTCTTTGAAAGTCATGCAAGAGACCACTTGTCAGAAATACTATAGGAAGCTGTACTGGAGTGGAAAATTGACAGACCAAACACCACCATTCCTGTGATAATAAATAACTCCAAGAGCTTTGTGAATGCTGTTGAAGTGGCTGGATTTTAACCACACATTCGATGCTTTGCATATTCTGTACAGTTAACCTGGCATAACAGAAGGAAATGGGCGTAATATCCCATCCTTTAAACAAAGTGAGAAAGTGGTCACTTTTTTCCAAAGTAGCACACTACTGCTGCAGCAGTGATAAAGGAAAAACAAGAGATGACACATATCTTATTAAGGGAATTTCAAGCCAGCTAGATTTGGATTTTATTGATATGAGACATTATCAACAACATTATTAGATAAACTGTCTGCCCATTTTCTAAAACTGCCAATCTTGTAACCTTTTTTTTTTTACTATCCGTATAACTGAAATGCATCAAGCACTGAATTTGATCTGGTATTGGGTGCATGAATGTACCTTGTGCTCCAACATCGTCTTTAGTGAACCTGAGAATAACCAACTTTATTTATGTTTTCTCAATCTATATCAACAGATGGAGACAAGGGTATTTTAAATCTGTTTCAACTGTTTTGTATAAACAAACTCCAGAAATAAGGGTTTGCAGAGAGAGAGAGAATCAAATTACTGTATTGGCTGAAAACAAAAAAGGGTTGTATTTTCAGAGTCTCATGATCCCTTCCTCTCCCTGCATAGAATACAACAGATTCCCAGTATTGCTAATGTGGCTGGAAAATAAAATACTTTTCTTAACTGCTTTTTGCTAAGATAAAGAAAAAAAAAACATCTGAAAGGGACAAGTGTTTTATAAAGAGGCTATTATTTAATAAGATTCAAATCAATTTTCCTGTTTGTCTATATTCATGTTGGTCACTGATACAAAAGAGATGATGCATGTCAGAGGCAAGTAGTAAAAGAATGCGCTAGAATGAGCAAGTGGCTGACAGATCAAATGATTGTGTAAGGAAGCTGGCCAACCATAGGAAGGGAGCACAAGGTAAAGTAAGAACTAATGTAGGGGCTGTTCACAATAATGCACTGGGCATATCTGTCAATAAGCAGAAGGAGCTGGTTGTTAGCATGCCAAGTACCTTCTGTGCCTTGCTGCAGACATAACATTCCATCTATGATGTGACACACAAATAATCATACTTTCAGTGTAGAAAATGTTGTTTAGGAGAACAATAATTAATCAGTTTTACTTGTCAAACTGTATCACTGAATTTTGCGTATTGTCACGTTTTCTGATCCCTGGTGCAGCCTCACTTTACACATTTTAATAATGAATGAATCACATTTTATAACCCTCTGTTTAAAATTAAAAAAAACAAAACAAAAAAAAAAATAAATAAAACACTGTTCCCTATTTTTAGGTCTCAAAATCCAGCATCCTTAATTAAATATCTTTTCATGAAAGGAATAAAACCTCTTGATTATCATTGAATTTTCAGAATGTTGAACGTGTTGATTGTGTCTCCACTGAGATACGTTTATTCAAAATAGAACATATTAATTTATCTTGTCATGCTGGATTAGAATGTTTTCTTTAGTTGATGAGGTGCCTGTTAGCCATACTAAAATCTGTACAGAGATAAGCTATCTTTTACCTAGCCTTTTAATGTTTTAAGTTGCATTCTTTATAAGTGGAACCAGTATTAAAAAGTATTACATATTTTATGTATGGTAAAGCATTATATATTTTATATTTTTGGTTCATATCCGATTATAGATAAATTAATGAATGAGTTTGTCTCTGCGGTAGACTGGTGCCATGTTCAGGGATAGTTCCTGGCTTGTGGTCTGTGCTTGCTGGGATAGGGTCCAGTTTCCCTGCGACCCTGTTCAGGATAAAAACGGGTTTAGAAAATGGGTGGATGAATTGGTTTGTTTGTATTAAACATTCTCAAAATGAATAGTTCACAGCATTTTTCTTTTATGCTTTTTATAGTGAAACTTGTTGTTCCTTGGGCTGATGTAACAAAATTGGAAAGAACGTCCACTAGTTTTATTACAGACAACATCAGAGTTACAACTAGAAGCAAAGAGCGAGATTTTTCCATGTTCCTAAACATTGAAGAGGCTTTTCGGATTATGGAGCAACTTGCTGATATAACCATTCGGAGGCTGCTAGACAATGAAGTGTTTGAGTTGGATCAGTCTCTACAAGAACCGGCATATATCACAAAGAGGTGAGCAATCAACATTTGCTTATGAAGACATAGTCCCATTAGTAAAGTAGACAACATTAGGAGAGAATGTTGGAAGTAAGATGAACAATGTATTTTAATGCAAAAAGTCTTAATTCCTGTATATTGTATCATCCAAACTTTTGACAAGAAAATGAAACAATTTGGGAAGACTGAAATGTTGGCAGTAATTATACTTGACATCATTTACACAAATTTATAGGCAACATTCAGTGACAGTTTAGAAAAGAAATACCTCTGTGCTTTAAAGGTCAGAAAGTGAGACAGCAGTCTGAAACAAAGTAGGCAGTGTTAAAATGGTATATTAATAGTAAAATGGTTATAGGATAACCATCATTTTTATTAAAATATAACATAAAAATCCACTTTTGGGCCCAGTTTGAGTGAACTGAGAGGTGTAGCTCATACACAAAAGAATAGATAATTCAAGCAAGAAAGCCAGTACTTATAGCATTATAGCATTTCCATTCCAAATATTATATTTTGATAAAAAGCACAATATGCATAATTAGAAAATACAAAGATTTTCTTTTTATTGGTGAGCCATCCACTTTGATCCCATGAAGGGTTTTGGTGGTATAGGCTTTAAACTTTCCAACATGTTCAAATATCCTGTAGAGTCTGCAAATTATAAATATCTAAGTAATCAGCCTTAAGTTTTGATGAACATAGCTGTTATTATTTTTGTTTGAAATTGGTAGCTTAAATTTACATTAAACATTTAAGAAAAGTTATCATTGCCAGCCTCTTTTTTTTTTTTTTTTTTTTTTATTTAAGTATTGTTGGCTTTTACTGGTTCTGGGTTATATAATTGGGAACTATGGTTATGTTTTTAAAAATAAAAAAAAGGTCTGCAACAATTCTGTGATGCTGTGTCCCTTTTCTTTAATATGAGTAGCAGTTTCTAACTTGTTTGAACCCAGACCTTTTAATTCACCTTACTGGTGCCCTTACACACATAGGAAAATAAAAATAGCATTCTGGATTTTGCTCAAGAAAAATCAGTTCAGTTTAATGTAATGGGATGAAGAGAAGGAACCTGTAGAATATCTTTATATCACGGCTCGCTATATCCACTTAACTTCTTATTTTTGAAGTTTAAGATTAGGTAGCTATCAGTACATGTTTGGGCAGTTTATTTAAAGTTAAATAATGGGGCTTATTTATTACAGTTATTGCACAGTTTTTCTGTGTGTGTCCCTTCTCTCTTTGCTCCATGAGGATATGTGACTAGATCTACATATACATAATATACTAAAAACTCAGGGTCATCAGTTAATTTGTCAAAAAGTGTTCTTCATTGTGCTGGGCAAAATCAAACTTTAGAAGTTTATCTTTGCAGTTATTGATCATTTGTAATGACACATATTAATGTATACCTATTAAAATATTACATTTTAAGTGATCGGGGTGGAGTGGTTGCTCTGAGGCTAAGGATCTGCGCTGGTATCCCGAAGGTTGCCGGTTCGAATCCCCACCACTGCCAAAAGAGATCCTGCTCTGCTGGGCCCCTGAGCAAGGCCTTAATCTGTAATTGCTCCAGGGGCGTTGTACAATGGCTGACCCTGCGCTCTGACTCAAAGGGGTATGCGAAAACTAACAAATTCCTAATACAAGAAATTGTATAAGGTGAAATAAAGAACAAAAATCCTAGACCTGCATGAGTAAATAGCAGTTAATAAGTAACTAGATTCAGCCTTGTCATAAATGAAGCTAACGAAACAAATAGCCAGTTGACAACTGTGGGAGAAATGAGTTTCACTTTTATTTTACGTAAGAGGAAGCCAGGCCTTTTCATTAAAATTAATAAGAAAAACTGCGAGGGATTCACACAAATTTGTTTTATGAATGTCACAGGATGTTTTTTATCACAAAACCCAAGCTGGTCCATGACATATCCTGTATATAGAAACCTTAATCAAAATGACAATATCACACTTTGATAAATTGAATTGTAAAACATGTTCTGTATCAGTAAAATGTGGGTTTCTATATAAGCTTACAAGGTGTGTCTTTTAGAAGGACAGTTAAATGACATGTTCATTCAATCTGGTAACATCAAGCCTTGCCCAGGAAGCTAGGTCAAATAGTTTCGAATGAGTCACAAAATGCAACCAGACTTCACAGTCTGTGGATAATCCACAATGAAGGATGAAACTGTAAAGACTACTCACTGGGATTTTTACCAAACGCAGCCTACTTAATCTATGTTTTTAATGATCACACAGTGCCATCTTCTGGCAGCATGTGATGCAGGGCAGGCATACCTACTTTAAATTAATTCACCTCAAGTCCAAGAATTTAAACTGCTTTGTTGCTTTTCAAAAAGACACAGGTGCACATGAAAAGACAACCATGCTAGCAAACAAAGTCACTTGATGAAATGTTGGTCATGAATTTTATTTTATTCACCATCAAGAAAAGCTGCAATCTATGCTTTGAAATATTATTGAAGGAATTTTGAAATTGAATTTTAATTACATTTAAAAATAAACATTAAGGTGCCTCATGGGGCCAAGGGCAGGGACCCCATTTGCCCTACCCAGGAGATGGGCAGGAAAATCAGCCCGCTGCCTGATGCCCACTTTATTAAATGGACTTGTTTCCATATCTGATTTTCTTAGACTGAGTAAAAACTTTTACTTTTATTCCTTCCTACTCCACTCCTGTTCTGTTGTCATGGTAACATGTACTTTTACATTTCTTCAAACTCTCTCTCTCTAGTCAGCAACATTTCTTTTTATGGCACATTTTCATACAAATGTAGCTCAAAGTGCTTTACAAGATGTCAAAAAAGTAGTTACGTGCAAAGAAGATCAATTTAAAATTGGATAAGAAAAATAATGCATATAAAAATGTACAAAAATGCACACTTGCATAAGACAGATATAAGATTAAGAAAAATAGAATTCTTAAATATAGATTTTTTTTGTCTCTAAATGATGATCCAATAAGGTCAGTTGGCCAAGTTGTAAAGGAGAAAAAAAAACAACTAAAAAAACTTCACTGGAGAAAAAAACAATCTGTAGGGGTTCCAGGTCAAAAGACCACCCAGGCCCCACTGGGCATTCTTTGTGTGCAAGTTGGGGTATCTGCTTTTATTCAACTGTTCAAACATCACAGGTGGCTGCACAGGACTGCTCAGGTGGTGATGGCGGTACAGAATTCCACCACAGAAGAACCTTAAGATAACACAGAAAAATTAAAGATTTTTAATAAAGTTTGCAGATTCATTGAAGAATATGATAAATCTATTCATATCTAGTTTATTAAGGGCAAACCACTTAACTGTAGTTCTGAGAAGGCTGAATTAAAAAAGTGGATTTATAGGAAGTATTTTTTTTTAAATGACCCATAGTATTAGCCTGGTGTATCTCTATTGTTTTAAGTATTACATATTTTTGGTGCATAACAATAGAGGGCTTCCTTATCAATTCTTTTATGATTGGCATTTTGAATAATTAGCAGACCACTATAAGAATATCTAAGGTTACAACTTAGAATTTAGGGGCCCAGGCACTCCAAAATATAGGAACAAGCAAGATTATTTAGAGCTTTAAATACCATTAGTAGTAATTTAAAGTCCGTTCTAAAAGACACTGGAAACCAATGTAATGGTGCTCAAATTCTTTTTCTGGCTAAGATTATTGCTGTTGCATTAACTGGGCGAACTGCAACCAATTTATGCCTTTCTTAGGTAGACCAATTAGGAATGCATTACAGTAACCTAACCAACTTAAACCAAAAGAGTGAAATAATTTTTCAGCATCTTGCAATGTTATAAAAGGTCAAAGTGGAAAAATGCTGTGTTAGTAATCTGGTTAATGTGTGATTTAAAGTTTAGGTCCGAGTCCGTGATCACACCTAAATTCTTTACTTCTGCCTTGACTTTTAAGTGTAAGGCAGGATTTATACTTCACGCGATGCATGCTGCAGCGGACGCTCCTGCTACGCAAGCGTTGTAGTGTTTATACTTGCGCGCGTACTTTACATAAATCTGGAGGAATCTGCCAGATGGCAGTGTGAGATATTATCACGGTGAGAACATGTTCGGCTTCTCTGTGTTGTGAATTGCCTAGAACACCCATTAAATTCCGATGACACCTTACCACAATATCTCTGAAAAGGATGTTTATTGATTAAATCCAGGGATGTGTCCATTCCAGCAAGCATTGGGCACGAGTGAGAAACAATCCCTGGACGAGGCCTCCGCTCATCGTAAGGTGAATACAAGCACACACATGCACTAGTGTCATTTTAGTGGCACCAAATCCCCAAATCTGCATATCTTTGGAAGGAAACTGGAGCACACTGAGGAAACCCAGCAGGAAAACATGTACATTCCAGGCAGGGAATATCAGCTACGTGACTCCCTGCAAAACAGCAGCACTAACGCTCCGCCACTGTGTCACCCCCATGTGTGTAATTATTAACAGTATTAATTATTTAAGTGAAATTACCGATTTATCTGTAAAATGTAATATACATACTTTAATGCTTTTCATCATGAAAGTGATATCTAAGTATAATCTAAGTATTCTAAATGTGCAGAGAGTTGGAATATCATACATTTAATGTGCTTAGTGTGGCGATCTGCTGCTGTCTGGACCAGAGGAAGCCCTAGGAAAAAAAGACAGCACAGAAGACGGTATGTGAGACTTTTAAAATGTATCGTGTTATTACGATCGGGAATATGCGACGTTTGAATATAAAAGCGCCACGAAATTAATCTGTATGTCGCCATTTTGCTTCACCACATCGAACCATTTATCAAACATCAAAGCACGCACACCAATCTCGTAGGATCCGCAAAGCAGCTTTCTGTCACATGTAGATAGTAAACAGAGACTCTGACGTCACATTTCAACTTTTAGCACACTGCGCCCCCCGACTTTTGCTGGTACTGCAACTCGCACACGCATCGCGTTAATTTCTGAGGACCTGCTCAGAGGACACATCAAATGAACGCTGAGAACGTGAAGTATAAATGAGCCCTAAGGGATCAAGTTTATTTCTAATGCTCTTAGTCATTAGTTAAATGGAAATAATAAGATTTCAGTTTTTTTCTTTCTTAGCTTGAGGAAATTATTACTCATCTGTTCAGAAATACAAGACAGATGTTAGGTCAGGGAGCCCAGAGTATCAGGGTCATCAGGTGCTATACAAAGTTAAAGCTGCATGTCATCTGCATAACTGTGGTACCACACCTTGTATTTTGAAATAATCTGACCTAATGGTAGCATATAGATTGAAAATAGCTGTGGACCCAGAATAGATCCTTGTGGTACACCATACATAATATTATGGGCCTTTGAACTACAGTCACCACAACTAACCTGTTTTCTACCTGATAAATAAGACTAAACCAATTTAACACTAGAATTACCAGAGCCTACGAAAAAACTCGTATATCCGGCCCACCTTAAATCGCTTCTTAAAACCTTTCTCACCTCTCCGCCAGCGTCTTTTGTCATCTAAATGTACTGATAAAGACAAGCTGCCAGCAGCCGGCTATTCCATCCCCCCAATGACTTAGAACGTAAACAGGCTTTTCCCAGCTCTTGCCTTGATTGATTATCTGGGAGTGAAGTGGAGTTTTAGAGTAGAAATAATAAGATTGTTATTTGAAACACACGCATTTCATATGTGTTGCATTTCTACAGTAATCTGTGTAAACACATTGTTAAAACAGAAACGTGTTATATTTTCTAGTAGCAATTGACAAAATGTAGGCATAAACTATATAATGTATGAAGCCTGAAGTCCAAATATCAAAGACACACTTTCACAAAAGATACAAAAAAAAGCCACCGCCAAAAAAACCCGCCTTAGTGTGAGACATTGATATGAACTAGCTATCACTACTTCCGTGGCGTAACAGTATCAGTTGCTGACTACGCATCAGAAGATCATGAGTTCGATCCTGCACAACTCCCATTTGAGAAGTGTTCTTATTTTCACTATTTTAAAATAAAAAGATACATTTGATTTCAGTCTGTAACAGCTGGTGTAATTTATGATATTTGTAAAGGTTAGCTTTATTTTTTTTAAATTCACTTTTCATTGTCTCAGTCGCGTTCAGGATCCATCCCTACCGCCCCCAACCTGACACTGCGTTTTTTATATAAAGATGCGCTATAGTTCTGCAGTGTATCACGATACATACGACCGCGTGTTTTTTTCCCCCAGTATTGCCAGTCCCCACGTGTTGCTGTATGCTGTTTCTTTCGTACTCCAGGACATGCAGAGGAAAGCATAGTAAAGAGCAGTAACTTCAGCGCTATATGCAATCATCAGACACTCCCCATCTGACACTGCTGTTTTCACATAAAGACGCGCCAAAGCTCTGCAGTGTACTTGTGACTGCATTGTCGTACCAATGCTTGCGAACTGAAGTGTCTGCATGCACTTTTCGTGGCATTATACGTGTATTTTTTGAGCATGCCCATGTAGCTCAAACACAGGAACATATGTTGATGTAAAAGTATAACAAAACAAGTGCACTTTTATTCAAGACTATAACCGAAGAAAAAAGAAAGCAAGTTACAGTAGGCGGTTGATATGACAGCTTGCGTGGTGGAATGCTAAGAACTGCTGATTTCCATTCCTTGCTATATAACTGTTAACATTTGAATCTGATGATTGCATATAGCGCTGTCTGATTTAGTGTGCGCAAGAACATGCAGGTGGCCAGTTGCTGAGTGCTACAACGCACATTTTAAAAAAGAAAGAGACAAATATATGTGACGTTTTGAAGAAATCATTTTATGACGCGAATAGTACCAATCAGAAAACATCGTCGAAGTAATGCAATATTATTTGAAAACGAACAGCGTCAGGTTGGGTGTGAAGTTATACTGGCGCTGTTTGAGTCAGATCAGAAGCTGAATAAGCTGAAAAAGCTCCTGTTCTGACTCTAAGTAAAAAAGCATGAATTAATCAACAGAAATAACCGCGATTGACATTTTAAAGTTAACGATTTACAGTGCATGCCAATTTATAAATTCAATGTCCGTTTGAGGAAAAAAAAATCACTTTCTTCAAAGCTGGGAATCGAACTTGCGTCTCTGTGGCACAGTAAGGCAGTGGTGCTCCAAGTCAGCAAACCGTCCTTATAACTTATTTTTTTCAAGATCCATAACACACAGACAGACGGAGCACTGCGTAATACAGAGACAGACAGGCAGAGATATACAAATAAACAGGGAAGGCACATGTACTGAAAGAAAAAAAAAAATCAACATGTGTGTTGTTTCTGCAGCACTGAATGAGCTCACCTGGTCTAACATCACCCCTCCCCCCGATCTGACTCTCTAAGTAACAGCGCAAGTACAGACACAAATCAAGTGCATGTGTGTACTGTATAATATTAACAAAAAGAGCAGCTTACTACTGAAAACGGCAAATATAGGAGTGAGTGGGGATAGAACCAGAACTCTTGATTACACTTGGTTTGCGTCTGTACTTGCGCTGTTACTTAGAGAGCCAGATCGGGGGAGGGGTGACGTTAGAGCGGGTGAGCTCATTCAGTGCTACAGAAACGACGCACATGTTGATTTTTTTTTTTCTTTCAGTACATGTGCCTTCCCTGTTTGTTTGTATATCTCTGCCTGTCTGTCTCTGTATTAAGCAGTGCTCTGTCTATCTGTGTGTTATGGATCTTGAAAAAAATAAGTTATAAGGACAGTTGTTCATGTTAATTGCAGTCTCAATTGTTAAAAAAATATTTTAAAAGGAGCATCCCACATGAAAATATAACGATCTCATTAACTGACAGTGCATACCAATTTACAAATTTTATATCCGTTTGAGGTTAAAAACAAAAAAAAGAAGTAACACTTTATCCCCAGCGGGGAATTGAACTCATGTTTGTGAGGCAGAGAAAAGCTACTTGATCTGAGAAGCAAATCTTAGCGTGCTATGCCACAGAAACTGTTATATGGTGTGTGAAGCTTTTGTGGAAGTGTTTATTTGATCTTAGGAACTCGGGCTTTACACATTCTATATTTTGTAACATTTATTACTAAAATATGAAAAAGTTTCTGTTTTAGCAATGTGTTTACACAGATTACTGTAGAAACGGAACACGCATGAAATGCATGTATTCCAAATAGCGATCTATTATTTCTATTCTAAAACTCCAGCAGTTCAGTCACTCCCAGATAATCAAACAAGCCATGAGCTGGAAAAACTTAGTGAACGTTCTGCGACGGTGGGGGACGGAATAGCCGGCTGCTCGCTGCTCCTCCAAATCGGCACATTTAGAAGACAAAAGAGAGGTGAGAACGGTTTTAAGGTGGGCCGGATCTACGAGTTTTTTTCGTAGACTCTGGTAATTCTAGTGTTAAAGCACTGTTCATGAGGCCTACCCGTTTCTAAGGTGATTTATTAGAATGCAGTACACCCCCAAAATTTACGGGGGTTACGTTCCTAGAGCACCCGTGAATTGTGAAAAACCATGACTTTTGGATTTGGTTAAAAAATGCCTTTTAAATTCCTGTTTTTATAGTTTAAACCCTAAATACAGTATGCCCCCAAAGCACTTTAATTTCGTTGCAAACACAGCTTAATACATTACCTAAAAAATTACCTTAATACATTACCTAAAAATAGAATGTAAAGTTAAACCCGTATACTGTACAGTACTGTACTGCTATGTCTCCCGCGGTGCTAGAATGTAAAATACAGATGTTACCGCTATAAATACTGTAATTCATGCAAGCGCGTTTTCTTTGGTATAATTAGTGTAAATACATAATTTCATTTAATTAAAATACAGTAAAATGTACGGGTACTCACCAATGATGAATGATATTGGTGATGATGATGAAGTAGCTGTGCAGTACGATGCAGAGGATTTAAAACTCCTCGGGTGGCGCCTCTTCTTCAGGCACTTCAGGAGGAGTCGTATCTTTGGATGGGTGGTCTTCTGGTGGGGTTTCATGCTGGCTTTTCTTTATAGGTTTCAGGAACATTGTGATGGGAAGTTGCTACATTGTCTCCTGTAGCGAACTGCTGGTACAATTTCCGTGCTTTCTCACGGATTATGTTACCATCCAAGGGGATGTTCTTCTTCCTGCAGTTGGTGATCCACAGTGCCAAGGCAGATTCCATCCTGATGATATTTTTATTCCTTACTGTTGTTACCTTTTTGGCACTATCACAGAAACTTACAGATATGGTACTCCAGATCGCTGCTTTGTTCTTCTATATGTAGCTTGCGGAGCTTTCATTAATGCCATAGTGGCGCGCTACTGCAGCATAATGTTTTAGTTCCTGGAGCAAATCCAGTAGTTCAAGCTTCTCCTGGAGTGTTTTAAACTTTTTCTAGCGCTTAGGCTCAGTGCCAGAAGCCTTAGAAGGTGCACAGCATTTCAGCGTCATCTTGTGCGTTTAAGAATAACAAAATGAATACAATAACAAAGTGGAAAACACAAGGACATTCAGCTGGAGATGCGTCACAGGGCAGCAGTCAATCAGCATCAAGGAGAAATGAAAATGCTCTCGGATTGGATACTTTCACCATCCCAAACCGCGTTTCCCTCAGCGGTGGTAAACCCACTCACCTGGAGATGCGTCACAGTGCAGCAGTCAATCAGCAGCAAGGAGGAATGAATAACGCTCTCGGATTGGCTACTTTCACTATCACAATCCCAACCCGTGTTTCCCTCAGCTGTTGCTTCCTGTTCTCTCTACAGCACAGTATTGCCACGAAAAAAGCCATAAAAATTGCGGAGGATATTTGTGCTTTCTGCTAACAATTAATAGTTAGGTTCTAAGGAAAAATCCGCGAATGACTGAGTCCGCGAACCCTGAACCACTACTTCGCGGGGGTCTACTGTACTGCGGTCTATGGTGTCAAATGCTGCGCTCTGGTAGAACATGAATAGACTTCTGGCCCATGTCTGCATTAACCCGCAAGTCATTTATTACTTTAAGCATGGCAATTTAATCAGTTGATCTCCATTATACATTGATGTCAGCCTGTAACTCCCAATTCTAGCAAAGGCCGTCTTTTAATTCATGTGGTTATTGACATGTGCTGCTTCTCATCACAATAGTACATCAGCTGTTATGCTGTATTCTGTTAGATAGATAGATAGATAGATAGATAGATAGATAGATAGATACTTTACACTGTCTTCATGGCTGAGTGTTTATACTGTAGATCACTTGCTGAAATCCTGGACCTTTAAATGAAAATCCAGCAACAATCATATGGAACTTCAGTATTTTTCATATACAGTATATACACTTACCACATTTATTTTACTAATGGTAATGTGGAATTTTGCTAACATGTGACCGTTGTTCATAGGTAGTTTTCTGTATTTACTGCTATTTACCTCAAGATGAGGTACTACTGCAGCACATGCTCTTAGTGCTGTTATCATCAGCCCTGGTATAATGTAAGCCTTCTTTAACCTATGCAGTAAAAAAAAAAAAAAAAACTTGAGAAAAAGCAAAATATATCGGGGAATATTTCAACATGCAAATCACAGAGGCATAGATGTTGTGCTTCTTGAAAATATATGTATTGCCCATGTTCAGAAATCAATGCATATTTTTCCTGCAAGGTTTTTTTTTCTGGGGGCAATTGCCTAGTCCACTTGCCTACTTGCCTATATAAAGCTCAGACTGACTAAGTTGAATCCATATATGATGCGCAGCACAGTATATAGATGGGTTGGCAAGGTACTTTTGCAACACAGTTCTTTATTGGTAAGCTATTATAAATAATGAGTGTAATAGAGATCTGCAGACTTCAGGCAAATGGCATCAAACATAGCTGTAACTGCAGCTGGATGTTGTGATGTGACAGTACAGTAATAACATCTTGTTTAATGTGTTGCCAAAAAAAAGCTTGACATATAAGAATTCAACACCACTTGATTAAGTCTTGCTCGTCAGTGAAAACCAAGTGGTGCTATATAAGATGTAAATTAAATTTCACCTTGTAAAAGTAACCAGTTGGTCGCTGATGCTTAACTTTTAATTTCTACAGAAAATGAAGAAATCAGGGGTTCATTCATTTGTAAACAAACTTGTAAGTATTCACAAAACTACAAATAAATTACTTGCAGTGCATGAATCAGCATTTAAATATAATTATTTTCTTTAATGTATAAAAGAAAAAAAAAAATTTTTGTAAGTATTCTACTAACATGCTTAGATAAGTAAACATACAATATTGAAAACAATAAGGAGATATTTGTATACTTGTAGATCAGAACAAGAGCAGAAAATGTTAATAATATTACACTGTGCAGAGGAAGCATTACCATTAATGTATGCTTCACTTTGTGGTCATTTTAGACACACACACGTCCATTATTTACCTCAAGATGAGGTACTACTGTCCCAGTCAATAAAAGTGGCTTTAAGAATCAGCAAGAGGTCATATGTAAATGATGTGCTCAATTATTATGGACTTCTTGACTTTCGCCATACCAAAGAGTCTTTTCTCCCAGTCACTAATCAAGGTGTGAATGTGAAATTGGCACACTGCCACTTGTAGGTCCACATCAGTGATAAGCTGGAGTTGTCCAGTAACATGGAGGGACTACTGAAGAAAGTGCAGAGCAGACTCCTTTTTTTCTTAGGAGGCTATGTTATTTTAATGTGGACAGTGAAATCCTTGACATGTTTTATAACTTTGTGATAGCCAGTACAATTTTCTGTGCAATAGCATTCTGGCCCACTGAATCAACACTCTAATTAAGAAGGCAGGCTCCGTTATAGGATATACACTCGACCTGGTGAAGGTAGTAGCAATGGAGAGAATGAAGACAAAACTGATGGTCATTATGAACAATGCCGCACATCTTCTCTATGACACTGTCATCACTATAACTTGATTGCTGCTCTCCTAACATTAGCAAAGTCGGAAGTTGTTTTTTGGTAATTTTTGTGTAGTTGTTTGTACATTTATATTTTTGGGGCTTTTGTAAAAACCAAAATTCCCTTTGGGGCAAATAAGGTTCTCTCTGTCTGTCTAAAGCCAAATCACCAATAGTCTTCAATGTAAATTAAACTCCGTTATTTTTATTTATTCTAAGTTTTCTGGAAAGTGATATCCCAGTGTTCTCGTCAGAAGCTGAAAAATGTAGGAAAATAAGCAGTTTCACAATAAATTATAATTACATTTTAAAGCTTTCTTAACAGCCCATGCAATACAGAGTTAATGATTTCCGGGTCAGTTTTCCAAAGTCATAAGTTTTATATAATTGTATTAAATGAAATTATTAATCATGCAGCAAAATTAAATGAACAAAAGTACATCCTTCAATTTTCCAAACCCACTCTATCCTGAGCAGGGTTGTGGGGGAGCTGGCATCCATCCCATCAAGCAACGGGCACAAGGCAGGAATAATCACTGGACAGGACGCTAGTCCATCACAGACTAGTATTGCCTGTCCATCTAACCTGCATGTAAACTCCATGTACAGAGGACCCGGGACGTGAACCTTGGCCTCCTTGCTGTGAGGCAGCAACACAAGAAAAATTGTCAAATTATTTGATGCAGAGTGCACTGTACTTTTTTTAGATTTACTGGACAAAGTACTGCACATGTTTACTTAAATAGGTTGTTGGATTTAAGTTTTCCCACCCCTTCTCCTCATATTAGTGTGTTTCACTCTAAACAATCAGTGTGCTTTAATAAAGCCTTTCATACTGGGCACTGTTTTTACCCTCACTCAATTTGATTAAGTTGTTTTATAACAATCTGGAAAATAATGAGATTGCCTGGTACCTACCCTTGCAGTACCTGACCATTTTTGTAGCCTCAGTTTCATTAAGCTCTTTAAAAACAGTCTGGAAAATAATGAAATCACCTGGTATTGTCAGTTTTAGAATGAAAGTCAATAACAACCTCTAGCACATTCTAATCAAAGCCATGCCTAACAGTAACTTAAACCCAAGGACATTGCGAACAACAAACACTCAGAATGCAGAATTTGCAATTTTATTCAATTTCCATATTTTTATTAGGCGAGATTAAAGTTCTAGAACAAGCTATGGAGACTACAGTGCTTATTGATACTATTGAATGAAGAGAAATGTTTGTAATGATACTGCATAGAGAACTATATGAATATGAGGATGTATTTTAATCATTAAAATTATATTTATCACTTTTGGCAGTTACGCAGCTAATAAGACCTTTATTTCTTTTATATCACAATGATTTGGTGTTCATCGGAATCTGCTGGCATTTTTCACAAATATACCACTAGACTTTGCAGGATATGATAATGACTACATTTAATAGATTGAGCAAGGCCTTTGCTGTAGGAATTCCACACTACAACAAATACACCCTCCTCATTTATTGGAATTTATTTATTTATTAAATAGTAATAAGTAAAATGTATTAAATTCCCCTTTCCCATAATTTATTAGAAAATAGGACAGTGAGCATGAATGAAACAAATATATCAGTGTATAACTTTTCATATATGCGATGGGTTAAAGAGTTATTACTTATAAAACTGTCTTTAATCATGAAAGTATTTTTCTGGGTAGGTCTTGTGTTAAACTTGTACTTGCAGCCTAGGAGAACACAGTTTATTGTAACATCATAAACTGCCATGTTACAAATATGAATATTTTTAAAAGACCATATCTTGTTACAGTGGTCACTAGATTTTGTGTTATCAGGAATTGTTAACATTTTCTAATTGAACTATAATCTTATTTTTTTTTACTTAATTCTTTTTTTTTTTTTAAGTTTCATATAATGATGGCTTTATGTATGTGCATTTTATTTGTCAGAGTAAGTACAATTCCTTGTATGTGTAAATGTACTTGGCTATTAAAAATCATTCCATTCCATGTAAGCAACCAACATTTCATGATAGTAATGTTTTTTTTTTCATTCCACATTATCAATAAAGGAATTTTAACTCTCTTGGAATGTTAATTATCAACTTAAAAGTATCACCCTTGTAGTTATGAAATTATCAACAAGTAGAATGAGCATTCACAACATTTACAAGAGTATGAAACAAGTCTGTGTAAATAGTACTGTAGAATACTAAAGCCATAGTATAACAATGCACTCTGGTACACAAAAGACAAAAAAATCATCTCTTTTTGTTGAATAATTTTGTAAAATAATACATCCTGAAGCAACATTCAGTTAAACAGGTAGTGATTAAGACCATTTCCTGTGGAAAAATGAGGAAATTCTTCAAATAGATGCAGGAATTTCCTATAAGAATTCTGTAATAGTTACATAATTGTCTGTCTTCAGTCTTAAAATATTGCAATCTTTATTTCCTTCCCTTCTAGTTTAAAAAATATTACTACAGCTGTGCCTTGTTGGTTGTTGGTTAAGGGATAAGATACTCTTCATATCCAGTTAAAATTAGACCCATTCTGTTGCATGACTTCTGTCAACATCTGCATCAGATCAAATAAGTACGTTGGTTTGAACCGGTGTAAAATTCCTCCACACAACAACACACCTGTTTCAAGATAATCATTTTGAAATTCTTTAAAATTTAATTAAAAAGTGTTTTGTTTATTCATAACCATGTGAAAGTGTTTTAGCTGAATGCTTTATGAATAAAATTTTTGTGCATTTAACTGGACAATGTTCAGATACAATAAGAAAAGAAATGTCATTTTTTCTCTCCCATTTACAGAGTTCTTGAAGAGAGAGCACAGAAAGAGTATTTTCGTGCCATGTTCCGCTTACCCCACCAAGAGAGGTTGCAAGAAGTGATAGACTGCTCTCTCTGGACACCCTTTAGCCGTAGCCATACAGCAGGAACAATGTATATGTCTGACAGTTTTGTGTGCTTTACCAGCAGAGAGGACGGGGCCTGCATTCTGATAATCCCTTTCCGAGAGGTACTTTTTTTTATTTCCAACATATGTGTCTTTTCAAAAATGAAAGATTGATAAATATGTGACATTTTAAAATCTCATTGCCACATATTACAGAATATTTGTCATAAGTCACTTAAATTACCCTCCACCACCATTGCCTACTTAGTAACTTGCTTCTGTATGTCTTGTTCACAGCCCAGCAGAAGGCAGGAAAGAACTCTCAATGCAGTGTCGTTTCAGTACAGAGCAGACAAGCACTCAACTATGTTTATCCTGGGTCAATTTATCTAATTAGCCTTATCTGCACAACTTCAGGAAGTGTGAGGAAAACCCACCATGACTACACATGTAAATTCAGGACAGACAGATCCCAGGCCAGAATTTGAGCCTTGGATTCTGTAGCCTTGTGGTTGTGGTTCTAAACAGTATTCCCACTGTGCCTCCCAGCTTAAAATTAGACCAGATATTATATTTAAAAATGTAGCTGAATAATTTAGTTTAATTCATGATTTGTCCTTTATATTGTTTAACATACTCTTAATTCTGTATTTATTACCATATTTTAGGGCAGGAAGTTATTACAGAATGGCATCGCCGGCTTGCAATTTTAGAGACCCATGTTCAATTCTCAGTATGGTGATATATAGTTTAAACATTCCTTCAATGTGTGCATGGACATTTTCAGGGTACTTCATATCGTTAATATATGCATGATAAGCTCATAAGCTCATTGCCTCAGTATGAGTGAGTGTGTGGTGTGTGTGTGTGTAAATATATATATATAAACACATGTTGTGTACTCTTTGCATTATTTGACAGTAAACTATTTCAACCATTCTATGATCTGCTTCTTGCAACTGAAAGAGGGCACCGTGGCGGATGTTAGCCGACTTGCTGACCAACCATAAGCGTTACCTGGTAGGTAACCATCCATACAATCAGATTGTGATTCAGACTACGAATGCCATGAATATATATGTATGTGTGTATATATATATATATATATATATATATATATATATATATATATATATATATATATATATATATATATATATATCCATCCATCCATCCATCCATTGTCTCCCGCTTATCCGAGGTCGGGTCGCGGGGGCAGCAGCTTGAGCAGAGATACCCAGACTTCCCTCTCCCCGGCCACTTCTTCTAGCTCTTCCGGGAGAATCCCAAGGCGTTCCCAGGCCAGTCGAGAGACATAGTCCCTCCAGCGTGTCCTGGGTCTTCCCCGGGGCCTCCTCCCGGTTAGACGTGCCCGGAACACCTCACCAGGGAGGCGTCCAGGAGGCATCCTGATCAGATGCCCGAGCCACTTCATCTGACTCCTCTCGATGCGGAGGAGCAGCGGCTCTACTCTGAGCCCCTCCCGGATGACTGAGCTTTTCACCCTATCTTTAAGGGAAAGCCCAGACACCCTGCGGAGGAAACTCATTTCAGCCGCTTGTATTCGCGATCTCGTTCTTTCGGTCACTACCCATAGCTCATGACCATAGGTGAGGGTAGGAACATAGATCGACTGGTAAATTGAGAGCTTCGCCTTGCGGCTCAGCTCCTTTTTCACCACGACAGACCGATGCAGCGCCCGCATTACTGCGGATGCCGCACCGATCCGCCTGTCGATCTCACGCTCCATTCTTCCCTCACTCGTGAACAAGACCCCGAGATACTTGAACTCCTCCACTTGGGGCAGGATCTCGCTACCAACCCTGAGAGGGCACTCCACCCTTTTCCGGCTGAGGACCATGGTCTCGGATTTGGAGGTGCTGATTCTCATCCCAGCCGCTTCACACTCGGCTGCGAACCGATCCAGAGAGAGCTGAAGATCATGGCCTGATGAAGCAAACAGGACAACATCATCTGCAAAAAGCAGTGACCCAATCCTGAGCCCACCAAACCGGACCCTCTCAACGCCCTGGCTGCGCCTAGAAATTCTGTCCATAAAAGTTATGAACAGAATCGGTGACAAAGGGCAGCCCTGGCGGAGTCCAACTCTCACTGGAAATGGGTTCGACTTACTGCCGGCAATGCGGACCAAGCTCTGGCACCGATCGTACAGGGACTGAACAGCCCTTATCAGGGGGGCCGGTACCCCATACTCTCGGAGTACCCCCCACAGGATTCCCCGAGGGACACGGTCGAATGCCTTTTCCAAGTCCACAAAACACATGTAGACTGGTTGGGCAAACTCCCATGCACCCTCCAGGACCCTGTTAAGGGTATAGAGCTGGTCCACTGTTCCGCGACCAGGACGAAAACCACACTGTTCCTCCTGAATCCGAGGCTCGACTATCCGACGGACCCTCCTCTCCAGGACCCCTGAATAGACTTTTCCAGGGAGGCTGAGGAGTGTGATCCCTCTGTAGTTGGAACACACCCTCCGATCCCCCTTCTTAAAGAGGGGGACCACCACCCCGGTCTGCCAATCCAGAGGCACTGTCCCTGATGTCCATGCGATGTTGCAGAGGCGTGTCAGCCAAGACAGTCCTACAACATCCAGAGCCTTGAGGAACTCCGGGCGTATCTCATCCACCCCTGGGGCCCTGCCACCAAGGAGTTTTTTGACCACCTCGGTGACCTCAGTCCCAGAGATGGGGGAGCCCACCTCTGAGTCCCCAGGCTCTGCTTCCTCATTGGAAGGCATGTTAATGGGATTGAGGAGGTCTTCGAAGTATTCCCCCCACCGACCCACAACGTCCCGAGTCGAGGTCAGCAGCGCACCATCCCCACCATATACAGTGTTGACACTGCACTGCTTCCCCTTCCTGAGACGCCGGATGGTGGACCAGAATCTCCTCGAAGCCGTCCGAAAGTCGTTCTCCATGGCCTCCCCAAACTCCTCCCACGCCCGAGTTTTTGCCTCAGCAACCACCAAAGCCGCATTCCGCTTGGCCTGCCGGTACCTATCAGCTGCCTCCGGGGTCCCACAGGACAAAAGGGTCCTGCAGGACTCCTTCTTCAGCTTGACGGCATCCTTCACCGCCGGTGTCCACCAACGGGTTCGGGGATTGCCGCCACGACAGGCACCGACCACCTTACGGCCACAGCTCCGGTCAGCTGCCTCAACAATAGAGGCACGGAACATGGCCCATTCGGACTCAATGTCCCCCACCTCCCTCGGGATGTGGTCGAAGTTCTGCCGGAGGTGGGAGTTGAAGTTACTTCTGACAGGGGGCTCTGCCAGACGTTCCCAGCAGACCCTCACAACACGTTTGGGCCTACCACGCCTGACCGGCATCCTCCCCCACCATCGAAGCCAACTCACCACCAGGTGGTGATCAGTTGACAGCTCCGCCCCTCTCTTCACCCGAGTGTCCAAGACATGTGGCCGCAAGTCCGACGACACGAGCACAAAGTCGATCATCGAACTGAGGCCTAGGGTGTCCTGGTGCCAAGTGCACATATGAACACCCCTATGCTTGAACATGGTGTTCGTTATGGACAATCCGTGACGAGCACAGAAGTCCAATAACAAAACACCGCTCGGGTTCAGATTGGGGGGGCCATTCCTCCCAATCACGCCCTTCCAGGTCTCACTGTCATTGCCCACGTGAGCATTGAAGTCTCCCAGCAGAACGAGGGAGTCCCCAGAAGGTATGCCCTCTAGCACCCCCTCCAGGGACTCCAAAAAGGGTGGGTACTCTGAACTGCTGTTCGGTGCATACGCACAAACAACAGTTAGGACCCGTCCCCCCACCCGAAGGCGAAGGGAGGCTACCCTCTCGTCCACCGGGGTAAACCCCAATGTACAGGCTCCAAGTTGGGGGGCAATAAGTATACCCACACCTGCTCGGCGCCTCTCACCGGGGGCAACTCCAGAGTGGTACAGAGTCCAGCCCCTCTCAAGGAGATTGGTTCCAGAGTCCAAGCTGTGCGTCGAGGTGAGTCCGACTATATCTAGCCGGAACCTCTCAACTTCGCGCACTAGCTCAGGCTCCTTCCCCTTCAGAGAGGTGACATTCCACGTCCCAAGAGCCAGTTTCTGTAGCCGAGGATCGGACCGCCAAGGTCCCCGCCTTCGGCCACCACCCAACTCACACTGCACCCGACCTCCTTGGCCCCTCCCATAGGTGGTGAGCCCATGGGAAGGGGGACCCACGTTGCCTCTTCGGGCTGTGCCCGGCCGAGCCCCATGGGTGCAGGCCCGGCCACCAGGCGCTCGCCATCGAGCCCCACCTCCAGGCCTGGCTCCAGAGTGGGGCCCCGGTGACCCGCGTCCGGGCAAGGGAAAACGCCATCCAAAATTGTTTTTCTTCATAATATATATATATAAATATATATATATATATATATATATATGTATACAGTGGAACGGGAGGTACTACCTCTTGGGCCGTGAATTTACTCTGGTGACAGACCATGCACTCCTCCAGTGGATGGCCCTTCACAAGGAGTCAAATCCGCGGGTCACTAGGTGGTTTCTTGACCTCCAACCATATAAGTTCTCGCTTGTTCACCAGAAGGGTTCTCTCCATGCCAATGCGGATGCTCTCTCTCAAGTCCATGACCTCTCAGACAGGTCCACCCGACCCGATGGGTCTGGGCTAAGGGGGGGTGCCTTGTCACACACGTGCGCATGGGAAACAGCTGAAGGGCCTAAACACTAGTAATTTTACGCCAGGCCAGGGGGCGGTGGAGTGTACCGACTATCTCTCTCAGTCCCTTGCAGACCTTTCCCGGGAAATCCCGCCTCTTGCCGGCCCCAAGGATGACGTCCCAGTTCCTGCAACGTTGACGTCATTTCCTTTCCAGGGCTTTAAAACTGCCATCTTGCCTCAGTACAGGCAGTTCTGTTCTGGACTCTGAACTATACACATCGTGTACAAATAAAAAAAGCAATTTTGCAGCTGAGCATATTATACGGGTGGCTGCCCCAGCTCTTTATGATGTCTCTGACTCATTCTTGTGACAATATATATATATATATACGTATATATGTGTGTGTGTGTGTGTGTGTGTGTGTGTGTGTGTGTGTGTATATATATATATATATATATATATATATATATATATATATATATATATATATATATATACAGTGCATCCAGAAAGTATTCACAGTGCATCACTTTTTCCACATTTTGTTATGTTACAGCCTTATTCCAAAATGGATTAAATTCATTTTTGGTTGGATGGGAAGCGTCGGTGCACAGCCATTTTAAGATCTCTCCAGAGATGTTCAGTTGGATTCAAGTCTGGGCTCTGGCTGGGCCACTCAAGGACATTCACAGAGTTGTCCTGAAGCCACTCCTTTGATATCTTGGCTGTGTGCTGAAAAATGAACCATCGCCCCAGTCTGAAGTCAAGAGTGCTCTGGAGCAGGTTTTCATCCAGGATGTCTCTGTACATTGCTGCAGTCATCTTTCCCTTTATCCTGACTAGTCTCCCAGTTCCTGCTGCTGAAAAACATCCCCACAGCATGATGCTGCCACCACCATGCTTCACTTCCCGAGGACCTAGAGAGAGTAAATTGAGAGATTGAAATATTATTTTAAGTTAAATATCTTATTGAAAAGTAGAGTTTCACATTGCTTCAAGGTAACTCATTTAGTGATGGAGGACTGTACTGATGTTGTCCAGTGCAAGGTCAGTTAAAGCAGTCAAGATTTACAACAAGACATTACAGTATATCTTATCCTTGGAGACAATGAAAACTAATGAAGACCGAACAGAACAGACATCACGTGTGCAGTGCAGTGAGTATGAAAGTGGACCCTTGCTACGGTGGTTTGAATGAATTTGGTTTAAAATAACAGATTAGAAGTGACACTTGTCAATACACAAATATTGAAGATATTGTGACTTGTGCAGAAGTCGTGGACAAGCTTCTCATTGTCAGAAAGTAATAGGAATGAGCTCATTTTCTTTGTGATTTATGCAAGTTGAATAAGAAAGGAAAAAATCATAATGACAAAGGGTTCATAAAAGAAGGGGGCCTTACTGTATCATTAACCTACTTGAAAGAGAGATCTTTTTGGGTTTTTTTTTTACTTTTTTAGCACCATTTAGCACGTTGTGCCATGTTCAGCATTTCTTTTCTCATAACTAAGCCATGACTTGCAAAATCTTTGACCATCATCTTTTAGCACTGAAATAAAACTGAGTGTCATTTGCAAGTAGTTATAACACTCTTTAAAGGTATTAATAATATGACCAAGGGGAGCATATGGTGTAGTAAAAATAAAAAAGCAGAGGGCTAATATTTTCCAATTAATTTAACTGTATGCTTTTTTGCATATGAAATGAAGCTGGGGTACCAGGAGCAATATGCTTGCAGAAACAGCAACTGGACTAGAATTTAAAACCAGGATTTGGAAGATGGGAGGCAGCTGAACTAATCTGAAACCACTGTGCTGCCCAATAACTGATCAATAATGACAAATTTTAAAAATCTGCCTTTTATAATGTGCAATGTATTGTATTGCCAGGAAAGCTCAGCAAACCAAGACATGAAGCCCATCAATGTATTGTTTTACTCCAGATATGCTGGAGTCATTTGTTTTCTTTCATAGGTAACATCTTTTATCAAGTATTCAGAGTATTCCCGTCTTTTAATTTGTAAATGTGGCCTTGGTCTTTTTTTCAGGTGAAACTCTGTCTTTGGCTAGTCTTAGGTGAACTGCAATTCCTCCTTTCTGGTTTTCCATTGTACCGTCGTGGAGGTAGTCATGTGATTGAAGGGGAAATCCTAATTATTGCTTCCTGTCCTTCCTGTGCTGGCTCAGTTCCATAGAATTTCTGGCAGATGTTCTGGGATATATCTGTCTGTTGCAGTTTCATGTACTCTCCTTAAAAAAGAATCCGAAAAGACTCTACAGTTTTCAACCCGGTTTCCTATGGTTTTACCCTTTGCTTTAAGTGCATTTTACACAGGAGGTGTGATAATTGGTCAACTCAGTGCATATATATATATATATATATATATATATATATATATATATATATATATATATATATATATATATATTTTTTTTTTATTTTAATGCCTATTTAATATGTGTAGTATTCTAAAAACTATAGACAGAAAATATTCAAAATCCCCTCTCACTGCAATACTTTAGCTACTTAACTATCTGTAGTGAGATTGCTTAAAACTCTTCCAACCTTGCAAATTCCTCATTTGGGGATGGCTGTCCATTTATAATTATCCACTGACACTAACTCATAGTGGTGCACATTGCCTTGGACATGTTTTGTTAAGAAATTCCATTTTTCTTTTGCCCCAAATACACCTGGAATGAAGTCAGCACTGCCAGGCACTTGTTTCTTTCCTCCTATAGCTTCTGGAGGGCTTCTCCTATGTAAGAAGACTAAATATATGTCACTTCTGGACCTCTTGTATAGTTTTATACTATAAGGATCCAAGAACTATTTTTCTGAGATCTGATGCTGACTGGGCAAGTTTTCCCAATACTTATGTATACATTGGCAATTTTCTGTAACCTCTAGAGACTTTAATCATGAAAATCCCAGGAGGGCAGGAGTTTCTGAGATTTTGCTGACATCATGTCTTTTACCACCAATCACACCACTTGCGAAGTCACTTTGATTGCTCTTCTTGCCCATATTTGGTCAGACAGCCATACATCTTGACCATATCTGTATACTGTAGATATTTTGAGTTGCTGCCATCTGACTGGTTGTTTTTTTAGGAGAAGGTTTCTTGTTTTAATAAACAGAGACACATATAAAGTGGCGACAGACAGTTAATGTACCATTATTATATTTTGCTGAAAGGACACAATCATATATACTACTATTCACAAAGCTATTATAAAGCTGCAGCAGTAATTTCATTGCAAAATAATAATCTTATTCCAGAGGCAGTTTTACCAGTAATGCGTAAATTTGGCATTACCTAATTACCTACCTAGGTCATTGGTAAAATGAAATTAACAACTTTACAAATGATTAATTATATAATGCATATGCATAAAGACACAGATTTGTTTAAACGCATTTTGTTTCAAACTAATTAACTTAAATGGAACTTAACAATTTGTGTCCATTAACATTATTGTTGATCAATGCCCGGTTGACAGTGGAGGAGAGGAAAACATAAATTCCAGTCAGCAGCATCACTGGAGAAAATAAACCTCTGGTGTAGGGTGTCCACAGTCAGTTTTTTGCACATCGAAAGATAAATTCAGAAACAGTCAAAGTCCTGGAGACCTAGGCCAGTTAGCCACCTAACTCACCCTTTTTTCATTCTACAATCTAAGTCTGTGCTAGGTTGGCTAATACGATGAGAGAATCTTTCCATCCTTTGATTCTAAGGCTTACAGTATCTCAGTTGTGTTTTCCATGAGCAGGAAAAAAGTTGGGAAGTAAGGCAATGTCACCAAGTGCCACAGCAGAACACTGAGAAGGGAAACTGAAGAGATTGAGGCATAGTGGCAGGTCATAATTATTGCAATGTTTTGATTTTTATACAAATGGCTAACAAACAGTTCTAAGCAGGTTTTAAAGCCGAGAATGAAGTGTGACTCTTATATAAGCAGGTAGATCTAACAGCGCTTGTAGGTCCTGTAGATAAAAGCCCAACCTCCTGCTATTATTTTGTTAATCCTTATAGTTTTTAGTAAGCCTGCATCTTGAGATCTTAATGTGTTATCCAGTTTATAAGTAATCAAAAGTTGAAATAACAAGCAGACTTTAAAGCTTTATATGTAAGAAAAAGGCTTTTAATTTCAGCCCTAGGTTTAACTAGAAGTCAGTGTAATGATTTCAGAATTGGAGTTATGTGGCTGTACTTTCAAGTTCTTGTAATGATTCTTCTAGCAGCATTTTGAATTATATGAAATCTTAATATTGAGTGGTTTGTTCAGCTAGTTAATCCTACTAAAGATGAGTGCAAGAATCAATTTCTTAGCATCTTCCTTATTTAGAAACCAGTATTTAGAAATACTGCATTTTATTTGCAGTATTTTAAAGTGAAAGATAACAGGTTTTAGATAGTATTGTAACATGTGTTTTAAAAGACATGCTGGTGTCAAAGATAGCACCTAGGTTGCATGTTAATTGAGTAATGTTCAGACCAAGTAAATTAAAAAGTGATAGAATATTTTTGCAGTCTATATCATTCCTCCCAGAAAGTAACACTGTTTTTGTTCTGTATTCAAAACAAGTAGTTATGATCCATCCAGTCTTTTAATTCACTAATACAATTAATTTAGGAAACTTGGAGAAACATCATTGCAAAAGAAAGGTACTGGTAGGGACTGGTATTGTCTGCATATGAGTGAAAGTGAATGTTATGTCTTCTAATGATAGTTTCCAGTGGAAGCATTTAAAGTGAAAACAGTAAGGAAAGGTGCAAGTACTGAGCCTTGCAGAACACCTTATTTAACTTCTGAATATAGTGACTGAATATAAGTAGCACATTTCTGTAAATATTGAAATGAATTTTATAAATATGAACTAAATCATTCAAGTACAGTTCCTCAGAGTTCAATGTAAATTTATATCCTTCTGTATGCAATGAGAAGCCAGTCAAAATTATAACTTAGATTGACTAACTGAACAGATTATAACATGCAAGCTTTACAGGCAGTTTAGGCCCCTTCTTCAGGTAGCTTGTTATCATGAATCTTGTAATGCCTGAAGAAGGGGCCTGAGCTGCCTCGAAAGCTTGAATGTTGTAATCTGTTCAATTAGCCAGTTAAAGGTGTTATTTTACCTGACTTCGTATTGCATCCATTATGGCTAACGCGGTACAACATCCTACTACTACATCCTCCTGTATGTAATAGAAGAGGGTGGTCAGTGATGTCAAAGGCTGCACTTAAATATAACAACTTAATTATCTGCAGAATTTTCTTCTAATTATAATGTAATTTTGAATGGCTGGAGTGAAAGCAAAACTGGAAATTCTGAAGGTGAGACTGAAACTGCATGGAAAATGTTTTTTTTTAATTTGTTTTAGAAACTAAAGGTAAATTTGAGATTATAAAATGTATGAGGGTATAGCTGTGATTTTTTTTTTTTTTTTTTTAAATACTAGGGGGCTTTGCCCCCTGCTTGCTTCTCTCGCCAACCCCCCATGTTTGGTTTTCCGGATACACACTCTTAAGATTTTTTTTCCTTTGAATTGTTGTTATTTCATTAATTTCACTTTTATTTCAGAACTTTGGTAAAACAATATTTGGAATCTTTCGAGTTGTCCCAACATGCTGAATCTTTTAAATGAGGTCCGTGAGATATGTGTTTAATGACTTTGTACCATTATTCAGGATAGGTTTCTCTGTTTGGAATTTCAGCACATTCAAAATGATCTACATCATCAGCAGTTAATTTTTTTTGCAAAGTAACCAATAAATGCATGTGAGGTAAACCACGTTTTTGAAATTCTCTGACTTAAACTCCAAATCCTTACAATATTTGCATGCTTCTGACATATCACCTATGTCCATATATTCGATCTCTATTCGCCTTTTCGTTATTTCTCCGAGTAATATAATTTCTCTTTGTTTGCGCTAATCCTGTTTACTTTCGTTTTTTTCTGCTTTCATATTCTGTATCTTGCTCTGCATGTGTTTCGCGCCTACGTTTTTTTGAGTCTTTAGAATTCCACTGTTTTCATTATCTATAACCTGCTTTGCATGTGTTTGGCCCCCTTGTTTTTTAACCTCTTTATGACGTTTTACTTTGTTTTCTACACTGTCTTTTATTTCTGACCTTGCTTTGTTCTGCTTTTTTTTTTCTTCAATGACCCCTGGTCCGCGGTGATTATTGCCCCTTTTTTTCGAGTAATAATCTCTGTTTGTTTGCGCTACTGCAATCTTTACTTTCTTTTTTTTATACTTTCTAATTTTCCTGCTTTCATATTCTTTAACTTTCTCTGCATTTGTATTGCGCCGTTTTTTTTTTTTGTTGAGCCTTTCGAATTCCAGTGCTTTCATAATCTCTGACCTGCTCTGCATGTGTATAGCACCAACGTTTTTGAACATCTTTATGAAGTTCTACTTTTACTCTTTGTCTTTTAATTCTGAATCCGATTGGACATGCTTTTTTTCAATTCCAATTGTTCCGGGCTGATAATTACTTTCCTTATTTTCTGAATTTGCACCTAGACTATTCTTTTTTTTTTTTTTTTTTGCCTTTTTTTTTCTCTCCAATGCTTTTGAGTCTCTTTTCTCCATGCTGCTCTTTCATCTTTGCTTAGTCGTCGACGTTTCATCTATAACATATTGTCCTTATACTCCTTTTTATGCGCTGAGAGCCCTGGAACAGTGTGTGCTCAAAGCCTTTGCACGACTGAGAGTTTTGCTGCCCGTGGTCTTATTTGATATTGGTTGTAAGTAGGGCGTGTCTTGCAAGAATCTCATGTTCTACGTCCCCGCGAGACGGTCCTGGGTCAATCTCTTGGCACAAAGTCTCATGTTTGGCCACGGAGCGTCTTGCGGGGACCTTAATCTCTTTCGTTTCATCTCCCTAGTCTTTCTTTCCCAGGATTTTTTTTTTATAATAGAGAGAGTGGTATGATAACTGACATTTTTAGTACCTGTCAGTAAAAAAACTAGTGACAATTCTAAGAATGGGTGTTGCCAGAACAGCCTTTGAGCTTTTCACTAGTTTTGTAAGGTCTGGGTCTAATTGACATGTATTAGGTTTACATTTTAGAAATTAAAGTTATGACTTCCTAAACTGTTAACAAATTAAAATGACCAAAATGGTGTGTTCAAGCAGAGATGGGGTTTGACAATGCAATAGTTTTCAAGATGACACTGAGATCTGGGATTTTATATTGTCTATTTTATAAAATCTACACTGGTAATGTTTTTAAGTGCTTTATATAGCATTTCAGAACCCCATTTTTTAGATTAGCGGAGGTTCTAAACAGTAGATGAGGATTATTTCTGTTGTCTTCTAGTAATCTGGAATAGTAGTTAGTTAGAGGGGGAGCTGTAGATTTTCCATAATTTAGTCTGAGTTTCTCATAATATTTACAGATTATGACACAGAGTTACAATCTAGATATCGCATTGTTCTTGTATTAATATTTAAATGTAATTAATTAGGAATCAGAGGTAACTTTATTTTATGGATTTGTATTTAAATTTTGTAATTAGATCCAGTGTTTGAGTGTGACAGTGAGTTTATCAGACAAGTAAAACATTTGCTAAAATGTTAGTTTTGACATGTGATATTAAAATCGCCCCTCGATACTTACATGATCATAGTTTATAACTAAGTCAGATAAATTGTTTCCAAAATTAGACATGAACAATAATTATGGGCCTGGTGGTCTGTAAATAAGCACTACAGTTGTGCCAGAATCTTTTTCAAATTTGAATACATGTATTTTAAAGAATTTAAATTCACTTAAACTTTTAGAAGTGGATGCAGTTCAACACAGAGAATTACTTTGTACTTAAAATTGGCTTTTCTTTTTCATTCCACATTCTTTTTGTGCTGCAGGAATCACTTCAGTAGCTGAACTAGTTACTAGCTGCTATAGCTTTTTATCTTAATTTGCAAAAACAGCCTCTCTGCAGCAAGAATAGCTTGTCATACTCAATGAAGAGCATAGATCATATAGGCACCAGCCATATGCTCTGAAACCTGGAGAATAAATCACTTGGAGGTTTCTGAATATGTACATAATATTCAGTTTACAATTAAACAGTGATAATACCACCCTCCCCAATCAGTCAAACAGTATTTTATATGGTGCATTTTATAGTATGCACAATCACAAATCATAAGATAAAAAAGGACTTTGCAGCAACAACTTAATGAAAGGATAAAATATACAAAATGCTATTGAAGGGTGAAATGCTAAAAATGTCCTATATCCATGCAAAATTACCCATCGTTTTCTTTAGTGAAAAAGGTGATAGCCTCTTAAGAAAGAAACATGCCACTCATAAGTAAATAAAATATGTACATTGGTACCAACAAAGGGTGAAATCGTAGAGTGGCAATAGCAATACAGTAAAAGTGAAAAGAGGACCACTGTGAAATTCATTGTTCCAGAAATTAAAACAAATTGGTATACATGTTCTGATCTTTTTATAAAATAAATTACAGTATGTTTAAATTGTTGATTAACATTTGCATATTTTCAATAATACTGAATATAATTTTAAGCAGTTAAGTTTGCAGTACAGTAACTCTATATTACTTTACTCATAAATGTTGACATAATTTTGTTTAACCCGTGAATATGGTTTATCAAATCAAAAGTGGATTTCACAAACAAAAGAAGAGTTCAGAGTGGCGAAGTAATGTAAAACAATGCAGGTCGAAAATTTCTCTTTTATGCTGTTCTTTTTAAATTGTATACTGTGTGCTATGTAAACTTATTAGTAGATATAATGTGAAGATGTCTTTTCTTTGAATAGGTGATCTCAGTAGAGAAGATGGAGAACACCAGTCATTTGCCTAATCCTATCATCATCAGCATAAGAAGCAAAAAAGCATTCCAGTTTATTGAAATTAAGAGGAGAGACAGCCTGGTGGAAGCCATATTAAAACAACTGGAGAGTGTGCGCAGTAAAGACAGAGTGTGCCACAAGTCCCCAAGCAAAGCACTGGTAGGTGCTTACCACTTTACTTATCAGTTTTAAAATCTGCAGATATATTTTATGCACAGGAAAAGTAGAAAAAAAGTGCCACAATCTCAGTGGCACTAAAGTCACAGAAGTGGTTCACAGGTTAATATTTCGTCAATATATACCATACCATTTTCTAAGCCCACTTAACACAGAGCAGGCTTGTAGGAGGCTGGAGCAAATCCCAGCAAGAATATGGTGCAAGACAGGAACAATTCCTTGTACAGGGTGCCAGTTCATCACAGGTTGAACACATTCATACAAACAAACATACACAAACTAGGTCCAATTTAGTATCACCAGTCCACCTAACCAAGCATGTATTTGTACAGTAGGAGGAAACCCCCATAGTCAAGGGGAGAATACACAATCTCTATGTAGGGAGCACCTAGGACACATATTCTGATCTCCCTACTGCAAGGTAGCAATGCTACCACTGTGCCACAATGCTGCCCTATTTTAATATATATTATTAATTATATATACTAGGTGGCTTTGCCCCCTGCTTGCTTCGCTCACCAAACCCCCTGCCTGCGCTACACGGCAGCAACTTCACGTCTCTGCCGCTCGCAAACAACAAAACTTTTAATTCTCATAGATAGGCCTCTTCATTGGGAAGTAACACTACTTTTCCCTGATGGCAACACGAATTAGACGATCTACAAGTCTCTGACCTAAAGTTTAAATCCGAAATATATTCAATCTCTTTTCACTGTTCCATTATTTCACCGAGTAATAATTTCCATTTGTTTGTGCTAATGCGATCTTTACTATCATTTTTTTGAGACATTCAAATTTTCGTACTTCCATTATCTCTAACCTGCTCTGCAAGTGTATCGCACCGTTTTTGAATTCTTTACGACGTTCTACTTTGTCATCTACTCTTTATCTTTTATTTCCGGCCCTCCGCGTGGTTAAATCTCTTGGCACAAAGTCTTGTCTCGTGGGAAGTGTAAGTGTCTCTCTTCAAAAGATCACGTCTCGTAACAGGATAAAAAGTCACGTCTCCCAAGATTTTTTTATTATAATAGAGTGATACTTTATATAAAGTAATCATCTGAATTGGTGAAAAAATTAGATGACCCCAAAAAATTAAATTACATATGATAATCTAATAAATAAAGAAATATATTCTGGGTAATTTAGATTTTATGTTTATTACAGTATGTTACACAGATGTCCATGTAAGTTGCTATGCATCATGCACATATTCAGGCTTCAATGTGAGCATTTGTTTTTCACTTACTGCAAGAAAAGAATTATATACAGTAGTCTCAAATAGAATTCAATTAATGTTTTAACCATTCTCATGGTAATTTAAATAGATAGATAGATAGATACTTTATTAATCCCAAGGGGAAATGCACATACTCCAGCAGCAGCATAGTGATAGAAAAATAAAGTCAAGCACGGAGCTGCTGAAAAGGCTGCCACTCTCGGCGGCGCCTGAGTCATTGGATTTAGTCTCTTGTGTTAAAATTTAAATAGTAAATATTAAAGTTATAGGCATTCACAGAAACACTACAACCTGCTTTTTGGCCAAGGTGATAACTATTTCACACCATATTTTTTTTTTTTTTTTTTTTTACAAAATCAGATATACTCTTTTGAAAAGTAATTAAAACTTACCTTGCAGACTCCAAAGCTTGTGTAACTCAGAATGTGTATGAAAAGTACTACATTTAATAGACATTGAATTTTAAAATTAATATATTTCTCTAATTTTTTTTTCTCTCAGTGATTGATATTTAATTAGCTGAAAATGAAAGTATACAATAAACTGCAAGTGATAGCTGACTTGAATTCAGATGTTAAGCTACATAGTTTTATTTGCTAGTTTATCTTCTTAGTATGTGGTTGCATTTATTTCTGTTATGATTATTGGTCATTCTACATACTAAACTAAGTTGACTTTTATACATTTGTTTACATTCTTCTAACCTGTATTTCATACTTCAACGGTAACATGTGACATTTTCTGTTACCTAGGCACAGATAGCAGAGCCATTTAACTGTTATTATGGAGCAGTAACACAAAATAGTCAAAAAGGGGTAATCAGACCTTTAAATAAACAAATAGTTGACCAGGATGTTGCTTGTTAGTCTCAGGAACAGGCCTCACCCCCAGGTAAGCTGGTCCCAAATTAAGGATTCTGAGCAAGACGTGCACAGGCCCAAAATGGGGCTCACGCCTTAACAGTTCAGAAAATACTTAAAGTGCACAAAATGCACAAAAGTATTCTTCAAGGTGTTTGGTAGCATCTATTGCTGATGGAGGTACCAATTAGATTTTATTAAGGTTTGTACAATTAACACTTTTAAAGTGCACAAATTTAATCTAAATGTATAATACTGCTCCCAGCATTCTTTTCATTGTATCTAAAATTAAGATAATGGAAGCATTTTTGACTACTGAGTTATATTACAATTAATGTATTTGTAAGAAAAAAAATTGTGGTAATTTGTATTTCTCATAAAGCTGTTTGAATTAATTAAAATTAACTCCTAATACAAATGGGTTTGGATAACATAGTTTTGCGCTAAACATACAATTTGCTTTTAAAGGTATATTTTTACAGTCAAACTAACTAGTATCTGATCATCAGTGATTTTTGAATCACTTGATGTTTTTTTCTATAAACACAAGCTTTTACAGATGAATATTGGAGCACACAGAAGAGATGAAGACTAGACTGTCATTCCATATCTGTACAGACTAAACATACATAATTCATACAAAACTACTACGGCTTGAGCATTTAAAATCCTATTTTTCCTATTCCTATTACAAAATATATATATATCAATTGACACTTTTAAAATACAATTCCAAACAGAGACAAGAAGACATTAGGAAAAAGAAGGAAATTTGGTGATTTTTAAAAATTATCTATTTTTTGATACAGATGTTTATTAAACCAGTTAGAAAGGTTGTGCTTGGTACTGTTGTAGAGGAAAATGCTATTTACCTTGAAAACATATTTGAAGTATTACTTAAGTGAATCCTTAACATGTACAACGTAATGAAGAGATATTCTTCAAATCTGATTATCCGTAGTATTGCTTAAATAAAAATTGTTTGAGTGCATTGTCAAAAACAAGAGGAGAAAGGGCACATCCTTTCCCTGTTGACGCATAGTCAACTGCCTAAGTTTAGATTATTAACAAGAATTTAAACTTGATGTTTAGAACTCCAAATCGTTTTCTACTTCCAGAGATGGCAATACCTCTGGTTTCTATGATATGAATAGGTATATATTGATTTAGACACAGTAAAAATAAAAAAAAAAAAAAGTCCATTTTTAATTAACCTGCCCTGTCTTAGAAGCAGTACTTCAATAATCTAAATTGTTAACAAGTGCTTCTGCCAGAATCTTGATGTGGATTTTTAAGAGAAATGGGAGTAAAGGTTTCTCAGTTTAAAGAGTTTGTATTTGTATTGAGAAAAAAATATATAGAAGCCTTCTTCAATCTTTCAACTTATTTTGTGCTTCTCTGGATATTTTGAAACTGCAGTAATGATAGTTCTAAAAAAGACAGAAACAGCTGAGGTCTTTGTAGTCTTTCAACTACAATTATATCAACATTTTTTTTCAAAACGGTGTTTTTCACTGAATCCAGTATCTTTATAAAATCATTTGAAGGATTTTGGTGCACACTGTTTCCTGGCAATGGGTTTGCATTGGCGAATGCTGCTGCCTTTCTTCTTACTCTAGAAAGTAGTGATGAGTCCAAGACCAATTTTTAGGTGCAATTGCATTTAAAGCAACAAATAGCTACTGCAATTGCCATGTCTCTCTGCCCACTTGAAATAATTTGACTCCCAGTGGACCAATTTTGCTGAAACTTGGCATATTTATTCTTTATGAAAATTTGTCAGAAAAGTTACATTTTAACTGAGCAATCTTAAATAGAGCACGCTGTACACATTTTTGATCATTTTAGAATCCCCTATTAACAATCACCGGCATCTTAAGTTAAACATTTTGTGCGACTTCAGTTATGGATTAGTTTGCTGTTTTAAGTTTACCTTAATTCAGTTCACTTCAACTTGTATATTTTGCACATCCTAACAAAATGGTAGTCCAATGCAGTGGGAGTGACAGCAGCTAATGTGTCCTTCTACTTGAGATAAGATGACCGTAAAATTAAAAAATCAACAAAAGCCAAAAATCTCAGTTCCAGGAGTGAATGTTACAAGACAGGAATTATGAAAGTGTCACTCAGTCACTCATCAGCATTGAATTTACAAATATGTACTCAGTGTTTACATTACACTAAAGACAATTTCATGGCTGCATTATCAACACGTTACAATGATTGAATATTTATCTGATACTATAGTTTATGACCAAAGCTCTAGATTTACACTCCTTCATGATCCAGGGTAGTGAACAATTTTAGCCTGAGACCAGATTTTAACTTTCTACCAAGTACTTCTTTCAAAAATTTTATATTTAAAAAAATTAGTCATAGACACTCCACAACCAAAAACTAACATTAAGACATCAATCAATGTTATTTGTCCATCCTTGAATTAGAATCTGTTGTCTATGAAAGTTATTGAACTACCACAAGCCTATTTTGGCTCAATTTAACTACACAACATTGTGAATTGCTGTTTAAGAGAAATATTTAATGTAGTTTACTAACCCATGCATTTGTACTCTAATATCACTGTTATTTTAGTATACCAGTCACTTTCACAACTCTATTTCTTAACGGATTCTTTGGTGAAGTAATTACAAAGCTTTAAATGCTCCAACTTTCAAATCAGTTATCTAAGCCCCTAAATGCACCTGGATGTTAGGCCAGGAATACATTGTGTGCCTTGTTAGTAATTTCAGTGATTTTTTTTTTTCAAGGATATGTTTTCTGCTGAGGTTTTCCTACATGTATTTCTACTACTATAGATGGGATGTTATGTGTCTTATTCATTTTTAATAAAAGAACTAGTAGTGACACAGCTGCTCACTTTTGCTTCATATAAATTATATTAGCAAATTGCAGACACCTGTTCACCTGTCTTTTGAATTTGTTTTGTTTCTTTTTGTTGAACATTAGAGCAATCTAGACGAGAATAGCCCACTCAGCCCAACAAAGCTCACCAGTCCTATCCACTTAACTGTTCTAAAATAACATCAAGTCTAGTTTTGAAAGACCGTAACGTCCTACTGTCTACCGCACTCTTGGTAGCTTATTCCAAGTGTTTGTGGTTCTCTGTAAAGAAATACTTCCTAACGTTTGTGCCAAATTTACCATTAACAAGTTTCCAACCGTGTTCTTGTGTTCCTGACAAACTCATTTTAAAATAACAGTCTCAATCCACTGGACTAATTCCCTTCATAATTCAAAGCACTTCAGTCATGTCTTAATCTCCTTTTGCTTAAACTAAAAAAGCTCAGTTCTTTTAATAATTACTCATAATTCATCCCCTGTAGCCCTGGAATCAGCCTAGTTGCTCTTCTCTGGGCCTTTTCTAGGGCTGCTATGTCCTTTTTGTAGCCTGGAAATGAAAACTGCACACAGTACTGTAGATTAGGTGTCACTAGTGCATTATAAAGTTTGAGTATAACGTCTTTGGACATGTACTCCATACATCATGCTGTATAACCTGTTAGCCTTCTTAATGGCCTCTGAACACTGTCTGGAAATTGATAGTGTCAAGTCCATTACGACTCCTAAATCTTTCTCATAAGACGCGTACTTTCGATTTTCAGACCTCCTATTGTGTATTCAAACCTAACCTTTACTTCCTACATGTAATAATTTACATTTACTTACATTAAATTTCATCTGCCCTAAATCTGCCCAAGCCTGTATGCTGTCCAATTCCTTCTGTAACAATTTAACGGCTTCCAGATTATGTGCCAATCCACCTATCTTGGTATAATGTGCAATCTTAACCAGCTTGTTAGTATATTCCTATCCAAATCATTTATATATGAAAAATAGCAGCGGCCCTAGCACTGACCCCTGCAGAACACCACTCTTAACATCAGTCAGTTCTGATGAGGTTCCTCACGCCATCACCCTCTTAACTGAAATGTTTACATGAGAGTTCAAAATGAATGTATACAAACTAAAAAATTTTCACATGCCATTACAGTACATTCTTTGGCTTTATCTAAGCCTACCAGTGTTAAGTGTCTGTGTGAAATATATTTCAACCTTCACATTTCTTTAAATATATCAGCCATGCTTAAATGATTGTGCCAATTTCTCCATGCTAATTTGTTAAGCCATTATAAACGGATACTGATGAAGAGGCAGTTAAAACATGTGCCACTACTGGAAGCATTCTCATGATTGAGTTGTTCAATAGAGTAAATCTGTCTTCTTCAATTTGCCAGTGCATTTAATGAATTGGGTGCCAGTTCTGTAGTTTTATATGGCTTTGTGAGAATCTGTTTTTATTGCTGTGAAAGACCTCTACTTGTAAAAGGACCTTACTAGTGTGGAATAGTTGTAAAGGAATATAGTTTTAAACAGTTTTTCTCTTACATGTAAAACGTAATACATAAATACATACACTTCAAAATTTGCAAGTTGGTTATTTATTATAATAATAATAATAATTCTTTGCATTTATATAGAGCTTTACTCACTACTCAAAGTGCTCAGCAATTGCAGGTTAAGGGCCTTGCTCAAGGGCCAAACAGAGTAAAGTCCCTATTGCATTTGAATTGCTGACATTTATTTCCTGTTAAATGCACAAGAAAAGTAAAACATGCACTCCAGTCCATTCTTAAGTTCAGTGGGAATATAACTGAACTTGAATGGAAGGAATCTACAGTATTTGCTTAAAGGAGATCAGTTAATCAAAGCAAAAAGCCATTGATTATCCTGGACCTAAAAAAACAGCACTCGCATGAGTATTACAGGACTGAGACAGAAAACCGTTTCTTAAATTATCAGTTGGATATTGTTTTCTTTGTTACATTTATACAGTGTATGGCAAATATTTACATTACTAACCTCTGTCACAGTGCTGATAGTATTAGAACAATGTTTGTAAGGTAATAAAAGTTAGAGTTTGCAGCATGTCTTTTTAACTTTTTTCAATTTGTTTTAGATTTCCCCACTACCATATTACTCTATATACTATGATAGCATTTCTACAGATGATGAAACCATTGAACCTGCTGGAAATAAAAACAGACATTCACTGAATGAAGAGGCCTTAATGTCTGTCTTCCATCATGCAGAACCTCAAACAACAGACTCCAAATTTGTAAGTGTGTGCCTGTCTGGCAAGATTTTTATTAATGGCTAAATTTGGTTTTTGTGAAATTATGTTCTAAAGTGAAGCATAATGTGACAGCATATAAGATTTAAGCCATTTTTTTAGGTTTGGGCTTGTGACCCTTAAAGCCCATTTTAAACCACAAGAACAGGCATGATATTCTTTAAAATGTATTAAAAATGATTCACTTTAGAACACAGTTTTATGTGGTAACCTAATACTGTATGTACAAGGTATGTTCTTTTCTGTGTACTTGTTGTGTTTGTGTATATAATAATATTTTTTCATTCATTTGTGTTTTGCCTGAGAGCATCTTCATGTCTTCCACGCTTCCTTTTCTTACATCCTGGTATTTTTAATTGATGTCCACATGATAGTCACCCCTTTCACTGAATATTGCTCAACAACATCATTCTTGGTGGCCTTACTCTCTTTTACTTCTTAACTTACCTAATTAGCTAACAGTGAATTTTTCTGAAACATTTTTAGCAATCAAATTAGCGTAATTCTGTATATTTAAAATATAAGAATGTTAGTTGAATACAGTTGTTGACAATTTCCATTCATACTGAAATGGCTTTGTTGAAATTCAGACAATGGAGCAAGTGAAGGAACGTCTGTGGCAGGACCACTTTTCTGAGTATGGCAAAGGTATCTGCATGTTCCGAACAGAGAAGATTCAGAAGTTGGTTACCATGGGGATCCCAGAGTCACTCCGAGGGGAGCTGTGGCAGACTTTTTCCAGTAAGTACTTAACCTTAGAATTGGTGCATAATAGACCAAGTTATTCAGCTCCATTCCTAGAAGTCAGCAGCGGCTGCAGGTTTTTGCTTTCACCAAAGTTTTAATTAGAACCCATTTATTTACTGCTAAAGCAGTACATTTTTAGGGCTTAGTTTTAGTAAACTCATTTTTGAAGATTCAGAACCTTTAACTGCTTATTTAAGTTTTAAACAACTGCATTAAGGTTTTAATCACTGCCTGTTCTCTTAACTATTCATCAGTTAATAATGAGGTGCAAATGACAAAGAAACCAGCAGCTCTCCAGATAACGTGTTTCCATTTAAACCTGTGTATAGGCACCATGATGTATCTCAGTTAATAGAATGTTTTGAAATAAATGAGAGAGAAGGAAGGACCTAAGAGATACAAATCTGTTATGGACCAAAAAACTTATGGATAATATTCTCAGAAAATAAAAAATCTACAATGTGATAAATGATTTGACATAGAAGAGTAAAAGCACTAATAAGCCATATAATTAAATCCAAAGTTTCATTGTCTGCTAGGCCTGGTTTTTAATTACAAAACTGGCTGGAATGAAAACCCACTGCACCCACTGCAGACCTCCAGAACTGGAGTTGAGTATTCCGATTTAGACTTTTTATCCATATAAAATGATCAGTCTTTGTTTGTGTAGGAGAAGGTTAAGTTAATATCAGCCTTTGCGGTTTTCACTTTTTCAGAATTGAAAGTAATGTGACTAGATTTTTCTGACTTGTAGCAGCTTGATGTATCAAAGTAATTGTAACTATTTGTTTACATAGTGCCTTACATTAAATGAAAAATGCTACATGTTTGTAATGGTTCCCTGGCTTAGAGAAAAGCATTAGCTGCTGGTATTTAAATTGTACTGTTGGCATCAGAATCTCAGTTGTACTGGTTAGTACTAATTTTATATTAAAAGAAGAGATGCTTCATTCCAGTAAGACAAATTTTGAGGTAAGGTAGTCAGTTCAGATAAGGAAGACAACAATTTTAAGGTAAGGAAGACAGAAGTTTTGTTGTAAAGTAGTAATACGCAGTGATCATGGCATAGGTTAGTGGCAGCGTGTTGCATGTTGATTAGCACTTTCAAGTAAGACTTTCACTGCCTTCTGTTTTGTGTCATTACTCAGTATATAAACATATACCATGAAATTAATACTGCTTATACATGTTAGTGACAAATATAAATTAGAAGATGGAAATTTTCCAACATCTTCCATCCATCCATTTTCCAACCCGCTGAATCCGAACACAGGGTCAGGGGGGTCTGCTGGAGCCAATCCCAACCAACACAGGGCACAAGGCAGGAACCAATCCTGGGCAGGGTGCCAACCCACCGCAGGACACACACCCACACACCAAGCACACACTAGGGCCAATTTAGAATCGCCAATCCACCTAACCTGCATGTCTTTGGACTGTGGGAGGAAACCGGAGCGCCCAGAAGAAACCCACGCAGACACGGGGAGAACATGCAAACTCCACGCAGGGAGGACCCGGGAAGCGAACCCAGGTCCCCAGATCACCCAACTGCGAGGCAGCAGCACTACCCACTGCGCCACTGTGCCGCCCTTTTCCAACATCTTTTGCTTCAGAATTAAATGCAAACTATGAGGTTTAAACAATTAATAGGAAATAACCCCTTTTTGAAAAGCATTTTAAGAAGTTCTATGGTGTTTTTACACTAAATCACAGGTATGAATTAATTGTTTTCTTACTAAACCATTATACATATTTTCTTTAATTATAATAATAATAATTCATTATATTTATATAGTGTACATTGTTTTAGTATTGCAAATTGTAATTGAGATTTCCTGTAGCACTTGTAGCTCAAGTCTTTGTATTTATTTTTTTGTCCATAACTCTCAGAAATTCTTTAAGGCAGTGTTCCCTAAGTTCAATCCTAGGGGGACTCTTTTAACTAAAGAATATTGTTCTAACCAGTTTCACAATTAGTGAGTCATTTTCCCTTTAATTGATCTCTTCATGTAATTAGTTAGCCTTTTAATTTTCTTCTTCTATTCTGCATTTAGAAGAGTTGCAGTAATATGAGATTTATATCTGTTATACTGTATATTTAAACACTACTACTGTGTGTGTATCCATTCCCTCTGAGCAATCTGATTGATGACTTTGGCTTTTTTCTCACAGAGGACATGTAGCTAAGAGGTGGGCGCTGTCCTGAGCAAATTCCTTGGCAGAGGCAAATGGTGCTATGACCTGAAATGTCTCAGTGGAGACCCCAAAATCATAGCCCTCTGCATTTTAACAAAGAAATTTTTTTTGGTCAGTGACAGGGATGATAACACAATATGTTAGGAGTGCAAAGTTCAATTCCTGATTTTTTTAAAATTTTTTTTTTGAACAAAAAAGAGTAAAAATGACAGCAAAGTAAACGTAATGTATCGAGTGATGCTGGATTGCTAAATACTAACAAGTCACCTTCAAAGACGGGAAGTATTCGAAAGACTATGAATGATGTTTTTACAGCAAGTTATGGGGTCCTGCCTAAGCGGACAGGAGCCGAGTAAAGCACCACTAAGTGACAGAGTCAGAGAAGCAGGCTTTATGGGATTGTGCTTGAGAGAGAAGTGCTGGAAAAGACGAGTTAAAACACATGAGGATACTTGGAGAAGATGTAGGAGGAACCGTGTCAGTAAATGTAGGGCAAGGGATGTCAAATATTTTTAAATTTATTCTATTACCTGTGATGTAGCTATAGTTTATTTAAAAAAAAATAGATGTATATTTTGCCATAGCATTTAACTCTGTCTTTTTTTTAATAGGAAAGTGAATTTTCATTGTAGAGGTTGTGGAAGCCAGCCCCGGACACAGACAGACAGACACCTCCATGTCTACAGAAGCACACGTTTATTCAGCACACTATTTACAATGTCCCGCACACAGCACACGGTGCCCCTGCACCAATCACCCTTTGCCTCTGTCCTTCAAAATGTCCTTCACTGCCTCCACTCCTCTCCGCCGAGCTCTATCCTCTTTCTCCCGACTGCAGCTGCCGACTGGAGGGAGGCGGTCCCTTTTATATCCACCCAGACGTGCTCCAGGTGCTTTCCGATGGACTTCCTGCGGCACTTCCTGGTGTGGTGGAAGTGCCGCACGAGCACCCAAAAGCACTCCGGGTGTCCTCAGTATTCCTTCTGACAACACCTCCAGGTGTGGCGGAAGCGCTACCGTCCAAGGCTCCACAATCATCTGAGCGGTGGCCATTTTGTTTAATGACCCTTTGTTTCACTTTCAAATCAATATTTCTCCTTTGCATTTTGCCCCAGCTATCACTAGCACTGGTTTTGCTGCATTTGGGAGCCATGATGGCACTTCAAGGTAATATTTTTAGAAAATGAATCAGAGATAACACTGCAGCACTCAAGAGATGCGAGATACACTAGATTGGGTCTTGTTGTCTATGAGAATGTAAAGTATATGTGGGTGGATGTTGCCTGAAGAGATGTTATGCAGTGCATAACTGTAATTCACTTTTTCTGCTCCCTTAATTGTATCCTAATAAAGACTGCCAACAACAAGCACAGCAGATGCAAGAATAAACAACACTGAATAGACTAAAGAACCAGCACACATGAAACAACTGAATGAAAATGATGTTGATGATGAAAATCTTAAAAATGAAGATAATAATCTGCATATAGCATACAGAAAAGGCTTTCTTACATTCCAATAAAAAAATTAGAAAACCCAGTTTTGTAATTTCTGTATTGACACCAAAAAATCAAAATTGGGAAGTAGTATTTTGCTTAATTAAGGTGGAAGTCCAGTTAAATTTAGAAGTTGTTTGGTATGAAAACCTGCTTCCTCAAGAGTCCTGAACGACTGTACTTCTTTAGTAGACAGGTATGTATTATTTAGACATGGACAGCATGAAGGTCTTATGCAAGGATCCAAAAATAATCTTCTAACTCTGTCAGTATATCAAATACTGAATATTTTTAACCTCTTATTCAAGAGCATTGGTGTGAGGTCAAAAAACACATAAAGCTACAGTTTTATGTCCGAATATATGTAAAAGTAGGGCATGTAGTAGGCCTCATCTACTACACTAATCTGTACTTAACTGTTTGTAGCTGTTTGTTAATCTTATGTAGGTAAATGTTGTTGTCTCATTTATCACTTTAAGTTGAAAAGAAACAAAATGCTATTGGTCAGTCTCTGAAAGGAATTGATGGTATGTGTTCTGAATGGCTTTAATCTCTGGACATACCAGTTAGTAGAAGGTGGCCTTAAACTCAGCCCTTATATCTAACATTTTTATATGCTTACCCCTGTAGTGTAGGCCTTTTGATTTTTCTTTTTGTTTTCTTTAGTAGTCTCATTGTAGGTAACTTGCTTTTTGGTTATTAATGGTTTACTTTATTAATAGATGTTTATTTGTGTTTTTGTTTGTTTACTGTAGATTCCTTAAGTGATTTATCTTCTCACCCTGAATACTATGCAAACCTCGTAGAGGAGTCAATGGGCAAGTGCTGCTTAGCAACTGAGGAGATTGAGCGTGATCTACACCGTTCACTGCCAGATCATCCGGCCTTCCAAAATGAGACTGGCATAGCTGCTTTGAGAAGAGTCCTGACTGCATATGCCTATAGGAATCCAAAAATTGGATATTGTCAGGTGCTGCATTCTTTTAAATATCTTTCAGAATAATACATTATGTATGTTTTCTATGAAAATGTTAACTCTTTATTAACAGGGAACACTAAATATTTAAGTTTGGTTTAATCTTTTTATATTGATAGACAATTCATTCTTTGCTTTAATGTGTGTGTCAAATTGCAGCCCACATGCGAAATATGCTTCATTTGTGTAATATGCAGAAGTAGAAATTTCTTACTTTGCAGTGGTGTATGTTGCTGCAGACTCTTGGCACTGTTAATTTGAATGTGCAAAAACCTCTTAACAGTAATTTTTAACGTTGTGTTCTATGGGAAAGTATAGAAATAACGTTTCTGAATGCCATTTAGGCTGCAAACTGCTATTCTTGATCTATCTCAGATACCAGCCCTGTCTTACCTAGTATGGGTGATTATTGTTTTCATTTTGTAGTCCATGAACATTTTAACATCTGTACTTCTACTGTACTCAAAAGAAGAAGAAGCTTTTTGGCTGCTGGTGGCAGTATGTGAGAAGATGCTCCCTGACTATTTTAACCAGCGGGTCATTGGTATGAAATCTTTTGACTATGGCCTGTAGGCATTTTATTCTTTTCTCAATTACTCTGTCCCAATTCCTCCCAGGTTTCCCTTGCTTTCTCAAATGCCTTTCCTGTTCTTCTAGGAGCTCAAGTAGACCAGTCGGTATTTGAAGAACTGATAAAGGACCGTCTTCCTGAGCTTTCTGAACATATCACAGATCTGTCCTCCTTGTCCTCCATCACATTGTCCTGGTTCCTCACCCTGTTCCTCAGCATCATGCCCTTTGAAAGTGCAGTCAATGTGGTAGACTGCTTCTTCTTTGATGGTATTAAGGCAATTTTTCAACTAAGTTTGGCTGTGCTTGATGCAAACGTTCAGGAATTGTGCGAAAGCAAGGATGATGGTCAGGCCCTAATGATACTGACAAGGTAATTTGGTAAAACCTATTAATAAATGTTCTTCCTTCCTTATTGTAAATGAAGTATAAAGCTAGATGAGTAAGGAAATGTAGACTTAAGTATGTTGATTCTAGAATGTGCAAAAAACTATAAAAATATACAGGTGAAGAGTTGCTTCTAGTTGTTATTTACTTAATTGTCCTCTTGTATAGCTGAGAAGAATAATCTACTTGTGTTATTTATATAGTATGATAATGTCACCTTGTCCTAAATATTCAAGGTAGAGTGCTTAGTGTTTATTGTTTCAATTTGCTGCCTAAGAATAATTCATTTTTTTTCTGAAACGCAATGTCCAGACTTGGACACACGCACACCCACACACACCAAGCACACACTAGGGACAATTTAGGATCGCCAATGCACCTAGCCTGCATGTCTTTGGACTGTGGGAGGAAACCCACGCAGACACGGGGAGAACATGCAAACTCCACACAGGGAGGACCCGGGAAGCGAACCCAGCTCTCCTAACTGCGAGGCAGCAGCGCTACCACTGCGCCACCATGAACACAGCTAGTATTTCTAATAATTTAACATGAGTTGCAGTCACCATTGCACTAACACTGAACCTTGCCACTGTGATTCCATCTAATGTTATACTTTTTTATTTTTAAAACCTCTTCTGCCTTTACAATGCTGTCCTTTTTTCATACAATTAGTGACTGTGAAACCTACTGCAAATGCTAAAAGAATAACACCACCAAAAGCACAAAACACATTACTATTAAGTGGGATAATCTAGCCATCTACCCAATCTTGTAAGTTACATTGACTCAAAATAGAACCGTGTGCACAGAAGATATTTATTACACCACTGGTAATAGAATATAACCATTTTATATTCTTTCAATCAGTCTTATAGGGTGTTTCCCTTTTGTTCATTCTTAAAGTCCTCAATTGTTCTCGTTCATTAATTTTGTTGTGCCTATGCACGGAAAAATTGCTGAAGCATTAGCTACCACTGGCAAGAAAAGTCAAATTGTGTTCTTCATAGTGGTAGTTTTAGATCTGTTCCTCATGGACCTAAGTTCATTGTGTAGTGGGGATGGTGAGCAGCAGCTTGGCTTTTGGACCACTTGACTAACACTTGTGAATCACTGCCACAGACCACACTTTTAAAAACAATTGACAAATTTCTAACCTCATATGCAAATGTAAATTAATTCATAAACCACCATCACAGAGAATTGCCATCACTCTCTGTATATAATGCTTGGTAAATTGTGGTTAGATAGTCAAGTATTTTTCGTAATCTTAGCTTCCCTTGGTGGAATTATCATCAGGTGTTACTATGAGAGAAAGCTTGTTAAGCTGTGCCGTACAGTTGAGATATTTTACCAGCATGCCATTCTGACATCTGTTTCTGAAATTCAGAGATCCAGAGACATGTGGCATAGTCCAAGCTGATATTAATGAGTTTGGTACGGAGAAGCTTTAGTATGATTGTGTTAAATACTGAAGTAAAATCCATAAACAGAATCATATTATTATACCAAGACAGTGCTGCAAGAAAATGACAAGTTGGCCTTGTCTGTTAGATTTGTTACACTTGTTTGTAAATTAAAGGCTATTTAGTAAGGTAAAGTTACAGTTTGTGACATGTTTTCACTTAACACTTTAAGCATTTATTTACGTGTAATGCTTCAATTAAAGTTTTCTTGGAAAAGTACCCTTATTATTTTTTTTTTTTGTATTATACAGAATCTGTCTTTTTATAATTAATAGCTGTTACATAAGGGGGTCAACTATTAATTATGAATGTGATTTCATGTAATGAAAACAATAAATGTTGTAGACACATTTATTTAATCAGGCTTTTTTGATTTGATCAATTTTGATTTGTTTGCTTCATATAGAAAGTCAGATTATTTTACCAGGTTAAAGTTTTTAACATTTTTATTTTCTGAAAAGATTTCTGGATCAAGTCAAGAATCGAGAGAATCCTATTCCTCCTGTTTCCAGTCAGCAGGTCTGTAGTGAAGAAAAGGAAACAGTGCAGCAAGAAACGGAAATAACTGACTTGATTAGAGATTCTTATGAGGTAAGTGAAATGGACAAAAACCAGTAGCTCTCTGCAGTTTAATATCTGTGCAAAGTTGAAATAGAGCATTAGGGTACAAGTGAATTGATACATTTAAGTTAGAGTGAGATATTAAAAATATATTCGTTGATATTCCATGAGTCTTTTTTTATGTTTGATAGAAGCTTCATTGTCATCTTACTGTTTATAGTTGATAATAGTAGTTGTTGAGGTATATGTTTATTTCATTTATTGACTTAATGCTCTAAGAGGATCTCTTTCTGTTATCAAATGCATTATACCAATTAACCTCTGTTCTTGTGGGCCAAACCTATCCCACCCTGGCTGCTTTGAACTCAGACAGGACTTGAATCCAGACAAGTGACCACTTCATCGTTGATCCCACTCACACATACATACACCAATGTGAGCAATGTAGCTTTCATGAACATATTTAGTGAGAAGTCAAACAAAATGACACCTTTTATTGGCTAACTAAAAAGATTACAATATGCAAGCTTTTGACGAAACTCAGGCGCCATTCATTATGGCTAACACTGTACAACACCCTAGTACTATGAACAATTTTAAACCATTTTAAAACAGAACCTTATAGGAATGCAAAGAGGTGAGATATCGGACAGCTTTCAGAGACAGCAGCATTGAAGCAGCAAACTACATTTACCTTTCATTGCCCTTTGCACAAGACTGGAAAGTGACATACGGCTTTGTGACTTTTAAAATGTACTGGGGTTGGGTGGTGGACTACATCTGTAAATTCTGCATTGCAATCCCGGTAAAACATTTATAACCACAGTAAATAAGAGATTCTCAAAGCTTACATACCTCAGATGCCCATTAATATGTGATCGGATAAACGAAATACTTTGAAGAGACTTTCTTTTCCAGTCATGTAACAATCTGTCAGGCTATAACACAAAACACAGTTCAACAAGAGAGTGATTGCTTTTTTGTCAAGAAAAATGTGAAAGTCTTCCTGTTTATGTACCATTATCTCAGCTGGAATGCATGATTAGCATGAAACAACCCAAGCGTTTTTATGTGTTTTAATTTTGCTTTTACTGTTGAATTCCTCAACTCGTTCACTTGTGGTTATATCCCACCCTGCTCATTACATCTGCAATGCTGCAGACAATGAAATGTTCAAACTTATGATATAGTACAGTATGTATAGTATCCTGTAAAATTTTGAATGTTTTTACATGTGTAAAAAAATCAATATGCAGTAAATTGCATCTCTTCAATTTATAGAAGTGTCAACTTTCAAAGAAAGAGGATAAAAAACCGAAAATAACGCAGTACAGCTGCAAAATCTCCAAACACAACAAGAGCAGGTTAAAAAGTGAAGCACAACATTAAAAAGGCACACCCACCGCTGAAAATGTGTCCCCATCTCCTACACAAGACAGGAATAGGTGGGCTTCAGATGTAGGCAGGGTGGGATATCCAAATGTTGTCATAAGAAGTGGTGCTTGCAGACTGAGAGACGTGCAATGGAGAGAAGTAAGACGTCAGATTGTTAGGACACAACGAGACCTACTCCCGCAGACTGATGCAGTAGTTGATGGTATTTATGTTGTACAGTGCTGAAGAGGTAAACCGTATATTCACCAGCAAATTAGGAAAATAAATAATATCGTTACTATCAAATAAGGTAAAAGGATGGGAGACCATTGACATTTAATGTCGTATGGCTAGAGTTGGCCTTACCCGATCCAGTGTGGGTAGCTGGAGCTGCCTATGCACATTACCAACCAGCATGGCTGTGTTTGCCATGCAGGAGACATAAAATGAAAAGGAGAAATGACTGTGTAGATAGATAGATAGATAGATAGATAGATAGATAGATAGATAGATAGATAGATAGATAGATAGATAGATAGATACTTTATTAATGTCTCGGACAACCTCCAAATGTGACTGGAGTGCTTTGTTCGCAAGTGTATTTCCTGTTGGCTGTCAGATCCTGCTAATGCCAGGTATAAATGGGGCTGGAGGTTGTTAATTTGAAGAGGTGCCCAGAGAGAGCAACGACTAAAAAAAACCATTTACTGTTGTTTACTATTGTATTTTTCTAATTTGCTTACCATCTTAATAAGTAAGAAAAAAAAGCTTGTCTCTTAAGCAAATTTCTGTGTTTTCCGCTGTTAATGAACCCCAAACCATTCCAAGCACAAACAAGCCAACCTTACCATTACACCGTGACAGAGCCTTGTGTATAAGCTGTAAGTTGTTAATGTGGCCAGTGAACACGTCTGATTCATTCAGATGAGTATAATAGAAGTAGATTAAGGTCATAATTTAAGTAACAGAGCTGTATAAGCATGCACATGACTGAGATCCTTAACGGTTATTCATTTTTCTTAAATTGTCAATTCATTTTGTTTCCCAGAAAGTGGATCCTATGATAATATTGAGCACAAGATTCAGCAAAAGTTCAGAACATCTTTTTTTTTTAAGTGTTTAAGCTCAATAACATATATGTGAAAACTTTTTCCAAAATAACCATAGCCACTGACCAAGTAGCTGCAAATTCCCTATTAAATGGATTTAAATATTTACAGTAGATAGATTAGGTGAACCAATCGTATCACTAACAAATGTTACATCACAAGTGCAGTATTTTGGTCGTTTTGGTTAGCCAAGCACATGACGTGCTGTGGGCAGAGGTCAGATGGACTCTTTTTCATGGTTACATCTGTAAAGTATATGCAGCAGACTTCGTTATGCCCTGCTATTGCATAGAAAGGTGATGCCCTCCCTTCGGTCTTTGAATGTTACTGTTCTTTTAAGACTGATATCACTCCATTTTCCGTGTCTTACCAACTTTTTGTTCTTTCCTGTGAACTGTTTTAATAAAACATTATATATTGCATTATAGGTTAATGTTGTTTCATAGTGACTTTAGCTTCCTAGTGTAGTTGAACCCGTACTGTGTAAAAGACCAGTCTGGTTCATCCTACAAGGTTAAGAAAATGTTGGTCCAGCCATCTCAATGCTTTGAAATAATCAAACTCTTAAAGCTGTCCAGAATGAAAGGCTGCGTCCAGTTTGTCCTTTTCTCACTGCAGTTGTCCTGTGCCTTCTTGGCCAGATTTAATCCTTATGGAACAATTGACCTTTCAAAGACATTAGTGTCAAGCAAAAATTTTTAAAGCCAGTAACCTGCAAGCTTTTCTGTGGAATGGAAATGGTTGGATGGATGTTCTCTATTAGATGTGTTTAAGGAATCTGAAGACAGAAAAAGCAGTTACAACTGGTTAATAAATATGTCACCTACCAAACTCATAATATATGAAAGAAACTTTAAAGTCATTTTAAACAGTGGTCTGTTTTTCTTGTTTTACAGAAATTTGGTGACATTACAGTAGAACAAATTGAGTGTTTTCGCCGGAGACACAGAATAAGGGTGCTGCAGGCCCATGAAGATACAACCAAAGAAAATACGGTACACGACGAGTCATTGTTCTACTGTATGTCTCTTTTAATTTATTATACACAGAGAGAGAGAGAGAGGTGTTTCTGAATTATTGCTTTACACTTCATTTGGGTTCACATTGAAGAAAACATTTTTCAGAATTTTCCAAATACATTTTTTTCTCATTTTACTTTTTCATAATGCCTAATTAAACATGCATAATTTTGCTAAATACATTGGTGTGTGATGGCACTTTTTTATTACTAAGTAACATTTTAGCAACACATTCTGAAGAACCAGTTTATTTTTCTGGTATTTATTAAACACCATGCATTCTGACTCCTTACGGGGAGTTAATCTGCCAGTTTCCAATACAATAGCCTGATTTTGACATAACTTGTGACCAACAAAGTTTGGTATGGGAGGCTGTTAACTTCAGCCTTTCATATGGTTTACACCTCTCCATTTCGCTCATTGCGTCATCATACAGTCATTCCGTTAGGTTGAGATCTGTTAGTTCAATGCGTTAAACTGAATTCATAGGGGTGTTCTTTGAACAATTGTAGTACTGACTGTGACGCTGATCTTATGCCATTTATAAATGCTCCAGTGCCTGTTTTAAAGGATTGGGTGTGCCCTGAAAATGCACCACACCTGCATCTGTCTGCATTATTGACTCTTGGCAAAGACATCCGTGAAGCCGTGTGGTTTTTAGCAGATCCTGTCAGTTTGAACCAACAGAAACCAGGATTCATATGACCTTGGAAAGATTTTCAAGCAGTTTGTTATCAGTATATTTTTATTACTTAGCAAGCACTGCTTTCTCCCTCTCACAGAAGTGGAACTATGTGATTAGCAGTAATGAAACAAGACATGGTGTACTTCATTCCAATATGGATTCTTAGCATAGCTGCTGTTCTCACTTGTTAGACAGACTGCGGACTCATTAGTCTACATGACACAGAGCTGTGACTGTTTGTTTTTTTTCTCTGACAGTTGAGACTTGTGGCTCCAGACATCTCACTGACACCAGAAGAAATGAGTGATGTGTATGACCTGTTTAAGGTGAGCCTCATCTTTATAGGCTGATGAGAAGTCTGTACCTGAGTGCATGGCATCTCATGATGTAACTCACACCATTTCCAGTCGAGGCAGGGACCCTGTTTTATCAATGTGCTGAATGGGAACCCCCTCCAGACCACTGTAAACAGACATGAATTATAGAACGTTTTTCTTAAATCATGTAGTAAGTTTCTAAATAACGGTACTAGTCTGCTAGTGACCAACTGTTCTGTAGTACACATTCTTTAAGTGTCTTCTTGCCATTCAAGTGTTCAGTACAATACAGCTAGTGTCGTCTTGACAGTGTTACTGTGTCCTCTACTGTTTTTCTTTCAGTAAATGTGTTACAAAATGTTTCAGATTATCTTAGGCTTAAACTTGTTTTCAGTGGGATGAGACATTTTAAATGCGTACACTTTACCTTGAGCTTAATACTTTGTTGAAATATTTAGACATTAGATTGCTATGATTCTATACTCTTGAAGTTCCTAACAGATGCAGCCTGTCTGATTTCACCAGGAAGTGGGTAACTGGGTGGCACTTATTTCATAGCAATTCTGCTGACTTCAGAAGACCGTTAATAGATACACAAAAACTGCACTTGCACTCTTGCTTTACATAATGATTGGAAGGCACTGAAAAATAATTATAACTAATAGATATACTAATAATGACTACTAACACTAATTATGTAATAATTATAGCTAATAGACATACTTTTTTTCTTCTTCTTGTTTTCAGAGAGAACATTTTATAAACTGCTACTGGGGTGAGCATTTATCAGCTGTGCAGCACCACGACCCAAGTCTCCAATACGTGGATCAATACAGGATTGACAGGCCGCAGTTCACAAGCTTGTATCACCTGCTGTCCCCGTGGGTGTGCGGACTGCACACGGACACTGTGGCCCACAGAGCCTTCCGCCTCCTGGACAAGAATGAAGACTCTCTTATTAACTTCAGAGAGTTTGCAGTTTTTCTGGGTAAGGTTTCAGTTTTATTTGTTTTCTTTAATCATTGTGTAATACTGTGCCATTTTTGTACAGTTCAGTAATATTATTCAAGGTCCAGTTTATTGTTATATGTACATAGTAAATAGTGTGCATAGTGCAATAGAAGTCTTAGTTGGATGTCTCATCTGGAGAATTGATAATAATACTTTACTAGTAAATGCACATGTGTGCGTACACACACACAACAATGTACATAGCATGCAATATATACTGTGTATATTTATATATACAATACATGCAATATGTTTTTAAACTTATTTGTGAATGTATGTACACTGCATGTTCAAAGCCACAAAGAGCTGGGGGGTCAGATGGCAGCCCCATTTAATGATGGTATAAAAAGAAGTTGCAGAAGTGACATCAGCGATCATCTGCTTTAGAAGTTTCTGAATTGTGCAAGAAGAAGGAGAGCATATTAATGATGGCACCCCCTCCTGTTTTACATACCCTTTTGGAGTCCTGAAGATGGCACACAAGTGCTCATGCATGACACACACACACACACACAGAGTATTATGTTACAACCAGTAACGGCGTACGTGCAGTGAATCCATTTGACTTGACATTCCTAGTTTTCATCCTCTTTCTCTGTACGTTTACCATTCGTTTGCTCAGAGGTTGATGCGCTTGCTGCTTCCTGAACAGCTCTTCTTTTCTCCACCCTAGCGGCCCGCTGCTTCTCTTATTTTGTCAGCATCTTTTTGTGTTAAAACTGATTAAGTTAGTTTTTGTGTTGCAATTACTTAGTATGTTTTTCTTCATTTTTCACTTAAGCTCACTTAAGTGTTCAATCTGCTTCAAGAATGATTAAAGATATGAAGAGTTAGGGGAATTGACCGCGAAGGTGGTAGGGAATGAGAACGATGCACATACGCATGCACTGCACGGCCGCCCTGCTGCGCGCTGCAGAGAGTTGATTCTACAATAAAATAAATTAAAAATAAAATAAGGAATAAAAATCATCACCCCAAAATCGGATAGTTGACATCACATAGTATTTGTGTACCAAATTTCACGTCAATAGGTGAAACGGTTTGCGAGCTACAGGTGATTTAAAATCCTGGACTGACAAATGAACAGCCACGGTAGTGTATTATATAAGAAGATATTTACTATTATGACTATTCAGTAACTTTAGGTTGTGTGGATAGAAACTGTCTGTAAATCTACTGGTAGAAGTGACAATAGTTGTAAAATGTTTGCCATAAAGAAGGAGTGAGAAAAGCTGAAGTCTTTTGCACACCAGATATCACGTAAGTTGTACTGTAGATAAATGTGAACCCGGAGCTGGCAGGTACTGTATGTGATTAGCTGTCTATCCACTTCACTCTCGTTAGAACAGTAGAAGAGTGTTGATGGGAACAAAGCTCTCCTGCCTTTTCATGCCAGCTTCACCCACCAGATGCCCTTGGCTTAGGGCTCTCCGCCAGCCTGGTATGCACAGTCCCATATAAAGAACTGGAAAGAAGCATAAGAGGTCAGCCGTGTGTCAGATCTTTATGGGGGCCCAGAATTGCAAAGACTTTCGGAGCAGACGTTTCTTTTTATAGTAAGCTTAGCACATGGTGAATTACTTCAATGCCAAGAAAGCATTGACATGGCCAGAATGTAAAGCAGGTTGAGGGAGGCCAGACTCTGTATTACAAGCCTCAGCAGTCCTATGCACAATAAAAAACTAAACTATCTTCTGAAGATACAGGATACTGTGTTGTGTATAAATATGCCGTGTCCTGCAGGGAGAGAAATGCACTGTGCAAAGGTACTTCCACTTACAGTGCCACCTCAAAGCCACACCAGTGCTAAAATAAGCACATCAACAACAAAAATAAACAAAAAAGAAAAACAATCGGGAGACAAATACTTAGATTATATTAAAACAACAATAATTCCGACTACAGTCCACCTCAGGCCCCTACTGCAAACTCAGCCGAGACGAATGCAGCAGTTGGCTGCAGTGCCTTTGTCTTCGCCAGGTGCTTTCAGAGGTTGCCTGATCAAAGATGGCTGCAATTCTAAAGTCCCAGTGTTGAGCCAGTCCACAGTTGTCGCACTCCAGTGTGTCGGGGTCTTGCAGTATTGGGGGTTTTTTCAAGTGCCAGGGTTTGGTATCACTTTTTATAATTTTAAAATAATATTGCTATGGTATTATAAACCAATCGGCGTTTACTAGGAGCTTTTCCTTTGGAAACAAAGTACTTTCTGAACATTCCTCCTGGCAGAGCCTAAGAAACATTTCTCACAGACTGGCACAGCATAATAATCAAAACAAAAAGCAAGAATACATTATAGAAAGGAAAGCAAGCAATGCGATATAATAAATAAAATGTTCTGCATATTGGATGTGAAAGAGTATTATTTCATAAGCAGGTTATGAGGTGCAAAGCCTGTTATATACGCAGGCACAGAGGCGTATTGAATATTGATTGGACTTCACTGCTGCCTCCCATATGCATTCATTTATACGCATTTTATGAGGATACATACTTTGATTTTTTTTTTTTTTTGTTCATTGCCAGTTATGGATTTTATAAAAGTATTATGTGCTTACCAGTTCTTACAGGTTGAACACCAATGCAGCACATTTTCTAATATAAACACAGCTGATGGAATTGCTTTCACTTTCTTTTAACAGATACGATGTACTGTGGCGAGATGAGTGACAAAATTCGTTTATTGTACAAACTGCACATCCCACCTGGTAAGATGCTTTTTGTGATATTTTAGGTGGTACATCAAGTTTGCAGCGAGTGTGTATCGTTGGGAGGGGAGTCCTACTCTGCATCCCCAACATCACGTCTCTGTTCTTGCTTCTTTCCCTTCTAAAAAGGCGGAGTGGTGGCTCCGAGGCTTAAGGATCTGCACTGGCAATCAGAAGGTTGCTGGTTCGAATCCCATAAATGCCAATAGGGACTCTGCTCTGTTGGGCCCTTGAGCAAGGCCCTTAACCTGCAATTGCTGAGCGCTTTGAGTAGTGAGAAAAGCGCTATATAAATGCAAAGAATTATTATTATTATTATTATTATTCTAATCCAGATATTCTAACTGAGATGTGGCTCCTCTCCCATTTGAAGCGTTCTAGTCCTGTAAATGTGGCTATTCATTCATCACATCTAGCTTGACATGTTTTCTAAATAGTGCAGTGCCTGTAAAAAGTATTCACCCCCTGAATGTTTTCATATTTTATATTGGAAATAATATTGGAACACAGTGGATTTGATTTGGATTTTTTTCAAGATTCTTTATTTGTACAAATGCACAAAGGATATGTTACTCGATCTGTCCAGTCAGATACAGTGGAACCTCGGGTCACAACCGTAATTCGTTCCAAAACTCTGGTCATAAACCGAGTTGGTCGTGACCCGAAGTAATTTCCCCCATAGGATTGTATGTAAATACAATTAATCCGTTCCGGACCGTACGAACTGTATGTAAATGTTTATTTTTAAGATTTTTAAGCACAAATATAGTTAATTATACCATAGAATGCACAGCATAATAGCAAACTAAATGTAAAAACGCGAATAACACTGAGAAAACCTTGAACAACAGAGAAAACTAACATTTTAACCGAACCACTCGCTAAAAACTTTTTTTTTTATGAGTTTTAAGCACAGGAAAAAAAATGAACATTTGAAAAATCCGTAATTTATACAAAAACTAACCATAAACAACCAAGAAAACTAACCTTGCATGAGTCAAGTTCTGGCATGAAGGAAGTGAGCAGGAAGCTGGGTGGAGAGGAGGTTACAGTTTTGAGGTAAAGTCCCTCAGCGCAATGCACGTCTGACCGAGAACAATGTACTACAGGGAGAGACTGAACACGTGCGGAAATCATCAGTGCGTACAAACCGGAAGGGAAACTGGCTTGTTCGTCAACTGAGTGTGTGGTCGTGAATAGATGCAAAAGTTTGGCAAACTTTTTGGTCGTAACCCGATTTGTACGTGGTCCGAGACGTTTGTGAACCGAGGTTCCACTGTACTTGAAAGACAGTACAGGTCACCATAGACAATGCACAACACACAAGTACCAGACAGTACAAATACAATGCACAGCACTTACAAGTCTAGGTGGTATGGTGATGGACGTTTAGTGTTCTTTTTCTGTACACTTTGCTTATTCCATCGGGGGCGCACATTATGGGCTGCGGAGGGTCCAGACTGTCTTTGAACTGAGCTTGGATACTAGCATACCTATGGCCTCACCACAGTTTGGAAAAGGGACCGTGCCCAGGGTGAGTGGGTCGCAAAGAATTGCATCAGCCCTGTTGCTACAGCATTTGGTGTATATGGAGTCAATGGTGGGAAAAGGAAAGGCAGTGGTGTGCTCTGTCTGCTTTCACACCCTTTGTGATGATCTCCTTTCCTGGGCTGTGGAGTTCCCATGTAAGACTGTGATCCCTCCTGTCAGGACGCTCTTCGTGGTGCTGGGGTAGAAGCTCACCACTCTTTGTTTCTGCATATCACATCTCTTCACGCACCTGAGGAAGTGAAGGCACTGCTGAGCTGTTTTGATGGTGGTAGTGGAGTTTTGGGACCAGTTGATTTACTCTTGAGATGTGCAGACTGAGGAATCTGAAACTGCACGTTGTCTCCATCAGTGTGCCCCATCGATGCAAACTGGTGAGCGGTTCACCCGTCCCCTCCTGAAGTGCAGAATCATTTCTTTAGTTTTGTTCAAGGTGAAGTTGTGGATTTGATTGTTAACATCATGACAGCAGGTGGTCTCGTCGTTGTTCATATGGAGACCAATGGCTGTGGTGGCGTCAACAAATGTAATCATATGATTTGTGTCAAATCTGGCAGTACAACCGTAAGTGAAACGTGAGTGTGGCTTTGAGCTCGACTTTAATGTCAAAGTGAAAACTTGTAGCGGGGCCACATGGGGCTTTTTGTTTCTATGTAAGTAGGTCCTGTTGAGTGCTTGTTAAATGTGAATGACAACACTGGGTGCACCGATTTCTGTTTGGAAATTGGGGTTTATGGGATTTGTAGTTTGTATGCACTGTACCAATAAAACCAGAAGAGAAGGATGTGGTGGGACTTTTTGATTGTGTCATTTTCCAATCAACATCATCTGCAGCACCTCCTAAACATTTTCAGTTACTGGACATTCGTAGCGAAGAAGGATGGTGCTCGGCCACCAGATGTAAGGATGGCGGTGGGTTCTTTTCCTCCCAATCCAGTCCTTCAATGCTCTTAGATAAGAAGCGCACCTCCAAAGACTATTCTTCTGGACTCCGGTGGTAGGACAGAATTTCACTATCCATATTCCGGGAAGCAGGTTATTGAATAGGAGCATTCCACACTTCTTTCCATCATTTAACCCTAGTTTCCATTTCCAGAATCACTTCCATCATTTACAGTAAGAACTTTATTTGTCCAGGACTGTAATCATCGTCATGTGGGGGTTTGTTTGAGGGGTGTGTTTAGTATTTATTGTATTTGTAAATAGTTATTCTAGCAAATAAGGATCAGTTTATATATGTGTGTGTTTGGTGTGTTTAATCTTAAGGGGCTTTTTCCTGGGTGTTGTTAATATTTGGGGGGCAGAGGGGAAATTCGGAAGGTGTTGGCCTGATTTTATCCATCCCTCATTTTAAAAGCACAGCAGCTTCCTAGCTACGCAAATCTGGTAACACCCTCCGCACAAGCTATAAGCAGGGGATAGGGGTGTGCTACAAACTGATCTTTGCAAAGTGATGTAAATGAATTAATTACAAATGTAAAACACAAAATAATTGAATCCCTTTTATAGGCACTGTATGTATCTGTTTATATTACACTCCTCGCTAGTTATGAGATTCAGTTAGGGGTCAGCCATTCATCCAGAGTATGGAGTAAGTATGGCATTGCTATATAAGCACAGGATTGTCCAGGACAGAAATGAAGTTCTAACTGCAGCCAAGAGCTGGCCGGTGACACTTGGGCCACTGCCACAGAGGGCTGTAAGGCTGGTCAGCAGTGTCTCTCAGTGCTGTTTCAGTTTGTCTACTTGATTAATATGGCACCTTGTTTGTGTACTGTGAACTGCGTTTTTCTAAGAAATCTACCTTTCTATGGTTATAGCTAATATTACACCAGTATTTTGAGCTCTGTTTTCATTCTGTCCCGCACTGAGACACACCTGACCATCATGAAGCAGGCACTGGAACTAATAAGAACGTCGTGCCACGTCATTTCCATTTCCTAACCACCAGTGGAGGGCAAGGCAGGAAAAACTGTGGACAGGATGCCAGTCCATCACCGGATGAACACACACACACAGGCCAATGTAGTATTGCCAATTCACTTAACCTCCCTGTCTTTGGATGGTGGGAGGAAACCCACTCAGACATGGAAAGGAGATGCAAACGCCATGCAGAGAGGACCCGGGACCTAAGCGATGTTCTCCTTAATGAGAGGAGGTGGTTAGAGAAGTATGTCTCCTTACAAATCAGTCTGACCTATGTAAACATCACAAAGTTGGTTGCTTAAAAAAATCAAATCAGAAGAACTAATCATTCCATACACTTCGATGTATTTAAAAAATGAAAACATTTTGGTGCCCCTGACCTGACAGACTGCAAGCCAAGAATGTCTGTCTGATTAAATGTGCTCAGTTAAATGTGTGAATGTAAATCAGCAGCCATGGGGCCCAAGATAAGAACCAGCAAATTACAAGTTTCAGAATGAAAGTCACCAGATTTACTGCAGTTCCACATCATAAACCAAAGCACATCCTGCCATGTAGAGCCAGACGTCAGCCACTCTCAAAATGGCCTGATCAAACCGCAGTAGAACAGCAGCATTCAGATATTGGCATTTTAGTTCAAGGTGCCTAGGAGTTTGTAGGCCTCTGGTTGCTACTTTTTTGTTTTGTTTTGCAGCGGTGCCCACTTCTATACTGAATTAGCGTTTTAATTTGTGAGAGATGTCATTTACAAAGAAAGAATTGTTAACACCACTGTCCTAGTAAAAATAAAACCAAGACATGTATTGCAACATTAACTTGTTTTCAATGTTCTTTTTAAGCTCTCACTGAAAATGACAGCGACAGCCTTTCTCCATTGAAGACTCCCCTACTATCTACCAGCAGACCCTTGTATGTAGGACGGCCGAATGGTAAGTGCTGCCCCCCTTTTCTCTCCATTTCTGAATTACTGACCATCTCCTTGAGCACTGAGAAGTGATCACTCTCAGCTCATACCAGGCGTCTCCCTCTCTGCCTGTCATGGCGGTCTGTCGGCCTGTAGATGGTGGAGGAGCCTAGCCCGTGAGCTGCAGATCTTGAGGATTTAAGGCTCTGTTTGAAAGGCGCTTCTCCAAATCTGAGTTCTGCATTGGTTTCTTTTTATTGCCCATCTCAGCAGAATGATTCTCAGTGTTGGATGAATCTGAAGAGACATTCCATAGTTAAGCTTTCCCAATAACTGATGCAAAATTTTTTACAATTCGTTCCCCTTATTTTGTTACTTCTTCTTACTTCTTACTTGGAAGTGCCCAGACTTTCCATCAAGACCTCAATATTCATGCTGTGACGCCCAAAGGTCATGTGAAAAGACAGTTTCCCCTTGGGGATTAATAAAGCATTTCAAATCAGAAATATTGTGATAATCAATAATCAACTCAACTCAATAATCGCACGTGGGCTCTGAGACGACTGTTCCGATTCATAGGTAGGATGCAACATCACCAATATAGTGGAATGAAAAAAGGCCAACTTTTCAGAAATTTCATAAAAATACAAAGGGAAGAACACAAGAATGAGTAGAACTTGCGGTAGTGAATGTGTAAAGAATAGGAGTGTGTAGCTGCCAATAAACGTGTGCTGAAATCTTTTCTATTAGTTTTTATTGTAATCGGGCATTTTACATAAAAGGCTACTTGAGTTGCTTTGCTTGCAGTAATTCATTGCTGTGCTCCCTTCTGTTTATCAGGTGAGACTAAGAGCTATCAGGAGCAACTGAAACAAATGCTGAAAGACTTAGCCAAAGACCAGGAGAAGAGCGAGGAAGGACTACCTATGATGACGCAGGTAAGGCACTGGTCAAGCAAGTCACGCATTTCCCTTTCCTCCTCTGTCTTGATCTGCTTTGAATCCATTTAGATACTTGGCTTTAAGTGAAACTGCATTTAGTATACAGTATATAAAAAAAAACCAGAACACTGGGTAATCTGCATCAAGTTGTGCAAAAAGGGCACTCAGATGGCTCCTTTTCATCAGGAGAAGCAGCTGTTTAACTCGGTTGTCACTCATATTTCTAAGCTCCTCACTGTGTCACATGCATTAAACCCAACATCTCTGGCCAGAAGCCTCATTTCAGCCTCTTGTACTTTCGGTTTCATGTTTTGGTCACTGCCCAGACAGAACAGAAGATGGGGATGAGGACTGACTGCTAAACTGAAGGCTCTTAGCAACAACACCAAATTGCGGTACACTATTAGCAAAACTGCTGCACTGACCTGTTGTTTAGTCTCACTTTCTCCTCAGGTGTGAACAACATACTGAGACAAGGGGATTGTGTCATCCCAACTGCTTCACACTCAAACACAAATGAATTCTGGTGTAGAGCATTCCCTAGATAGCTGTGAAAGGACCAAGAGTTTGTCAACTGTTCCACAGCCCTCCCACCTCTGAGTTTCTCTTCTTTTCCAGAACCTCAGCATGGGCTTTCCCAGGGTGTGTGACCTCTTCGTAATTAGAACCCCCTCCTCTTTAATTTTTCAGTGGAGGAGGTGGTTCACCACAGCATGCTATTTCTCGGGCACTATCCCCACCTTCTACACAAACCTGAGGGAGCATATTGGGTATGATGCTCTTATAACCCAGTGCTTCCAACATCTTCAGTCGTATTTCATCTCGCCCTGAGGTTTTTCTAGTGTGGGAGCCATTGCAACTTCAGCCACCCCACAACCAAATGCTTTTAGCACAGCCTCCTCCGAGGAGAGCTTATCCAGCCTGGTTTAGGAGATCCTCTAAGTGTTCCTTACACCTCTCAACTATACTCCAGTTGATGTCAACATTTACATAGAATGTCACCCAATCTGCCCCCAGCAAGGCTATTTATCCTTGCAAAGTCTTTGATTGGTTTGCTAGAACTTCTCTAGCGACATAACACCACTGACCTTTTGACCACAGCTCCTGACAACTGCTTCAACTACTGAGGCCTTCAGCTGGGTCCATTAAGGCTACTTGTCCTTCACCTACGAGTGAGTCTCCACTTCTGGAGGTGGGAGTACAACTCGTCTTCTTTTAACCAGTAATCTTTAGCACATCCTCACTACCTTTTTGCGTCTTCCAGGTTTGTCTAGATGGCACTCCATCTGTCAGAGCCTGCTCAACATCAAAAGGCTTTTCACCTTGGTGTGGTACAGTATCCCCTTAAGAGTTGTTAGACCGATTTGGCTATCGGAGTACATCTCCTAAGGGAAGTTGACAAAAGCAGTCAAGAATGACTTTTAAAGAGGGTTCCAGATAAGCTAGCAAGCAGAAACAGTTTCCAGTTTCACTCAAATATACCCAAGTGAAAGATCTTCTTGTCAACTTTTAGAAAATAACAGTTTCCTGGACTGCTCATCATTAACCAAAGTCATAGCGTGGTACAGGCCGGTCTATATATTTGCATGTCCTCCTTCTCAGAGCACAGGCACTTGCTCACAGCTCCTATAATGTATGTTTTCTCTAATTTTAGTCAGCTGTCTATTCTGGCTTGCATCGATAAGGAGGTGGACTTATTTTTGGTAGAAGCGAGTTTGGATTATTGGGCAATTTATTTAAGTATTTACATGACCTCTAGCCAAAGCACAAGGACCATTATGTAAGTAAATGCAGGGCAGACAGGAGTCTGTACAGTACTGCAAGTGCTCAGGATGGCTGGAGAGCTTGCACTAGTAGTGGTTGTAGTCTGTACTTTTAAGGCATCTGGCTTCACATTGTGCTCTATTAGTAGCAACTATAAGGGACAGAAAGAAACAACTTTAATGCAATTACTATGAATGAAAGAAAAAAATCCAAAGAGCAAGCCACAATTCTTGACAGATACCGTCAATACTACTAAATGTATCCTTTAATGCATTCACCATATTCCATTGATATGTAATGTCTAGGTGTCCTTTAGGTATTTTACTTCAAATGCTAACTTTGTTTTTCTGCCCACCAGAGAGAATTTATTCAGTTTTGTAAAACGCTATACAGCATGTTTCATGAAGATCCCAATGAAAATGACCTGTGCCAAGCTATCGCTACTGTGACCACCCTGCTGCTTCAAATAGGAGAGGTGGGCCAACGAGTTCGCAGCCTGGGCAGCTACTCAGAGGTGTCCGCAGGTACCAGCGAGTCCGGAGACATGGCAGTAGGCCCCAGCCTCTTAGAGGATGACTCTTTATTTGTTGACAGGAAAAACTCCCAGTCTCTCTCACTTTCTGACGCAGAATGGACGGTGACCTTTGAGCAGATCTTGGCTTCTCTTCTCACAGAACAGTCACTTGTCAATTTCTTTGAAAAACCACTGGACTTGAAAAACAAAATTGAAAATGCAAAACTAAACCAGTATAATGAGAGAATTAATATACTGCTGATAAAGTAGAATGACAGTCTTCAGGCAGCTAATTAAACATGAATTGCATTTCTGATGACCTACTTAAAATGTGTACAATGAAGGTTACTGTTTATTTAAAATTTGCAGAAAATATCTGTGCTTGTTACCAAGTACAGTGGAACCTCTAGATACGAGTTTAAATCGTTCCAGCACTGAGCTTGTATAGCGAATTTCTCGTATCTAGAACAAACGTCCCCATTGAAAATAATGGAAATCCAGTTAATCCGTTCCGCATCCCAAATATCCATCCATCCATCCATCGTCTCCCGCTTATCCGAGGTCGGGTTGCGGGGGCAGCAGCTTGAGCAGAGATGCCCAGACTTCCCTCTCCCCGGCCACTTCTTCTAGCTCTTCCGGGAGAATCCCAAGGCGTTCCCAGGCCAGTCGAGAGACATAGTCCCTCCAGCGTGTCCTGGGTCTTCCCCGGGGCCTCCTCCCGGTTGGACGTGCCTGGAACACCTCACCAGGGAGGCATCCAGGAGGCATCCTGATCAGATGCCCGAGCCACCTCATCTGACTCCTCTCGATGCGGAGGAGCAGCGGCTCTACTCTGAGCCCCTCCCGGATGACTGAGCTTCTCACCCTATCTTTAAGGGAAAGCCCAGACACCCTGCGGAGGAAACTCATTTCAGCCGCTTGTATTCGCGATCTCGTTCTTTCGGTCACTACCCATAGCTCATGACCATAGGTGAGGGTAGGAACATAGATCGACTGGTAAATTGAGAGCTTCGCCTTGCGGCTCAGCTCCTTTTTCACCACGACAGACCGATGCAGAGCCCGCATTACTGCGGATGCCGCACCGATCCGCCTGTCGATCTCACGCTCCATTCTTCCCTCACTCGTGAACAAGACCCCGAGATACTTGAACTCCTCCACTTGGGGCAGGATCTCGCTACCAACCCTGAGAGGGCACTCCACCCTTTTCCGGTTGAGGACCATGGTCTCGGATTTGGAGGTGCTGATTCTCATCCCAGCCGCTTCACACTCGGCTGCGAACCGATCCAGAGAGAGCTGAAGATCACGGCCTGATGAAGCAAACAGGACAACATCATCTACAAAAAGCAGTGACCCAATCCTGAGTCCATCAAACCGGACCCCCTCAACACCCTGGCTGCGCCTAGAAATTCTGTCCATAAAAGTTATGAACAGAATCGGTGACAAAGGGCAGCCCTGGCGGAGTCCAACTCTCACTGGAAACGGGTTCGACTTACTGCCGGCAATGCGGACCAAGCTCTGGCACTGATCGTACAGGGACTGAACAGCCCTTATCAGGGGGGCCGGTACCCCATACTCTCGGAGTACCCCCCACAGGATTCCCAGAGGGACACGGTCGAATGCCTTTTCTAAGTCCACAAAACACATGTAGACTGGTTGGGCAAACTCCCATGCACCCTCCAGGACCCTGCTAAGGGTATAGAGCTGGTCCACTGTTCCGCGACCAGGACGAAAACCACACTGTTCCTCCTGAATCCGAGGCTCGACTATCCGACGGACCCTCCTCTCCAGGACCCCTGAATAGACTTTTCCAGGGAGGCTGAGGAGTGTGATCCCTCTGTAGTTGGAACACACCCTCCGATCCCCCTTCTTAAAGAGGGGGACCACCACCCCGGTCTGCCAATCCAGAGGCACTGTCCCTGATGTCCATGCGATGTTGCAGAGGCGTGTCAGCCAAGACAGTCCTACAACATCCAGAGCCTTGAGGAACTCCGGGCGTATCTCATCCACCCCCGGGGCCCTGCCACCAAGGAGTTTTTTGACCACCTCGGTGACCTCAGTCCCAGAGATGGGGGAGCCCACCTCTGAGTCCCCAGGCTCTGCTTCCTCATTGGAAGGCATGTTAATGGGATTGAGGTCTTCAAAGTATTCCCCCCACCGACCCACAACGTCCCGAGTCGAGGTCAGCAGCGCACCATCCCCACCATATACAGTGTTGACACTGCACTGCTTCCCCTTCCTGAGACGCCGGATGGTGGACCAGAATCTCCTCGAAGCCGTCCGAAAGTCGTTCTCCATGGCCTCCCCAAACTCCTCCCACGCCCGAGTTTTTGCCTCAGCAACCACCAAAGCCGCATTCCGCTTGGCCTGCCGGTACCTATCAGCTGCCTCCGGGGTCCCACAGGACAAAAGGGTCCTGTAGGACTCCTTCTTCAGCTTGACGGCATCCTTCACCGCCGGTGTCCACCAGCGGGTTCGGGGATTGCCGCCACGACAGGCACCAACCACCTTACGGCCACAGCTCCGGTCAGCTGCCTCAACAATAGAGGCACGGAACATGGCCCATTCGGACTCAATGTCCCCCACCTCCCTCGGGATGTGGTCGAAGTTCTGCCGGAGGTGGGAGTTGAAGCTACTTCTGACAGGGGGCTCTGCCAGACGTTCCCAGCAGACCCTCACAACACGTTTGGGCCTACCACGCCTGACCGGCATCCTCCCCCACCATCGAAGCCAACTCACCACCAGGTGGTGATCAGTTGACAGCTCCGCCCCTCTCTTCACCCGAGTGTCCAAGACATGTGGCCGCAAGTCCGACGACACGACCACAAAGTCGATCATCGAACTGAGGCCTAGGGTGTCCTGGTGCCAAGTGCACATATGAACACCCCTATGCTTGAACATGGTGTTCGTTATGGACAATCCGTGACGAGCACAGAAGTCCAATAACAAAACACCGCTCGGGTTCAGATCAGGGGGGCCATTCCTCCCAATCACGCCCTTCCAGGTCTCACTGTCATTGCTCACGTGAGCACTGAAGTCTCCCAGCAGAACGAGGGAGTCCCCAGAAGGTATGCCCTCTAGCACCCCCTCCAGGGACTCCAAAAAGGGTGGGTACTCCGAACTGCTGTTCGGTGCATACGCACAAGCAACAGTTAGGACCCATCCCCCCACCCGAAGGCGAAGGGAGGCTACCCTCTCGTCCACCGGGGTAAACCCCAATGTACAGGCTCCAAGTTGGGGGGCAATAAGTATACCCACACCTGCTCGGCGCCTCTCACCAGGGGCAACTCCAGAGTGGTAGAGAGTCCAGCCCCTCTCAAGGAGATTGGTTCCAGAGTCCAAGCTGTGCGTCGAGGTGAGCCCGACTATATCTAGCCGGAACCTCTCAACTTCGCGCACTAGCTCAGGCTCCTTCCCCTTCAGAGAGGTGACATTCCACGTCCCAAGAGCCAGTTTCTGTAGCCGAGGATCGGACCGCCAAGGTCCCCGCCTTCGGCCACCACCCAACTCACACTGCACCCGACCTCCTTGGCCCCTCCCATAGGTGGTGAGCCCATGGGAAGGGGGACCCACGTTGCCTCTTCGGGCTGTGCCCGGCCGAGCCCCATGGGTGCAGGCCCGGCCACCAGGCGCTCGCCATCGAGCCCCACCTCCAGGCCTGGCTCCAGAGTGGGGCCCCGGTGACCCGCGTCCGGGCAAGAGAAAACGCCGTCCAAAATGGTTTTTCTTCATAGGAGGTTTGTTTAACCGCTCTTTGTCTCATCCCTCACCTAGGACCAGTTTGCCTTGGGTGGCCCTACCAGGGGCATAAAGCCCCGGACAACAGAGCTCCTAGGATCATTGGGACACGCAAACCCCTCCACCACGATAAGGTGACGGTTAAAGGAGGGGCATCCCAAATATATTAACATAAAAATCAATTTTCCTAACAAATAACACTGATAAATTATATATACTGTAGTCTACCTTTAATAAATAACACTGTTAAATAATATAACTGATTATTAAAAGAATCAAAACAGGTGTCCAAAGTGCAGTAGAGCATTCAATAAATCTTTAATCCTTAAAACAGTTGTGAAGTGGAGGTTTAAAGTACATAAGAATAACAATCCTTTAACACGAGGTTAAAACGTCAACAGGAAGCAGTCTTCAAAAAACAGATGACAATTCCCGGTGCTTCTTCTCTGTTAGCGTCTCACCTGCTTCTCCCATGCGGGCTCTGCAACAGGCGAGACACTTAATGCAGCTGACCTTCTCTACACCGTCCTGCTTCAGCTGTTTGGCTCGCCTGTTCAGCTACACGCGAGCCTGCACTCGCTCACTCTCTCGCACCGACTTCCTACTGCTGCGGATTCCTGCCTCCTCCTGCAACCTCTGTTCTCTCTCCTCTCCTCTCTTTTCTTTTACTTCTTCTCCCCCTTAACCGGCTCGCGCTTCTCTATATATGCGGGGAAGACATAGCAGCTGCTAGGGTTACCACTTTTAATACAAAAAAATAAGGGACGCATACGTATTGATTCAAAACGGGACGTGCAATTTCATTCTCAAATACTGGACGATTCCGTATTTTAAAGGACGGGTGGCAACCCTGCCCAGCCCATCAGCCACAGGACAAATCATGGATGTGGGCAGTTTCCCACCTGTGCACTTAGGTGAGAAACGCAGACACCGCAGATCGCCCTGCGGCTCGCTACAGCTACCACGCCCCCTCGCTAAGCCGCGAGCTATACCCACAGCCTGGCTCGTGGCGTGAGCCAATGCTCGTATTTAGATCTGAATTTTTCGCTCATACTTTCCTCGTATTTTGAATTTCTCGTATACAGCGGTGATCGTATCTCGAGGTTCCACTGTATTGTGAAAAATTTCAACATTGTTTTAATGGTCATCTTTTGTCCATCATGTCTTGCCAATGACCACTATTGTTTCAATGCTGGAAATTGAAACTTAACCAGATCTTGTAAATATCCGATTGTAGCCTTATCATCCACTGTCGTGAAATGTCAGGTGTGCATTGATTGTGCTTTTGACATTGTTTTGTGAAATTTGTGTATTTTGATTAAATTTTTTTTTTTTTACACAACTGATATGATTGCTCCTTTACTCAAATTACAGCTGATAGTTTTATTTTACCATAATGTACTACAGTAAGTTAAAAACTGAAAGTGTAAAACAAACAGCAATACATTTTATATCATAATCACTGATTCAAAAGCAGATGCTTTTCTGCAACTTTACACCATTCTGAACAGCTTTCAATCCAATGCATTGACCGAGGCAGAGTACTGTCAAATCTGCAGTTGGCGATAATCTATGCCAGGGGTCCTCAATCACGGTCCTGGAGGGCCGCAGGTTTTTGCTCCAACCCATTGGCTTAATAAGAAGCACTTATTGCTCAAGTAACACTTCTGCTTCACTTTAGTTGTCTCGCTCGTTAAGATTTTGAACCCTTATTGCTTATTTTAGTCAAACAGCTGTGTTCTTGGTTTTTAATTGCTCCTAATTAGCAATAACCTGCAAATGACAAAAGAGCAGCATTTCTCCATTTAGCTTGTTACCATTTACACCAGTGTGTATTTATCACGCACTGTTGGGTTTAATTAAATACTTGGAAGGAAAGTGCAGAGGAAAAGGTGAAGGACTAAGAATTACTCATCCATTTTAGCCTTCAGATCATTTGGAAGATATCCTTAGAAAGGGGAAGAAAATTTGGCTGAGAATTATCCGACATAGCAGAGTTAAAGCACTAACAAGCCATGACATTAAATTGGCAAGAATTGCTTTCTAATGAACTCTTTTAGGGCTAATTTTTTTTTTGTTTCTTTTCTCCCAGGGCTGAATATTTTTCCAAAAACTAACTTTTTAAAAAAAAGATCACAAAGCAATTGAAATCAACAAAAAATATTTCCTTTTGACAAATGTTACTGTCATGCATGTTGTATGAGCCTGCATACTCTATGATTTCACATACATATCACATACATTTTACACAGCAAAGTCCTGCAAAGTCTGATCTCGCTCAAAGCAGCCAATTTCAGTCATTGCCACACTGCACTGCTTACCATACGTGTTGCTTTAGTGCCTACTTTTCAATTGTCTGTTGCTGCACTTTCTCACATATATTGTTAGTGTGTACTGTACAGAGACAAGTCACCCGTTTGCCATCGTGCCATGCCACTGCCACCAAGTTTTCTGCCTGCATGAAAACCGTATTGTCACCTCTTTTCATCTTCAGACTGTCTGGCTTCAACTGTGAAGGCATGTGTCTCCTGTTCACCATCACTGTGCCACAAGCTCCAATTCCTCTGCTCTGTAGCTCCATGAACAATTCTGGGCATGTATAAAAATTGTCCAAATGTACACAACATGACCCAAATGTTCATAGCCCTGAAGCAGCTCCAGCACAACCTGACTTGTCAAGGGACAGTTCTCTCTTTGAAATACTTTCCTGTATATGTAATTACTTTCAGGCAGAAACCACTGTTTGCTTCTGCCAGTACAAAATCCTTTATGCCATACTTTGTGGGCTTGTCTGGCATATATTTGCAGAAAAAAAGGTGTCCCTTTTATTTTATCATAGATTCATGCACAGACAAATCACGCCAGGCTGATAAAATTGTTTCTATGTTGGTTCCACAATGTCAAGCAGGGGCTGAACTTTATGCATGACGTTAGCCCGGCTCACCCCATGGGATTTGCTTCTGTTTATTACAGAAGTGAATAAAACGTTGCAGCATCACGTACCTATCATCACGCTGCATAACCTGTCCAAAGCCAACAGGGGACCAAGCACGTTTGGACCAATGCTCCCTGAAGTTATATCAGCAGTTCTGTCCCATCTCTATTTGTAATGCCACAGCGCGCTTCATCTCGTCGTTTGTTGTGGGTTTCCACTTTGAAAAACAAGAATGTGATGCAAGTGCAGCCCGCGATTCAAAAAATTTCTCTGCGTGCCTGTTTGTCTCGTCTGACAGTAGCTGAAAAGCAGCATCAGGAGAGAGCAGCCTGAAGTAGTTCAGCAGCTGGTGATCTGTCGTGTCTAACAGCAAGCCATGCCGTCTTGTGAAGTCACGGATCAATGTCTGTGTATTCCTCCCATGTGAACCTCGCCGTAGATGCATCGGCTGCGCAAATTCGCTCAGCTGGCGCGATTCCTGATCACAGTCAATAAAATCCGATTCTGAAAAATCAGAGTCCGACTCCGCGATAATGCGCAAAACATTGTCTGCCGAGTGTTTTCTTTTCTGCACTCGCTTCGCTCCCTTGTGACATGGCGATGCCATCTTGCCATTGTTTACATTTCGCAACTCACGCACACGTAAGGATTAGTTGCCGAGTCAATGAGTCTAGCATTCCTCCAAGCACAGAGGGAATGCCTGCGACGTGATAGTGAGTTTTGTCGCCATTAACAGCTGATTGTCGCCCTCTATCCCTGGATGTCGACTTTTGTCGACATTCGCCCTCAACCCCTCCTGTCGACAAAAGTCGACATCCGCCCTAAGAGTTAAGCAACCAGGTCAGAACAAAAACCTGCAGCCACTGTGGCCCTCCAGGACTGTGATTGAGGACCCCTGATCTATGCTAATGTGTGCTGCACTATCTTGATGGCACTTTGAACAATGTATTCCAAAATGGTTTGTGTTAATCTGCACAGTGGCTGGGCTATGGCACACACTAACCACACCATGCTGGTTGCTAAAGTTTTGTGATCTACAGTTTGAAGAGAAAAAAATACAGCAAGTAGACCCTCTTTTGTGCTCTCACATCAATTCCACTACTCTGGTCATCCCAACAGGATCACTGTCTTTGTGGGTTTTCCAATCACATTTTAAATTGCAGGTTAGGTGGACTGGAAACTCAAAATGGTACCCTATGAATGCCTGCCCGATGCTGCCAAATATCTCCTGTGACTAACGTTGCGTTAAGTACGTTGATAAAGGGATTGGGTTTTATAGTCACAACCCTGCTTACTCACTCCAAGTGTTCACAAAGTGACACAACCTGATGACCCCTGCTGTAATGCCACAAAAGCTATGAAAACAGCAAATTACATTGATGCCCATATGCTTTCAAACGTGGAAGATTTCAAATGTATCACATACTTGTTAAAGACTCCACAGATTTGTTCCTTTTTATCCCCATACACATCCCTCAGCTGATGTAAATAACAGCAGCAGAATTCAATTTGTGTTTTATAAATTTATTTCACTTAACAGCATTTCAGTTTTCATCAACATTTACTGTCTGCAGACCTGAAACAAACAAAAAAAAAATTAATGCATTTTTAACAAAAAGATTAAACATTTCAAGTTTTGCTGGGGCTGTGATTCAACACTCAACAAGGTGTTATCTTCAAGGCACAATGTACAAAATGCCAGTAATCAAAGCATTCAGTCCACTTTTATTCCTGCATGCTGCAGTCAGAGCTGAGGAGAGCTGGAGTATAGCCCAGAAATGCTCAAGACAGAAAATGAATTAAATTCTCCTTTTCAAATAACTCAAAGTACAAGAAAATGAAACACACAGATCTAAAACAATCTGATTTTATGAAGTAACACAATTTACTATGATGGATCACAGGATGGTAACTGCATTACATGCGACTTATTTTTAAAAGTAGAAACAGAAAGCTACTGCACTCTTTAATTTCATTTTTATCCTGATATTAAAATTACTGTCTTCATGTCACTAAAGCCAAGATATTGCCAATTCATTTTTTATATTTTCATTTGTAATATCTTACTTGACCGGCAAAGCTTTTTAGGATACTTGACATTAACTACCTTCAATACCAAAGTAATACAAAATAGGGGGCAGTGGGTTATCCTTAAAAAGAAAAAAAGAAAAAAAACAAAAACCCACATGTACTGTATAGTGGTTGAAAAGGTGTCAGACCAAAAAAAAAAGTCTACTCTTGCCTCATTTTCAAACACGTCTAACTCAATCTTGCCTCTTTGTCACAGTTTAAATGCATTTGCCTACAAATCCAGTTCAGAAGGAGACTCTAGCACAATTACTACATAAAAGCTATAGCTCTATTCTCCATCAAACCATCTCTGCTTACTTTTCATGGACAAAATAGTATCCAACCTTTTAACAAATGTTTTCTAAATTATTGTCAAAATCTAATGCAAAAAAAAAAAAAAAAAACACACACACCCCTACACAAGCATCAATAATCAGTCTGCTTACAAACCACATTAGTATGAAACAAAATGTAAGGAGCTAACCTTTAAATGTCGTGACTGGAACATATGTAACCAGAGTGTACAGTTTGTTAGGAGAGTCTTCATCTTCATTTCGTTTCCTGGACAAGCGTACACGAATGCGATAGGGAACATTTCTGAAATAAGATTTGAAAAGATAGCAAATGATTGCACAGCAAAAAAAAAAAAAAAAAAAAATCCTAATCTGCAATGTGAAAAACACTGGAGAGTAATCTCTGAAACAGTATCATTTTACTTTCATTTAACAAATGAATACCAAGGAAAGTGGTACAGTAAACACAAACAAAGATCAAACATTGCTTGTTCACTACCAAAGACAAGTCATGCTCATGCTTTTTACTCCCCTGTCATTACTATGTAAAAAGACTTTAAACCTAGGATGGTAATCGCTGTCATGCACCATTTGAAAAAAGTTGTTACTATTGATCACTGGTGTACCTTGCAACCATTTCCTCCCTTCACAAGATACATGTACAGGACGTACCACCTGATCACAGGCTTCAAACACTTGTTAAAATCAATGTTTATTATTCCAGTGCTTCTCAAATGTTATAACCCAAAAGCGGGTCACAAGTTGCTATTGTTTATAATGGTTGTGAGTGGGTTGCTGCTCCAACATGGTTGACCAACCCCACTCTGATGGCAGTGGTTGATTTACCAAAGGGGACAGCCCTGACGATGGCACTTGATTCCCCAAGAGGGGATTAACATGGTGGGACATGAAGTCACATGGGGGAAAAAGCAGGTCACAACACCACAAAAGCTTGAGAAACAAAGGTTGCATTATTCCTTACTTGACTCAGCTGCCAATAAAAAAAATACATGTCTTAATGCATTTCCCCCCCCCCCCCCAACTATTTATATTTGGGGTGGGTGATAAGAGTAAATCTAATGCAGAGAGCAATAGTTTAACGAAGGATTCTCTGCTGGACCTTTCTACAAGCCGACAGTTAACTCTTTTCAGGGGAACACTACTAATGATAGAATATTCACAAACCTGCTTAAACAAACTCACAGTGGGTCTGGGAGGTGTGTGGAACCTTTCCTGCTAGTATTGGACAAAACACCAGTTCATCACAGGACCCACTCACATACTACTACAGATAATCAATGTAACACACAATGCTTGTTAGTAAACTTAATTTTTTTTTTCTTTTCTTACAGTAATCCACAACAGACTGACAGTTTGAAATTCTTTTTCCCTTCTATACAAGGTTCAAGTTACAACTAAAATTTTAATCAGTCTTTGGGAACTTGGTTCTGCTGGTGTTGCAGAAGGAAAAAAGAAAACAATGCTTTATTCAGAATACTTTTACAACATTACAGAAGAAAATTAAAATATTTGTGTAAAATAGAACCAACAGTTACACCTAAGAAATAAAAGAATATAATCTTAAACCCAGAAGTTTAAAAAAATCTCATGTTATTTAAATCATACTATTTAGTTTATGGTTTGTTTTCTTGGGAATTTAGAGGAAACTTTAAACCAGTGATTACATTACTTAAATACATATGCAAAGAAAAACGTAACTGCAACAGGTTTCCTTTAAGAAACCACATCATCTAGCTGCCTTCCTGCCTGCTTTACAGTGGGAGAATGGTCACATACCCTGCTCCTCTCAAAATTGTACCCTGTGCGAGTATGCATATAAGCCATTCATATACCTGTTGTATACCATATTAGGATAATATACTATTATTCAAAGGGTTCTTCCCAAATATTTATCCTTAGAGATGGAACAAAAGGTACTTGTTAAAAACTTGCAATGTAGTATGCCCTTTGGACAAGTCTTCAACCAGCAGGCTTCTAACGTGTCCCAGAGTTCTTTCAACTGGCATTAGCTGTACTGTGTGAAATATTGTCATACTGATCATGTTAAAAAATGCATTTTTCACTTAAATTTTGAAAAGTGCCCTCTGGTAAATATGCAAGAAAGAAAAAGCCATGCAAAAATTTATAGATAACCCAATGAAACTTTGGTAAATATATTCCAACCTGCAAATTAAACTATGAAATGTATAACTTGAACCATTAATTCTTGGATCACCAACTGTTGGATTGTGTTCATATATGAATAGCTTTTAATCTTTAGTCCCCCATTTAATGAAGCAGTTTTAAGCATAAGGGAAAACAATACAGTTGAATACTCCAATAAAATCATTTATACACTAGAAGAAGTGCAAATTAGGCATCTCCACCCTCATTATGGTGCTACATATAGATATGATGATCTGTGTAGCAGTACTTGGGGTATGTTATTTGTTAGAAAGAAAAAAGTAGAATTAAGTAATGAGTTCTAGTAAATGCATAATGAAATACTTGCCGATAAAAAATATACTGCAAATATTGCCAAATTCATGACCTTTTTCATTTAAATGGACTGCATACCACAAATGTTAGCAATCCTTTGAAGGTTCCTATACAATAAAACTTCTCCACATATTTAAAATCATATGTTTGGATTTGTTTTTGTTCACACAATGTTACAGTGAAGAAAGCTTAATATGAAAAATACAGTTAACAAGCATTGCCATAATAAAATCAAGTAGTCCAGCAAACTACTGGTAAGTGCTCTCTTTAACTCCAATCTGACTGGAGCACCTGAATCAACTCATACTGAAATTCACAACTGATATAAACAAACAGGAAGCAAAGAAGCAGATAAGCTCGGCTAAACTCTCTCCCCATAAGCAAGCACCTGCAGATGCTTCCAAATTTTTCTGCTCCTGTCCCGACTGGCTGTTGCTAATGTCTTAAAAGGGGCGTAATCAAGCTCTGCATGATTTAAAAAAAAAAAAAAAAATGGCACAAAGTTTAACCACATTTTCCCTACCACCATGTACCTCATAGTGCCATCCAAATATATATCCAGAAAAATCAAGATAATTTGCATACTGTTCATACAAACAAACAAATATTGTTTGATGGCACCACTACAAACATGAAGTCAAATCACCAATGGTAAAGATTAGATCGGATTTGTATTTGGCTGCGGAGGTGAGAGGACACTGGCGTTGATTGTTCACCGCTTCTCCCTCTGACTCTTTGTTTAATGTTTTTATGTTTAATGTTTTTACTATTATTTATATTTTACTAACTTTATTAATTTACTATTTTTCTTTTAGTGTTCATTAGTAAGTTTCGTATTTTTTCTGAAAGCTTTCTTGTACTGTTTTAATCATTTGCCGTAGATTTTACGGATTTTATCAAGGTTTTGTTGCCTACTCACTTGCTGCCTGGATATACTGTTCTACCGTTTGCTGTGGACTTTATGGATTTTATTAAGTTATGTTAAGGTAAGCTTTTTGTTGTCTACTCACCTGTTGCCCGGATATACTGCGTTAGATTTTCGGCGCTGTCTGGACAGCATTCCTCCCTACCTCTTCAGTCTGAATGGCGTTCAGTTATTCTAACTCACAACTCCGCCGACTTAATCCTGCAACCACTCTTGAAATTAACATCTCCATCATCAAAGAACTGGGACTTTTTCGCCGTCCTCGTTACATTCACAGAGGATCCAGCCGAAAGTTCGTCTTCCATAACCACCCAAAGTGTTCTGCTACCAACATTCCTTCTTTCTGGTCATCAGAGCACAGTCGCTCCAATTACTATCAACACTGGAAGTATCGTGAGATCTCTGGACTCGAGCATGGGATACACCCGAGCCACTGACAGAAATATCGCGAGGTCTTCACATCCCCGGCTGGATTTATTTTGTGGAATGGATTCTAAGCTGCGTGGAGTGGATTTTAATGTTCTTCGTCCTGTACAGAGATTTACTTCACAGTCATTGGTTAAATTTGAACTATTCAATTCTCAATCTATCAGCAATAAATCCATACGGATTGAAGAACACATCAGGGAAAAAGGACTTGACTTCATGTGTCTGACAGAAACCTGGCACCAGTCAGAGGTTTACTCTGCCTTAAATGAAGCCTGTTCACTTGGCTACAGTTACTTGGAGGCAGCTCGCAGCACTGGGCGTGGTGGTGGACTAGCTGTTATCCACCGTCAGGACCTGGGGTTGTCCCCTATCTCGATACCTGCAATATCTTCCTGTGAGTGCCTTGCATTTAAATGTAAGCCCCCGTTTCCCCTGACTGTTCTCCTTATCTATCGACCTCCAAAACCCAATTCTGCCTTTATTCCGGAAATTACTGATCTTTTCACAACACTCTGTGCTACTTCTGCCAACATCATAATCTTAGGAGATATAAATATTCATGTTGACAATCCCACAGGTTATCTCACTGCTGATTTCCTTGAGCTGCTAGATTCTCTCAACCTACAACAACATGTTGATGTTCCCACACATTCTAGGGGTCACACTCTTGACTTGGTCATTTCAAACTCTGCCCCAATCAGGAATCTACAGGTATTTGATCTTGGTATTTCAGACCACAAAGTTGTGTCATTGGAGCTGCCCTTTTTCTCCTCCCGTATCAAACCAAAACGACAGATCTACTTCAGAAATCTGAAGAATATCAATGTGGATGCCTTGGACCTTACATTTCTCTCCTCTGACTTTATCAGCTCCCTCTCTGTTGCTGACCTCATGGATTTTTACAACCAGTCCCTGAGCAGTCTCCTGGACTTCCACGCCCCTTTAACATCTAGGTCCGTCTCATTCTCGTGCTCAGCACCTTGGTATACCTGCGAGCTGCGAAAAATGAAGGCGGCTGGGCGTGTCCTTGAGCGGCGGCTCAAGGCCTCTGGGTTGACTGTCCATAAACAGGCTTACAGAGAACACATGAGAGCGTATGCAGAAGCTCTGAAGGTTGCACGGTCCAAGTTTTATTCCACCATCATCAGAAATGGCTCCAGCAACCCTAAAAAACTTTTTTCAACCATAAATCATCTTCTCAAACCTCCTTTACCTGACCATTCTGAGACCACTGATGACAGATGCAACATGTATATCAACTTTTTTAAACAAAAAGTTGATAATATCTGTTTACACCTCTCTACCAAGGATATCTTGCCCTTCCCAACTGTTGACTGATTGTCTGAGACCGTCCATCCTCTTTGCTCTTTCTCTGTTGCCACACGGGAAGAGGTGGAGGATGTCATCAGGAAAATGAAACCGTCTACTAGTTCCCTGGACCCTTTCCCCTCACCCTTGCTGAGGGCCAACATTTCTGCCATCTCTCCACTTATCACCAGGATAATAAATCAGTCCCTCCTGGCTGGCCATATTCCTTCTGCACTAAAAACTGCTGTCATCAGACCTCTACTGAAAAAATCCACCTTGGATCCTGAAGTTCTCTCCAATTATAGGCCCATCTCCAATCTTCCGTTTCTCTCCAAAGTTCTGGAAAAAATAGTTGCAGCACAACTTCACGATCATCTCAAACTGAACAATCTGTTTGAAAAGTTTCAGTCTGGTTTTCGCCCTGGCCATAGCACCAAAACAGCTCTGGTCAAGGTCACCAATGATCTTCTGATGACGGCAGATACTGGTTCACCTTCACTACTTATCCTCCTTGACCTGACAGCTGCTTTTGACACAATAGACCATAACATCCTTCTTCACCGCCTGCAATACACTATTGGACTCTCAGGAATTGTTCTAAATTGGTTTACATCATACCTGACTGGCAGAACTGAGCATGTCGCCCTTGGCAGCGCAAAGTCCCACACCCACAACGTCACCTGTGGTGTTCCACAGGGCTCTGTGCTGGGCCCTATCCTTTTTACTATCTACATGCTCCCCCTTGGAACTGTCATTGGCAGACATGGTTTATCGTTCCATTGCTATGCCGATGACACTCAGCTTTATCTCAGGACTACTCCCACCTCCTCTACTGCTCCTCTGCCAACATCTACATTGTCTACCTGCCTAGAGGAGATAGAGGCATGGATGAGGCTCAATTTTCTTCAGTTGAACAGATCCAAAACAGAAGCCATCTTAGTTGGTACATCACATCATCTTCGCTCTTCTACCATCACCAGTATTACTTTCTCTGGCCAAAATATTCCTCTTTCCACATCTGTTACTAATTTGGGTGTTAGAATGGACTCCCAACTTACTTTTGACACCAAAATCAAATATCTCTGTAAGTCATCTTTTTTCCATCTCAAGAACATCGCCAAACTCCGCCCATTACTCACCCTGGCAGATGCAGAGAAACTCGTCCATGCCTTTGTCTCTTCCAGGCTGGATTACTGTAATGCACTCCTCATTGGGATTCCTGGCAAGAGTATCCAGAGACTCCAGTATATTCAGAACAGCGCTGCCAGGATCCTGATGAGGGTGCGAAAGTATGATCACATCACCCCAATCCTGAAAACCCTTCACTGGCTCCCTGTTTCATTCAGAATAGAGTACAAGGTCTCCTTCTTACCCATCAGTGCATTTATGGACATGCCCCTCTTTATCTACAGGAACTCCTTACCCCTCATAACTCCTTATGTTCCCTCCGCTCTGTACACACTAACACTCTTCAAGTCCCCAGAACTAAGCTCAGCAGCATGGGTGACAGGGCGTTTTCATCGGTGGCGCCGAGGCTGTGGAATGCCCTCCCTGATTACCTGAGAGCCCCACAGTCGACTGAGGCCTTTAAGCGAAACCTAAAAACTCATCTATTTAGAAAGTCATTTTGTTAAAGTACTTCATAGACTCTTCTGTTTTTTTTTTTTTTTTAATTTTATTATTCTATTTTTACTCTGTAGCACTTTGGAATTGCTAAAATATAAAGTGCAATATAAATAAAATTTATTATTATTATTTATTATTATTATAATCTCTCTTTACTATACATTCACTCATTAACAAAACCACTATTTCCCCGTTTAGTTAAAAAAGCTGTAAATTTGACAGGATAGTAAATCTAGGGTGCTAGATGTCCACTAAGAAAGGGACATTTCAATATACCAGTATTCACTTGTAACCCACTTGATGTCTTTATCCAAGACGATTTACAACATTCAACATACAATTGGTTGCATTTCTTTTGTTTTTCCAATTGGAGCACAGACAGCCAGCACATGTAGCAGGATTTGAACCCGCAACCTCAGGCTATGAAGATGTAGGTCCCAAGTCTTAACCACTACACCACACTGCCCACAACTCCAAATCTCATTTAAAGAAAAGCACTTAGTTACATAGTACTTCTTATACACCCAATTAACTGATAGCACGATAACCGAGTCCCATAATTTTACGAAATTTCCCAGGCAAAGTCAGGTTTATATACTGAAACCAATAACCACCAGTCTTACTCTGGAAAAAAACGAGATAATTAAAATCCTTTGCCACTATATAAATCAAGAAACTAAACATTACAATAACCCAAAATCGGGTAATAAGAATAGTGATAACATCCAGGATGATGGCAATGATTGCTCATCATTCTCCAGTCCAAGTCATACTCTGGGGTTTGAAGTTCAACCATCGAAGACTAAAAATATAGTTAAATATATTCTTAAATGCTTGTGAATATAAACCTTAAAACCCATGGTGATATCTTAAAAGCAGGATCAGAAAGGCTGTCAAGTTGGAGATGGCTTCACTTACTTGCCTGTAGTTAACCTCCATTGCTGTGGATCAATAATTTTGCTACAATTTAAAGACTTGCTATTGGGACAATTGTAATCTTAACTAGATTACTTAACCAAAATGAAAAGGTCAAAGTGAAAATAAATACAAATTTTACAAGACGCATTAAAATACTAGGAAGAACTGCATTGTTTAGGGATAAAATACATTCCTCTAAACTTTTGAGAATTCAACCTCTTTCAAACATGCATGCTATACCAAGAGCTGACTGCTTATAGTATGGTTAACTTGGCCTGAATGTATGAAAGGGGCCAAGAAGTCATCTTAACAATTACTTCCTTCAGCAGCTAGCATTGCTCTGTACCTGAACTAAAACGCTTCACCTCAAATTACAACCTGAATTAAACGGTTATCATAATATACAGTAAGTGTTTAAATTCTGATGGTCTGTCACCCCCATCCAACTCAGATTCCTGACTTATGACAGTTGTTACTATAATAAACTATTATGGCAAAATCCATTTCCAAATTTAAAGGCACACCAGATCTATAGAAATACATAAAACTACCATGGCATAATGACAATCCAAATCAGTCAACCAAGTTTTGGCAAATGCTTTTCTGTGTAAGTGCTTTATAATATAACAAAAAAAGCTATGGAAATGGAGAGAACAGGAGCTCACCTCTTATAGCTGTGAAATTCTGGCTAGGCAAACTTTTTACGAATTATCAGTAAGAGTTGTTTGAAAAATGTCTATTGGTAGAGAGATGTGTATTTTCAGAAATAATCTAAAATATCAGGCAGTGTGGTTAAGGTTTTGAACTTCAAACCCTGAGGTCGTGCGTTCAAATCCCATCACCAACATTGTGGAAAAAATAAATGTAGCCAATTGCATCTCAAATGTTTTAAGTCACCAAATAGATAGATAAATAAGTGGTAGTAGTAATAATAGAGTAGTATTCCCTAGATGCAATCTGCACAAGTTCATTAGAAGGTACAGGCAGAACTATGGCCAAATATATATTCATCTTTTGGATAGTTCTGTATTTTTTTTTTTTTTTTTTTTTTTAAATTGTGTGATGTGATCGAAATTGACCTAAATAAATATTTGAACATCTGACAACATATTCCAGGCTGTTGGCTGCTACAGCTGCATCATCTACAGACCATAGACGGTAAAAAATTAAATTAAGAGTTTAGAGAATTTACAGATAGCCTATATAAATTGTGTGAAGGGTTCCACAAATTGGGAAAGGTTATAGAACATTTTGGAACTTTGCTTTGAGAGCTGCAATTCTATAAAATACTATAACATTATGTGGCTAACTTCAAACATCGCAAAAACAAGGCCTATAATGAAGGCTGCTGCTTCATCACCTCAGACCACAGATTCAACACACCCTCGACCCTCTGCAGTTTGCATATCAGTAGAAGGTGGGAGCGGAGGATGCCATCATCTATATGCTACATCGATCCCTCTCCCACTTGGACAGAGGCAGTGGTGCTGTAAGAATTATGTTTCTAGACTTCTCTAGCGCCTTCAACACAATCCAACCTCTGCTCCTTAGGGACAAGCTGACAGAGATGGGAGTAGTTTCATTCCTTGGTGGCATGGATTGTGGACTATCTTAAAGACAGACCTCAGTATGTGCGTCTTGGGAACTGCACGTCTGACATTGTGGCCAGCAACACAGGAGCACCACAAGCGACTGTACTTTCTCCGATCCTGTTCAGCCTATATACATCGGACTTCCAATACAACTCGGAGTCCTGCCACGTGCAAAAGTTCGCTGATGACACTGCTATCGTGGGCTGCTTCAGGTGTGGGCAGGAGGAGGTGTATAGGGACCTAATCAATGAGTTTGTTAAATGGTGCGACTCAAACCACCTACACCTGAACACCAGCAAAACAAAGGAGCTGGTGGTGGATTTTAGGAGGCCCAGACCCCTCATGGACCCCGTGATCATCAGAGGTGACTGTGTGCAGAGGGTGCAGACCTATAAATACCTGGGAGTGCAGCTGGATGATAAATTAGACTGGACTGCCAATACTGATGCTCTGTGTAAGAAAGGACAGAGCCGATTATACTTCCTTAGAAGGCTGGCGTCCTTCAACATCTGCAATAAGAGGCTGCAGATGTTCTATCAGACGGTTGTGGCGAGCGCCCTCTTCTACGCGGTGGTGTGCTGGGGAGGCAGCATTAAGAAGAAAGATGCCTCACGCCTGGACAAACTGGTGAGGAAGGCAGGCTCTACTGTTGGCATGGAGCTGGACAGTTTGACATCTGTGGCAGAGCAACGAGCGTTCAGCAGGCTCCTATCAATTATGGAAAATCCACTGCATCCACTAAACAGTGTCATCTCCAGACAGAAGAGCAGCTTCAGCGACAGACTGCTGTCACTGTCCTGCTCCACTGATAGTTTGGGGGAGGAACGATCTTCTCAGTCTATGCGACTCTTAAATTCCACCCGTGGGGGTAAACATTAACAGTATACAAAGATATTGTCTGTTTTTTACCTGCATTATTATCAATCTTTAATTTAATATTTTTTTTGTATCAGTAAGGTGCTGCTGGAGTATGTGAATTTCCCCTTGGGATTAGATTAATAAAGTATCTATCTATAAATAAAAAACAGATTCAGTAGGCAGAAACACATTTCAATCCTACTTCCATTTAAAACCCAGCTATCAGTGAAAAAATAAAAGATCAATGCATTTCTTAAATAGTGAACATACTTTTTAATAATTGTGGAACAATGCACATCAGTGCGCTGATACCTTATTTTTTTCATATGGACTTGTAGGTTTATTCTTCCATTGTGATGTGCCGTTTATTCTTTAAATATGCTGTAACTGTCGAATTATTTTAACCTTCAGACTGGAAAGAGGCCAATTAAAGCAAAAGGTAGGATACTGAATTTTTAGACCTTGCATATTATTGGAAATTACCACTTTGTTTCCCATAGTTTCACTACCAGCTGATACTTTGAGAAGACTAAACACCCCCTCTATTTTATTTGCCATTTACTAGACAAGACTGACATTTTTCTATATAAGACAAAGAAAAAGAGCACACAGACTTCTGAATATCAAGCATTTTGCTGCACAAGGATAGCCGGCATACTGTTGGAAGAAAGCACCCATCAACTTCCACTATGATGTCACTTCAGCAAGACAGTATCAGCCTCACCTGTCCATCTTACCCTGGAAGGGCTCAGGGAGCCATCGGACAGTCTATCATCAATTACTGATTTATAAAGTACGTTTCTCAGCATGATTTGCCAAAGCAATTTTTTAGTACTATTTCTAATATGAAAGTTTACTGGTGAAAAGTTTTAATACAGAGGGATATAGGTGGTAGTAAAATACTAACTATATAGTAATAAATTGATCTTTGTTTGCCATAATAAACATTTAACTCTTAAGTCTGTCAGTTTCTAGTTAAACTTCAGCATGGAAATGTAACAGTTACATATTTTATGCAAACATTCTGGATATTATGTTAATAAATCACATATCCTATTGCCTTTTTCAAGACACAAGTACATACACGATAAGAAGTTACAGTAAAGAATGGTATAATGCTCAAGAACAAAGGTTTGACTAAAATATAAGCCAAGAAATGCATCTGGATGCACGTTGCAGTCCCTCCAAATTACTACAGCTGAGAAGTTAGGATGAGTAAGAAAATTAAATTGACAAATAAAAACTAAATATGGCCTATAAAAAGTCTTGATAAGGAATATAATGTTCCATAGTTCTGCAGTAAAACAAATTTTAAACAAAAGTTACATTAGTAACTTGTCAGTAGCCTACCATGGTGATAAAATAGGCCAGTTCTAAATGTTCATTCCAAAATAAAATTGCTACAGCATTTAAAAACTCCCACAACAACCAGACACTAATGGCTACATCTTGATGCAAAATTGACAAGCCTATACCCTTAGTTTCTTCTTTTCTTGGTGAAATACTTGCTTCTTTGAAAAATGGAGTTCATAGTGTATTAAGACACCTGTCACTTGCATAAAAACACACTCAACTACGTGGACCATCTATAATGCAACTGCATTACTTGCAGGAACATTACAGCTATAAACCCACTATAGCATTAAGCCTAAACAAGCTTGTTTAATAACCACTACAAAACATTAAAAGGATATTAAGATGTCAAAACTACACAAACGACGAGAAAAATGTAGTAGGAGACATGGAAAAAACATTGGCACACTACATCAAATGTTTTCATGATATAGGGTGCCTCCAGGCTGTACACACTGTTACCTTTACAAAATTTAACCAGGTAACTTTAAATTCATATTCTCAAAATGCTTGTAGTTTTCACTGCCAAAAACAAGCATTAAGATTATTTCTTGGTGGAAAAATAAAACAAATTTACAGGTGTTCCTATACCCCGAGGTGACAATTTACTTTCCAAAACCGTTATCCAAATAGTTCGGCCCATCATTATGGCTGCACCATATTCACTTAACATTGACAGCAGTATATAACCCAAATGGGAGCTAAAAATATGCACTCCCTGCATTATATTTAAATTAAACCGGTACCGTACAATTTTTACATAACCACTGTTTAACAAATCGATTTACAGTACTATGCTTCCAACGCAATAGACTACATTGCTCAGTATACTCCTCAAGTCAATTATCAGGAAGTGCCCAGTTTTCTAATCATCCTACAGATAATCCCATAAAACGATTCACGTATACAACTAGTGAACATACCTTATACCCTTCGCCCAGACAGCCTTATTCAGACGAGTATCAATGCGGACGTCAGGAGTTCCCATCTCTTTCATCGCAAACTTGCGAATTTCTTTAAGTGCACGAGGAGCACGCCGCTTGAAGCCCCTGTAACAAACACAAATATACATTTTAAGACGTTTTCCAGCAGCCCTGGTAGGACATTTTCAATGACAACCCGTTTAATACTTGTAAACTTAGATTAAACATATCAAAGTGTCAGGTAGAAAAGTCCATAAATCAACCCAGTCTGTCACCTTTAACTAAATGCGTTCTGCAAAACGGGTGATAAACAACCTACCTGGAACTTTTGTTCAAAACGTTAACGCTAATTTGATTAGGCAGTTAGTAATTCTAACTCGTCGAACAAACGTTCACAAATCTAAAAACAAGTTTGGGAGAGGAAGTATCTACTTGTCAACCGATTCTCAGATGACACTCACACTCCGTGGATGCGCTTGTGGACGTTGATGGTGTACTCTCTCGTTACCACCTCATTGATGGCGGATCGGCCTTTTTTCTTCTCGCCACCTTTCTTAGTTGGAGCCATCTGTAAAGCGAAAAGAAGTGACTTAAAATTCACAAGCAAAACATAGTATTATTTAAAAAAAATGTTACATCATCCATGATACAGTACAGGCCCTTACTATCAATACCGCACTCAACTACTATCCAGTTAAATGAAAACTTCAGCACGTTAAACTATTTATGCAGCGAGCCCTGTATACAGGACTCGCGTACGAAAATTCGTAATAATTAATTTACCGAGTGACTGTTATAGCATAGTCAGTGTCAGTAACTTGCAGCCACACGCCCCAATTCACACAAACCACTTTACGCGCACTACAGCTTCATCAGAACTAGCGGCGCTTATTTTTAATGAAAAATGGGGCCAGCTATAAAAAATATCAGCTCATTCTGTTTGAGGAATAAAAGTATGATAAGTATCCGCTAACAAAATATAAGACAAAGTCGCGTTAGAGGACAGATTAATTCAGATTTTCCAGAGCGCCTATTCACACAAACACTCACCCTCCCAGGGAAAATGTCGGAAAGGAAGGAGTTCTGGGTCGTGGGCTGACACCAAAGGCAGTGCCTGCTTCGACTACCGGGTCAGGTAGACGCGCGTGCGTAGAATATCCAACTTCTGGTTTGAGTGACGTAGCTGTCACTGTCCGTGTGTTTGTTGGTGTAGGAAGAAACGGCGGCGTTAATGCTATCACCGTTTTCGTTCTGTTTATACTTTAGAAAATCAAAAGCAGTGCATATTGGGACCTGTGCATTATGTTTATGTTATGTGCACGTTTGAAAAATGGTGGCGTTGCAAGTACTTTACCTTAACTTTACTGTGTACCTGTTCATCTGTACGTTAACGAAACAAATTGTTTGCTTTCATGATGTTTTCTTTTGCTGTTTTTATTTACTGGCGGAATTTTATAATGTTTGTGTTTATTAAATGTATATGTAATGATTTACACCTAACACGCAGCTCAATTTGTACACCTTCATTGTTGCTTCTACGAATAATATGATCGGGTTATTTGTTTATATAGTGAGAAGTGTCTAGTATACAAACAAAATTCATTTTAATTTTACTATATGTGACGTCGACATCTATATATGACAATGTATTTGATTAGTGTGTTTTGATTTGTTTATAAATATTTTTCACGACACAATAGTTGACATCAACTATCATTGGACTGATGTGGTCAGAAATCGTTTAGACCTCTACATTGGATTTAGACAAGATTGGAAGTCAACTCCAATCCAGGAGTCTAGACATGACAGTAGAAAACCCTTCTCCTGACCAGGTAAATGTGGGCATAAATTTGAAAGCTATAAATGTATGAGTCTAGACGTGACAGTGGACTGACCATGTATACCAGGTAATATTGTTCTCAATGCACATGTGCGTAGCGTATTCTCTTATTGTTTCCCACCTTACCGCATATGCATGTTGACCACTTTAACTTAGAAAAGTAAGGCCTTTTTGTTACTTAGCAGAGATCTCATTACAATAGTCTTTGTTTGGAAAGTGTTGTCCAATTTCACGTAATGAAAGGTCATTATTTGAACTTACAAAAAAAAAATGACTCTTGTTCAGAAAGCGGATGCCACTTGGTTGTTTCACAATAATTAAGATTAGGTATATAAGTAGGTTTCACATTTCTGTTATCATTTTAGACCTAAAATAGTGACTTAACATCAGGGACCTATTTTATTGACCTTAAGGTTAGTGTTTGGGGGAGGGGAAGGCCATCTGAAGTGGCGTCCGCTTTCTGAAGAAAAACCCAAAAAAATCATTTGTGTATTATTTTATTGACTCTTGTTCAAAAAGCGGACACCAAAAAGCAAAAGTATACACCAGGGCTAACTTTAAGATTAGGCACCCTTACGCTATTTTAAGATTTGGCACCTCACCTAAATTTTAAGATTAGGGACCCTGGTGTACCTGGCCTTACCCCCACGAACCTTAAGTTCAGGGTTTGTAGTAGGGGAAGGCCAGTCTAAGTGGCGTCTGCTTTTTGAACAAGACCCATTTTATTAATAGTGCTTGCAATAATTTCCGTATTCAGCTGTGTTTGCTGATTGTACAAAACCCATTTTAGCAGCAAATCAGGTTAATTAGTGGTGGGGGATGGAAAGAAAAATTTGGTCTGGGTTCCATAGGTGGAGTTTTTTTTTTTCCTTAATTATTTTGTCTGTCCTTCCCACCCATGTGATATTATTGTCAGATTTATCTTTAGGATACAGTAGAGCATTTTTTAATTATATACTGTATCTATTTTATGTAAGTCTGTATTGATTTATATTTTGATATTTATGATAATTGAAATAGATTTGTTTACCTTTTCTTGCAACTATTTCTTTGATATCTTGTAAAGCACTTTGAGCTACATCTTGTGTTTGAAAATGTGCTATACTGATAAATGTTTTTGTTGTTTTTCTCTTATTCATTCATTATCTTGGGGTAGTGTACCACCAGTGATAAGAAATGTTTTCTTGTCCTCACTATTTAAAATTAAGTCGTAATCCATACTATTTAGTATATTGTACTCCTAGTAAAGTGAACATCCCGGCCCTTCATGAGATTTTATTGTGTGTTTAAATAGTTGTTACTTCTGTACATCTACATTTGGTAAGTGTATTTGGTGCATTTTAGTTTTTTTTTCCAGTTTATTTTTGACACCACTTCAGCTTTTGGCCCAGTGATTTCAATCGGCACAGGAGTGGCATGTTTAGATGCAAGTGATGACCTTGGAGGGTCCCCTTTAGAACGCTTGCGCATGCACAAAAAGAGGCTCAAAATGTATGTACGCATCCTCCTAAGCAACTGTTGGCAATTATAAAAGACAATTTGATGGGGGAACATGAATATATTTATGACAAACTTGACCCATGCATATGCAACATTTCAGAGAAATTGGGAAATGATGACACCCTTGATCAAGTAGGGAAATGCAACTAAACCAGCTAAATGATGACTTGCATGCATTATAATTCATATCATCAAGCTATAATATAATGTGCATTGAAGTGACAAACATACTATACCTTAAAAGTGATGACTATGATGTAGACTGTATGTTAGTTCCCTTTTAAGAGGGCTAATACTATGTATTTGCGCTGAATAACTTTTTCATTTTTTTTTCATCAGTCTATAATGACTACCTGTTGTCACTTCTAAGGAAATTAGCAGACAGGTCAGGAATATCTCCTGTGAAGCTTCAGCTCCATCATGCTGCTGTGCTGAAAGCCATTAACCAATTTTCAAGGTGCTACATTCAGTTTTCATGTGGAGGGGCTGCACCTATATTAAACAACCTGTGTTGGCTGGGATTGACTCCAGCAGACCCCCGTGACCCTGTGTTCGGATTCAGCGGGTTGGAAAATGGATGGATGGATGTTTTAACCAACATAAAAAGGCAATTTGCATTGGTGTCTGGTTCTCTTAACATAATCGGGGCAATTTACAGCACTCATATAAGGGCACCAAGCAAGAATGAAGCTTCTTTTGTTAACAGTGGACAGAGACATTCCATTAATGCACAAGTCACCTGTGATGCCAAGATGAGACTGACAAGCGTCGTGGTCTGGGTCAAACCGTGGTTTATTAATTGTGAGGAAAACTGGCTTTGACAGACATGGTACTGTACGTGGTGGCTGGCTTAATGGTAAGATAACTGAACCCTAATTTTTTCATATGGCCTGTACTATTCATTGTAACAGAAATCATGTCATTACATGTGCCAGGTAATAGCGGCTACCTGCTCAGACGCTGGCACCTTGTGCCTTTCCTGGACCCCCAGAACGCAGAGTAGAGGTGCTACAATGCTGCGCATGATCTTGCTCTCTCAGTTGCAGAGCACAGCCAGATACTCTTGAATGCGGGTGCCAGTGTCTTGGGAGGCCACTCTACCAGTTCAGCAGCATTGTGATTGTGAGGTTGATTAGCATGCTTAATATATGGAAGTTTCAGAGCAGTGTCCGAGGCATATTCACATATGCGTATTTACAAGAGGATTGTGATTTATAAACAGTAAATTGTGTAGAAATGTGCATATGCCACATTTTATAATTAATTTTTTTTTGGCTTACACATATTTTCATGCTTAAATGCATGCAATGTTTTATAAATGAGGCCGCTGGCTCTGTCATTTCACATGACACAAATGAACAGGATACTTTCCAAAATATATTTTAATTGTATACCCGACCAGTAGAAGGAAATGTAAGAAGCCTGCTGTTCATTTTGAGTAAAAAAATACTGTGAGCTCACAGATATTTTATTTTCCTTCAGGATTTGCACTCTACTGTGAATTTGTGCACCTTCAGCCTGTACTCTGTGCCTTTCCATTTGTATTTATTCTTCACTGCTTAGATTTGTGTAATAATGTGAAGAGTGCACTGTTTATTGAATGAAAGAGGAGATTCATAAAGACTCTTTTCCTTTCTGAAATAACACACAAATATTTGTAAGATTTAGATGAAAATGTTGTTTAATAGATTTATAGATTTATGCAAAGCCAAAGATATAAAGCATGAGACATAAAACTGTCTCTAAAGGAAATATTACAAATCCTTCTCTTCGCTTTTTCTTACTTTTTTCTTTTTTTTTTTTTTTTTTTTTTTTTACAAAAAGTCCACATTCACAAAAAAACAAACAAAACCTTTTGATACACGTGAAATGAGTTGGTGTTGTCATATACAAAATTATATCCACATAATTCCATACAATTTCTTTTTATACATAAATGTCATATATTACAGCAACTGTACAATACTTAACATCCTCACTTTTTTACTTACATAAACTCAAGTTCTCTACAAATACATCAATAAACATATAAAAAAGCAAAAGTGCATTTTTAAAAAGAAATTAACCGTAAACTCTGCAGAATATAACTTTCTCTGTTTAATATTCATCTAATAGTATTTACTGAGTTTTTATATGTATTAAAAATAAATAGAAATGCTAGTGTTTTGAGAGTTATTGTAGTTTCCCCATTTGATATTTGTGCCTAGGATTGGAGAAGTAGAATTCCCCTGCTAACTGTAAACTAGAGATCTAAAAGTTGAAGGATCTTTTTAACATGGTTCCATGTTAATCAAGGAAGAAAACAGCTAAATGATTGGAATAAACAAAAGATGAATGAATTAGCTTGAGCATGTAATTACCCCAATGTGTTAAAATTAATCACATGCATTCATTCTTTTTCATGGTACCTACTATATTATAGAGGGAAATTGAGCTATCCATATGGTTGGCCAATCTTAAGAACCGCAAGAGTGATTTTCCTAAAATATTATAAGCTTTTAAAGATCTTGACCATCAGTTTGCTGAGAAGTAGTGTACAGCTTAAATGAATAGTGTAGAAAATACTATGAAGTACAGAAAAAAGAACAAATGTAATCAAGGTAAACCACTTTATGTGTAATGTTTAAGCTGTCCTTTTGTTTTTCATTCCATTTTCAATATCCTAGCATTGGCAGGTCCAAGACCAAAGTTTTATTTGGATAGGTTAAAAATAGGCTAGTGTTGACAAAAAATTTCCTAGCTTTAATGAGAAAACCTTCTACTTGTAATCCAAATGGCAGATGAGATTTGTTTATAATTTAAATTTTGTGATTGTATTATTATCAGTTAAGACGATTTTAGATAATTTTTCACCTGTTATTCCCTTATCTGCATGCTTGTTAACTTTATATTGGCAATAATGGTATCCAATAATGGTACCCATATGCTTTAATTCAATGTAATTTGAAAGCTGTGGAGAAATATTAGAAATGTGGCAACCTCCCTGCATTCTGCCCAGTAGTTACAAATAGTACTCCCCTCAAAATATGGATAACATGTTGCTAAATAAACTACTTCCACACATTTTTGTCAGGGCCAGGAGATAAGCACTTTTGAACAGGATCATACAGCCACAGCTACAGTATTTCTCGGTTTTTCATTATCAGTTTGTGAAACTGCACCAATGAATTGATCTTCTGCTTGTTGAAGCACCTCAGATATCCAAAAATATGAGGCATCACTTCCATCTGAAAAAAGTTTTCCCACATCTTCTTTAATGCTTAATCTTTAATTGTACACCTCTCTCAGATCAAGCTCTGTAATGTTGCTATCACATGAAACACCATGTTAGCCAATAAATGACTATAGGCCAATGCACAAAGGAGTGTCAAGTCCTCAGTTCAAAAGCTTAGTGTCATATGAACTTGCTTCTCACTGGATTATGACAACATTTTCCAATAGTAGTTCATCTTAACATTAGTTCAGAATTCATATGATTTGAATGATATAAGCATATGACTGTATGCCTGGCATTTGAATTATACAACTTCAGTAATTTGAGTTTTTTTGCAGATATTTAGATGTTGTTTGCTATTGTCGTTCAAGGTGTGTTTCCATTGAGTCCTGTTGTATCAGGAATTTTGTGATCACCATTCTCCCTTTAAACTTTCAATTGAAAGTTTTTCTCAGCCATCATTACAAACACAGGGTGTTAAGTAATACATATAAAAGTTATCATTTTTGGGTTTTCTTGGTAACCTGCCTAGCTTAAGACATGTAGTATTGTGTTGTTGCGTATTATAAACACCACACTTAATTTATCATGTATAGTTAAGCCTCTAATTAGCCAAATCAGAAATACACTTGAGTAAATGTTCTTTAAAGCTTTAGTCAAGGCAGTCCCTCAGAGACTACTGGTTTTCTTTTTGGCAGTTTCCTAACATTGCTGAATTAGCCAGTTTTAGCACTCAGTCTATATACTCTGTCGTACATCAATATATGTGATTTAATTTTCTAAGAATTTTATTAAAGATAAATATTTTGTTATATCTTTTAGTATAAAGATGTTGTTCATTGAGTGTTGCCTTGATTGTAATTGTAAGACGTGTAATGATTAAAATGTATACATTTGACAAAGAGCAGATACAAAATGAATATAACAAAATAGTTCAAGTAGAAGCAGGCCATTTAATATCAGCTTCACCAGTGTGTTGTTGTCAGTAAGAAGAATTCTGTTCTTGGGTACTTTAAAAGAACTGGGTTAAGGAAATCGACTAATAGATCTACTTTCAAATTATTAAGAACAAACTGACAACAACGGTTTTCAGGAAAAGTTAGAACAGTTTTCTTTGAAATTCTGTAATGCTCACACTTATCTTTGGTACAGTTCATTAAAATGACAGACTGGTCATAAAAACATGCTGTCTATTATACAAGAATGACAAGTAATTTTTTAATGAAGATTTGGAGTCACTATTCTGGCATTTATAAATACTTTGTTTTTTTTTTTGTTTTTTACATTTTCTGACAAGTAGGTTTTCAGATTTCTTAAGTACAGTATATATCATGAGCTCTGTTTACTTTAGTACATTTGCAATACATTAAATGCATAGATTAAAGTAACTGAAACAACATCTTTTGACAGGGCTGTTCAGGACAAAATAAGGAGAGAGAGACATCAACAGTAAGCAGTTTATGAAATTATATGTTTTTAAGGATACCTCTACTGTTCATTTGTAGCTACCAGAATTTCCATGTCTGGCATGTATGCGCTCAGGGATTCTCAATCACTATACTTTACTCCAGTAACCATTATTGTTAAGGCTGTTTATAGCAAGTTTTAGCTTTAAAAACTATTGTCATTTTTAGTTTTTGTAAATGCTGTTTATAAAGTGAAAGCAAATCAAAGCAAATGCGTAGAATTGAACAGTCCACTATCCCAATGGTAGCATATGAGAAAAAATAAAGGGCTTCACAAATATAAAACACTTCATAATGATGAAGCTGTTCTGAAAGACCTAATCACTGGCAGCATAGTTCTGGAGTGGATCTACAGATCACCTTCTTTCCTTGCACAACAAAAGACACCATAACAACAAAAGTGTAAGTGGGATTTTTGTCACTGACAGCTGTAGCATTTTCAGTGGCTTAGGTAGAAGCAAACGCAGACCCAATTGAAAGACCAGATGAATTACAGCACAAAGGACCATACCACATTCTAATTTTAATTTAACATAAAAAATAAACTGCACTTACCCGCTGATCTAAATAATCAGCAACATGCAGAACATGCAAACTGCAAAGTACAATCGACAATGTAATGAGAAAAAGGGAACTCACTGTCATAATGTCATTAGTGAGAAGTGAACCAAGGGACCATATTCTTGGATGGTACAGAATGAGAGGGTCAAGCATCAGAGGCATGTTTGTATTTGAGTCGACAAGGGATGAAAAGCCAATGTAACTCCTCGACATGTTGTACAGCTGGCAGGTCATGATTTTAGCTGTGAACTGGAAACACAATCCTTACCCTTTATAATCACCTATTTGACTGAATTTTTGCTCAACAAGGAATCTGCCAAAAATAAATTCATACGCTGTTGAAAGTCATCATTTTTAATATTTTTTTGCCATGGTTTTCATTTTCACAGCTTATTCAGTGTGTGGTCAGTTAAGTAAACTGAAAATGTAACATTAGCAAGCTGCAGTGATGTAAACAATCGTCACAAGCACAAAGCACTGACTGGATGAACTGCTCTAGTTAATGCTGCATATAACTACTTGGTAACTGGAATGTGGCAATAACAAACTGAATATAAAAAGTATTAATTTACTCAACCCAAGCATTTGATTTTAAAGTGTTTTGAATAGGTACTTTTTGCTGCAGCACTGTAATTTATTTTCACTCTGTTCATCAATGTCTGTTACATCAATGCAGCTCCTGCCATGCCCATTACTGTCTAATACTTGAAACCACTTCAAGCTTTGATTAAATACAGTCTGGATAGGTTCCAGTGTTATTTACAGGTCACTCCAGGTATGTATTATTGTATATAAAATGTATGTGTTTTCATAGTTTTGAATAATATAAAGGTTATATTAAGCAAGTGGTAGTTAATTTACAGTAATTTTAGTCAAAAAAAACTTTTATCTTACATTTTTAGTATATTAAATGCTTGGGTTGTCATTTAATGATATTGATAATGATGACATTACTACAGTAAACAGTATTGTTGAGTATGCCATTCCTCTAAATGGTATGCACATTAATTAAAAAAATGATTCACAATCTTCCAGGATACACCAACATTTTATGGAATTTCTGTTTTAACAGAGTAACCATTACTAAACAAAATCCATCTGAAAATTATTATAATAAAGTCACCTTACTTTCAATAAAGCAAAGTAAGTGAGTTTTTAATTGTTGCCCCTTTTCCTAATAACACGGTAACTTTTTCTTTGGTCAGTTTCATCTTTAAATAATGATTTACCAAGAGTTACATTTCTAGAGTGTTGAGAAAAGCCAAGCAAAATGACACCTTTTATTGGCTAACTAAAAAGATTACAATATGCAAGCTTTTGAGGCAACTCAGGCCCCTTCTTCAGGCAAGTCTTGCCTGAAGAAGGGGCCTGAGTTGCCTCAAAAGCTTGCATATTGTAATCTTTTTAGTTAGCCAATAAAAGGTGTCATTTTGCTTGGCTTTTCTCTACATTCATAATGGCTAACAAGGTACAACACCCTAGTACTAGAGTGTTGAGTATATTTACATATTGCAGCTACATTTTTTTTTTTTTTTGCACAACACCCCATATCTACAATATAGTATATGAAAACAATACATGTAACATTCTGAAACCTGCTCAGTCCATTTCTGGATTGTGAAGGAAAAGAGCCTGTTCCTGCAGCACTGGGTGCAAAGCAGAGAGCTTTCTTGAACCGGGCACCAGTATACTGTAGGCCCCATTCACACAGAGGTCAATTTGAACCTGCCAATGAAAGAATGAATTCCTTCATTCATTTGAGTTTGGGGGGTTTTGGCACCCATGCAGACACAAAGAGAAAGCTGATACTCCACATACAGTAGGCAATAACTGGTTGTGGGATTCAAATGTAAGATGCTGGATCTCTGAGCCAGCAGTATTAACCACTGTGCCACCCGTATGTAGATACATGTATGTTAATGTCTTATTTCTATGAAGTAGTTTTGAAGAAAAATAATAAAAGAACAATTTTATTTATAATTTGGACAGGATCAGCAAAATTATTTTTGAAATAAAAAAAAAACTTGGTATATAAAATCTTAATAGCGTTGAACAAATTTATCCATCCATATTCTAAACCTGCTTATTCGGATTAGAGACTGGGGACACTGGAGCCTATCCCAGCAAACACTGGCTGCAAGGCAGGGACAGTCCCTGAACTGGGTGCTAATTCTATCACTGGGTGAACACACATACACAGACCATTTTAGCATTGCCACTGTCTTCCTTATCTGCATGTCTTTGGACTGGAGGGAAGCCACAAGTGCAAAGGGAGAACATGCAAACTCCACTTAGTGAACATCAAGGACTTGTACCCTGGTTTCTTTGTTCCAAGACAGTTGTGCTATCACTGCACAACTGTGCTATCGTAATAAAAGTACAGGTAGGCAAACTAAAAAATAATAAGTAAAATCAAACATTTGCTTGTTGTAAATGATCTGTCTACCTACGGTATCTTCTGAACCAATTTGTTCCTTTGCAGGTTCACAGGGTGCTAGAACCTGCAGGGTGCAAGGCAGAAAACATCTAAAGTTTGGACACCAGTGTCCATTACAAGGCACACACCAATGCTTACTTATACAGGGCCAATTTATAGTTGTGGATCAAAAGGAAATGAATGTGAGATGGGGGGAGAGACAGAATTACCCAGAGAAAGAAACATTTAACCAGTCAGAATGCAAACTCCACCAAAAAGCGACTGGGCCAGGATTTCAACCCATTCTGCAAGAAAAGTGGTACAGTGGCACACTCCATAGAATAAATATGCCCTGTTTTAAATAAAAATTCATTTAACTGAAAATGTTATACATTGTAATGTTAAAAAAATGTTAAAAATCAAACATGTCCATTTGTAATTCATTCATTTTTGTTGTGTTATAAATTGCAGAATTTAAAGCTGATACACCACATTGACCTGCAAATCTGGACCGTGTGTAACTAAGAAAGGAAGCCATTAATGATTGTATAGGGGTGCATGATTTGTGACCTGACCGGAGGTTAGGATGGGAACATTTGGATATGACATTATCTCAAAACCTTTTATTGTTTAATGCTGTTTTACTTTTGTTTAAGTTATTGGTTGACTTGAATGGTCACATTCTGCCACTGTTAAGCCTTTCCTCAAATCACTTTGATTGATAGACTTTACCCTTATTCTGCTAAAATTCTGTGAATCTTGGGGGATGTAGGCACATGTTTACAATTTTACATTTCAATAAGGAATGAATACAGGCTACTAGTGCAAGGCCTACAGACTTGCCTAATAATATATTGACTATGATCAGAAATAATGCTCTTCCACAACTCCAAGCAAACTGTTCTTTCTTCCTTTTTAACAGTTCAGAATTCCCTGAGTGTGGAACATATGCTTGACTAGTCCCTATAAAATGAACAAGACATCTCTCAAATACCTGGCATAGTGGGTGTCTCCTCAAGTACCACAGCAAATATTTATTCAAAAAAGACCAAAAATTATATTAATGGCAATGGCTAACCCTCCACTGCCCCTGCTGGTGGTTCTTACAATGTACAAATAATTTAAACGTAATAAATGTAGTACCTACACTTATTGGAAATCTGCATGGTATTAGATAGACACTTAAGAGGCATACAAAATAATTTTATAGCATGCACACTATTTTGTGAAAGAAAATGAAGCTACTCATTTTGATTGTCCAAGAAACCAAATAAACAGCATCAAATTACCTCAATCTCCCATAGGACAGTAATATATTTTAGTTATTTTGAGATAAACCTGAGAAGCAAGGAGGAATATGTTAACCTGCATAAGAAAATGCTTTCCCCCCAAATCAATCAGTTTAGAGTTCTAAGGAAAGTGATTATTTTGTTATTTTAATAAATATTGTTATTATAGTGTCTATAATTGTTCAGTCTTCAGTGTAAAGAAGCCTATGCATTACATAGATGACTATGTAGGTTCAAAACTATGAAGTCAATAAATCAATAAGTGCTGAGTTGTGTAGTGCAAAAACAAAAGTATCCCCAGTCCTAACCATGCTGCTTTACAATAGGCATTTATATTTAAAAATAAATTTAAAAAGCCAGTTAAATATGCCCTGTAATGTTAAAACTCCCTGATTTTTTTCAATTTGTGCAGTGTTTAAGAGTCTTAATAAAACAGTAGTAATAAGTTATTTTTTTTCTGTGTGTTTGTGTGTGCGCAAATGTGAAAAGAAAGGCCCTGTCCACACAGTCAAAAATATATTGTCCAATTTGGCAGAAGTCGCCTATCTCTGCTTTTGCAAGCTTGATTCTGAGACACTGCTGGCTTGCTGTGCAGTAGTCTGCCTTTGTTGTTGAGGGTGGTACCCTAAGGTGCCTTGGGGCTGCTGCTGATACGTGGAAGGGAGGTGCAGAGGGTCCGATTGTTCATTGTGTTGAGTACTGCTTGATGGAATTTGCTGGAAGAGACAAGAAAACGTGACGACAAACATGCTAACCAGAAAGAAACCAGAGCTTAAACATCTTAGAAATAAACTCTTTAATCTTTATGTACACAATCTTCAATTTTAAGTTAACATGAATCATTAACATTCTGAAAATAAATATGACCTGTACTATGTTCAATGGACAAAATACATATAAAGAAGAATATTTTTTATTTGTTGTCGGTAATTCCACACAGATTTCTAAAATTGTACTGTGTAAAGAATTTTACTGACAATTTCCGAAAAACAATTGCATATTGCAGGCTTTTAAGGTGGTATGAAAAATAATCACAGAGTTCAACTATTTCACATTTAATTTCAATAATTTACAATGTTTGTATTTTCCTCTATAGTATAAACACACTGAAATTCATAATTAAATTAACTAGCAACAGCACCTAAGATGAGGAAAATTTCAAATAGACTCCAATTTTTCCCTCACTAAATTAGATACATTTATATAAATACTAAAATACTTTCAAGATTGAAGTATACTAATTCAATGTAATAATGAAAGATTAATATTTACATGTAAAAATCATTACTTTTTAAACAGTTGCATTGTTAAAGATGTAATATACTACACGTAACATTCTCAAACCTGGTTATCCAGTTCACGGTCAGTGAGGATCAGAGCCTGTTACGGTTGCAGAAAGCAGGAACCAACTCAGCATGGCGGTTGTTAAAGAGCAAACAGAAGCTGTTCCTTTTCAGCAAGCATAGACATTTAAAGATCCAGTGTTGCATACAGTACATATCCATCACTAATCTAAACTATTAGCCCAGGCAGAAATCAATTTTAATGAAAGAAAAATATTAAAGGTATCTCAAGAGCATTCCAGAATGGTTAAATATGGTGGTGGAGTTTAGTGTGTGAGCCAGTGAAGGCACAGTACCCCTGCTAAAAACTGTGGTTTCCTGCTCCCATTTGGCTGACTTGGCTAGAGGACTGGTTGTTTCTGGCATGTGGGTTATTCAAATTTGTAATTTGCTACTTTAAGTAATCACTTCTTTTCTGGTATAATGTTAAAAAGGGAAACACCTTATCCTGCTTAGATTGGAGAAAAATACGGGGGTTTAAATCCTGTAATGTCACACTTTTGTGAGTATTACAGAGACTGGGAAGTTTGAAGCTCTTTTTTTCTCTGTGAAAATCTGGTAACCCTGGTATCCTGTCTACAGCACGTCTGAAAGTGTAATGGCTGATGTGCTTTGTAAGTGCAAGATTAGCTGCAAGAAGCAGGTCAGAGCAAGTCATGTTACGATGTACACAACATACATACTGAAGGTTAGTGAGCAAAGCAACTCACCTCAAAAATGAATTTTATAAGTTGCAGTGTGTTAAAGACATATTGTACAAAGCAACTGTAGCCATATGAACATTTTGGGACAGTGGTTAGCTCATTGGCTCACAGCACAGACTTAGCTTGACACACAGTGCATCAACCTGAATCTTTCAAAACTACTATAAGGACTTTATTTCCCAAAAGACTATATGTCACAGCTTGGCTCATATAGAAAAACAGATTCAGAAGAGATACCTACCAGTGATGTAAAAAGATGAGTTTAGTTGGACATAGCAAGCTAATGAGAAAATAGAAAAAAAAAATGATGAAGCTACTACCAGTGGACTGATAATTAAAAAATGTCAAGGCCGTAAATGTGTCTGCCTTGTCAAAGGGAATGTTAAAAAATCTCAGAAGAAAAAGTATATTAGACAAAAACCAACAGAGGGTGTTGCTCATAGTGAAGGCCCCCCTAATAACAGCTGGTAGCTGTAGCTGGTATCTCATGGTGTGCCTCTTCAGTGTCTAAGGTGCTGAAATGTCAATTACAAGGCTGCCAGTTTAGTTTCCTATAATGACTCAATGTGTGACTCCTTTGTAAAAAAAAAAATGCAGTGGTTCTGTTCTAAATAGTAACTCCAACTTGGTCTTGGCGCGTGTGTATGACATTGAATCCTGTGGTAAAGTAGTACCTCGTCCAGGGCTTCTTCATGACTTTTATCTGTTACTGCCAGGGCTGGCTTCTGCTGTCCATGGACAGATAGATGGCTACACATGACAATAATGGCCGTACAAATCTATACAGTGCGGCATATGCTGATAGTGTACCTGGGGAAGCATCATCTTGTATATTAAATGTGTACTGAGCACTGATTCTTTCTCACAAATTCATGCTTTTTCCATTTAAAAAGACCTAAAGTTGTTGTAGTTTATTTTGTTCTGCTGTCCTACCTATATATGTAATATTAATAAGACACATTAGTAATTTGTGCCTATGCTGCACCCAATGCTGTCAGGCAAAGCACTGATGTCCTGCAACCCTGAACTGAATGACAGGTTTAGAAAATGGATGGTTAGATGTATATTCATAAAGTAGCTGTATACACCATACGAATCAGACTGGAACACCAGCCTCGATCAATTTATTTCTGCAGTAAGTGAGAACTGTCGCTTGTTTCTTCTCAACGTTCATGCAGTCTGACTTTTCACCAGTACCTGTGCCATGACACTTTTTGTTTAGGCTGTTGTCTTCTCAAAAATGGACAAGTGCAACTGTCTGCTACTGGATTAGTTTATTCTGTCTATTGCTATACACAAACAACTCATCGCTTGCCATTGCTGTTTGAATCCAGTTAAAACTGTTCTCTTGGCTAGTATGCTCCTCCAGTCTCTGGCCTCTCCATACTTTTTTTCCATAAAGATTTGGTTCTGCTTGTGCCTGCCTGCTAACTATCTTCTCTCTAACTCCATCCAAATGACCTCATGTTTACTGATTTTTGAGAGCCTCTTGAAGATCCATCTAGAACTAACTACCTTAAGTTTCTTGTACTCAACTTTAAATTTCATTATCTATTGCTTGTTAAATTAGTAACCATTGAAATGACCTGTACCTGTAGGTACTGCGGTTGAGGCTGAAGCTGCATAGTTTTGATTTGCTGAGGTTGGGTGGGTTGTGTGGCTGCAAATCCAGGGTGAATTACTGCTGATCCAATCAGTACAGTGGTGGACACAACTGGGGTACTGTTACTGGAAGCCTGGGTTCCTCCACTCTGTATTCTCTGATTATGAAGAAACCTGAACAGAGACAACAGGAAAAGGTCTTTGAATGCTATGAAATAAACACCATTTTAGAAAGATGGCCCTCAAGACTGAGCCGCTGATTAAAATACATAGGAGTCTGGCACCATGACTTTGCCAGCTGTGCATTCTGTTTATAGCAGAACTCCAAACCAGAGCCTTTTCCACAGATCTACCTTAAAGCACAGGGTGATATAACACTTCAAAGTTATTATTTATTTTGTCATCTCTCTGTTGCTGCTCAACAATTTTCCTCCCACAAAATTACAGCTTTCTTTCCTTCTTGCAGCAGATGGGTCCATTAAGCTCTTCAAAATTGTGCTGTATCTTGTGTCATTAGTTCTCAAGGTAAAGCAAAGTATGACATTAAAGACGAAACACATTTTGCTGTCATCCATATTGTTTACACCACATGCAGTTAAGATGAGGGCTACTAACACAAGAAAACTGCAGCACAGAGATTGTTGCTGGACTCCACATTAAAATTCACTGTCAACAGATTGTGCCACTGTTTACACTGGCAGAGATGCTCTACAAATAAAAGGACATCTACTGCCATCTGCTGCTTTGTCACAAATTTAGACACTCCATCATTTCATAATTTTCAATAAACTCTGTTTTGAAAAATGACTCCCACGTGTTTTGGAAGGCCCATTGAGGAAGTGACATAAATGAGTGAAAGGCATAATGCAGATTGAACTGTTCAGCCAGTAGCTTGTTAAATGATTTGCTTTAGATCTGAACTCCCCATTCCCACAATTCTGTTCAAGATGAAAGACAAGACATGCACCCTTTTAGAAACTTCTGTTGATATTCAGAAATGCCATAAATAGTCAGCATAGAAAAAAACATCATAACTGGTTCCTGAAATCCCATGTTGATCCCAGAAAAAACACACCCTATTCTCCACTTGGCATCACTTTTTTTTGCATTGCATTGTAATCTGGTGCTGCACTGTTTGCTGCTACAAGTAGATGTGATGAGCCAGTGTCATTGTGGTTATCCAGTGTGCTACACAAAGGTGCCAGGTTAAGTTGTCCTTTTCACTTTTAACAACTTTTAACAGTTCCATTTCATTTATCAGTAACGAGGAATTTTTATTTTTCTCACTTCATGCTGAAAACCCCTTTAAAGTTCATAATGGAGTGAGCTAATAACACAACTGGAAATAATGCAAAACAATTTATAATGTTATTTAATATAACAGCTGATCAATAAATCATTGTACTACCCGAGAATCTCCATTAGATTAAACAGACAATTCTGAACTTGAGTACATTCTTGTCTCTGGTACCCTTGAACATCTACTCCTGGTTCAATGTTATAGTACATGCGTCCATTGGTTTACCTTACCTGAAAACACAGCCTCATATTCCAGTCATGCTAACGTCACCCAATGTGAGAGTTACTCTTAGATGAGCATCAGCCATAGTCAAGCCCACTTTCTGTCTCAATGACATCAGTTTTTATAATGTATTCATTTAAATGCCAGATGAAATGACATCATGTTGACAGTCTTGGGTTTATTGGGCCAGTATTGCTACACGTTCACAGTACAGTGAAATTCTTACTTGCATGTGCTAATGAACATGCAATGGGTCCCCAGTTTCTAGCACCATGATTAGTGAGTATGACAACTTCACATTGAAACTTGTGTCACCCTTAACTGAAATATATTTGTCAAGAGTAAAAAAACATACATGCACCAAGTTTCAATGACAATTTCAGCAGCTTTGCTCTCTGGTGACAATCATCACAATGTTAATATTTCTATAAAATCCCCTCACAAAGAGAACCACAATTATATGAAATAAGTTTATGAACCAGACACTGGTTACACTGGAGACCTTTGGTTCCTGACCTGATATTTGCAAAGGGTAGGTGAACGGGGACTAAAAAGCTATGTGGGGCCGAAGAGCCTGTTTTTACAAATGTTTTCTTATATTTAAATATTGTAGCCACAATTAAGAGTTCATGCTGCCACTATTGTAACATTATCTTAAGGTGTGTTTGCATCCTCCTATCTCATGCCATAATCACCCCTCATCTAGCAAATACATCTTCAGCAGTCTTTATTTACAAGGTATCGACAGACTAGTACAAGTTCCAAATTCAGCCACTAGGGCCACGACTTTAGCCAAACACAGTGATTACATTACAACTCAGCTACACTGACATCCAGTGGGATGCAAGACAATCCAAGAAACTGCTATTAACTTACCAAGATGTTAACACATCACAGTAAGGGTATGTGCAGAGCTGTGAGAGGACCAAGATATTCTGTCACAAGACCTCTGAGCTTGGCGAATGTTCATTAGGCTTTTCCAGATCTGTTTTTTGAAGCTCCATCAATTGAAACATTCAAATGAAGGGTAAAAACCAGCCTCTTTTCTTTTGTCACATCTTGATTTCTGGATGTGGCATTTGGTCCCACTGCTATGCTGCCAAGCTGTTTTCCTGTCCATGGAAAAGTCATCTGAGATAATCTTTTCATCAGATTGCATGGCCTCTTCTATAGAATGCCCAGGATGGGTTGGGTGGCTAGTTGGTTGAACTCTAAAGGTACTCTCACTGTGTTTGTCTTTGACCTTCTCTCTCAAGTGACTGTGGACCTTCCAGAAATTTATTTTTTCCAGGAATGCTGCTTACTGGAGCTTTTGCTTACCTCTGCTCAATTGTCATCTGGCCATAGTTCAACAATTAATGAGTGAACACATATTGTTGGTTTCCATGTATGTTAAACAGTTTTACTTTAATTTCCATTGAAATTATTCTCTGTTCTTGAGGTCTGGACTTATTTGACATACACATAATGTCAGCATTCCTATTTGTACTTGTTGTCCAGATTTAAATCAGTGTAGGACAGACTGGAATGATCCTCTCTGCTATGTTTGGAACACAGGTCTTTGGCCTTACACCAGACCGTCTTAATGCTAGCTAAAAAGTCTCAGTTTCCATGACAAGGCCCCTCCTCTGAATGTAGCCTCTGCGCCTTATCTCATAAGATGATCGATCCCAGACCAAGTAACATCACAGAGACATCTCTTAGAGGCACCATTTGGATACACAAATTTGAACAAGAAGCCATAATTTAACAAATGGCAACCCTGATGGACAAAAGTTTTCTCCAACAATCAACCAAAAAGGATGACCTTTATGTGCATCTAAGAAACCAATGGCTCCTTCCTTTAAAACCACCACAGACACCCCAGATGTTGATTCTTCTATCGGCTCACTCTTTAAACCCAGCCATAACTTAACCGTGATAGAGACCTAGTGCTTATAGGACATGGCCGTGACAAAAGCTAGATCAATCCCTTCCACTCCAAAGGGTAACTGGTGCTAGACATGAAAAATGGAAGAATGTCCAAAAATGTGTTGGACGACAGGTGCCATTAGTATACACCTTGCTAAGATAGCAAGGGCCTGAGCAGAGGAAGACCGTAAGTAATGCCATGCATTTGTCTTGCTGAAAATGATGACTGACTGATCATCAGCTTACTCAGCAGAAGTGAATTCACTAGCAACAAAAGGACCAACACAGTGTGTTTGAACCTCAAACAGAAACTTCTACACTGCTCACAATCAGAAGGTGCAACCAAGTTGAACAAGGAGGAAAACTCCTGAATAGAGAGAACAGTGGGCTGAAGACTCTTCCACATGTGTGGAAAAAGATGACCAGAAAAGGAACGCTTACATCAAAACATAAGTACACCTGCTTTGATTCCGAGAACTACTAATCATAATTTAGTAGGTAGGATAAAGCCAGCTAATGTATTACTGTACTGGTTTCACTGTAACTGAAAGGTAATGACCTTGTGAGGGATAGGTTCTATCTGTTATAGTTTCTTCCTAAATTTTTTAAAATTGTACAGAGCACTATCTTGCACACATAGAAACGCTCTGTGGTGGGAGATAAACCAGGGTAGACTAGTAGTAAGTAAAGGAATTGCCATGGTGCGGCAACAGAAGCTTAATAACTAGCTAAAGACATTATCCATCTTAACCACATGAATTGAAAGACCAATTCATAACTTAGGTGCATTTTCCTATAGTGGGGAAAAGATCTACCTAAGTAAAGAGAGAATATGTAAGTTATATGCCTTTTCTATAGGACAGAAAAAGTTCCACTAAGCTGTAATAACTTGAGTTTGTGTAGTTTGTTAATGTCCATATTTTATATCTCTCCCTCTCTTTAAATATATATATATATATATATATATATATATATATATATATATATATATATATATATATATATATAATCTATATATTGTGACAAATAGAGGCACTGTCGACCCCTTGAACCCTCAGACCAGACGTCAGACACCAGATAGACACCAGTCCAATAATAATATTTATTATTATAAATAAGTGCACAAAGCACCCTCCTCTCCACAATACTCAACAAATCCACAATAACACTAATCAATACAATCCTCCACTCTCCCAGATGCTTAGCCACCCTGCCTCCCAACTCAGCTCATCTTCTGGGATCTCCCATAGTCCTTTTATAGTCATTGACCCGGAAGTGTTTGTCCCTCAGTCCATGTGACTTTCTATCACTTCCGGGTCAGGTAAAACTTCTCCTTTACTTCATCACGGAAGCACATCATTTCTTCTGTCCATGTGACTGGGATGTACTTCCGGGGTGTAGGGAAAATAGTCCCTGGGCCTCCCTGCAGTGTCCCCTTGCGGCCCCTATGGTATCCAGCAGGGCTGTGAAGGAAAACTCCACTATCCATGATGCCCTGCTGGAATTCGGGGCACCTCCATGCTGCAAGGAGGGCTCCATCTGGCGGCCTGGGGGTATTGGCCGGGATGAATGGCCGGCCATATCTCACAATATATATACTAGGGGGCTTTGCCCCCTGCTCACTTTGCTCACCAACCCCTTCTTCCCTCCTCCCCCGCCAAGCACTACGCACTGTTGTGAAGAGGGGGGCTGAACGCACTTCCATTATCTCTAACCTGCTCTGCATGTGTATCACAGGACTTGCTTCCAAAGGTTGCAAGTATGATGTGACCTCTTGTTCAAAACATCACGTCTCGTCGCAGTCTTGTCCCAATGTTTTTTTTATAATAGATACATATATACATATAAAATCCTAAGCCTAAAAGTGCAACGTGATGTTTTTAATGTCACATTTTTTGTCATGCTTTAAATTGTGCTTATTTTAAAACCTACATATATATGTTTGGCATAATTGTTTTCAGAATTTATCGAACTTTAATGTGATGTTGTTAGATTTTCAGATTCTTATTCCATTTTTAAATTATAAACTAAAAAATATCAAGAACTCGCATCTCGCGAGACAGGACTTTGTGCAAAAAAGATTTAACCACGCCCGGGGCCGGAAGTAAAAGACAAAGAGTAGGACAGCTGCTGTACAGGCTTTTAAATGTTTGAAGCGCTGCACAAAATGCAGATCACGCAGCATGGCAGCAGCAGCAAGCCAGCAGCTGATTGAACAAAGAGGAGGTAAAAAAAGCTATTTGTTTCCAATTGTATCACTGTTTAAGAGCGGGTTTCGGAGGAGCGACCACATCTCCTTGGGGTGCGTTCAACCCCCCTCTTCACAACACAAAAGGCAGAGACACAAAGTGGCTGGTGAGCGAAGCGAGTAGGGCGGAACCCCCTAGTATATACATATATACATACATTTACAGTTCTATTTACAGTAATAAAGTGCACACACAAACCCACAGACTCCCCCAAAATCCACGCCTCTCTCACTCCAAATGCCTTGCTTCTTCAGGCCGCCTCCACTCCTGTCCTTCAAGCTTTGTCTTTCTCCTCACCTGACTCCAGCCCTGAATGAAGGGAGGTGGCCCCTTTTATTATCCCCTGGATGAAGGTCCAGGTGTGCTCCGGCAATCTTCCACCGACACGCCCCAGTGTGGCGGAAGTGCTGGCTGTATCCCCGGAAGCACTCCGGGTGTCCCTGCTCCTCTTCCCTCCAGCACTTCCTGGTGTGGCTGAAGTGCTGAGGTCCAGGGCTCTCCAGGCATTGGGGCGCCATCTGGCGGAGACCACGGGCTCCTCCAGGGTTGAGCTTCAAAGCTCTGTACCCATGGCCCCCACAGCAACCAGGGTGGTCGCCCCCTCGTAGTCTGGAGGAGGCGTGAGCCCTCTTCCGGTCCTCCTGGGCGTCCCGGCTGGGTTCCACCCCCAGCCGTGTGCCACAATATATATATATATATATATTTTTGCATATATCCATCTTTTATTATCCTTACGATATAAATAAATTCAATTACTTTGTTTATTGCAAAAACATGTTTGGGTTATTTGTTGACAATAAGTCTTATCGCCACATCTGGATCACAGTAGCAAGAGTTAAAAGTATTTAACATAGGCTTTCGCTGATTTATGAACATTGCCATAAATTGCAAAGATGACTTCATTCTTCTGGCATCATGACTGGAAAGTGAAACATACATCCTTCACTCAGACTACTTTTACATCATTGGTTCTAATGAGAAATTCGTAATTCTGACACTTTATTGCAACCTTTGTAATAAAATAAGCACTCCTTGAACATAGAAATTGACCAGTTAATAAGAACAGGGCTCTGTTTACATTTATATAACTGCATTCTTTAAATGTTTTCAAGACATTATACACTCAAACTCCAAGCGATGTACTAATTAAAGTTGATGAATATCTGCTCTAACATGATACATGCTTTTTCTAACTTACTTTGCTGCTTGGCCTGCTAGTCCCAGGTCCTGGAACTGTTGCCTTGCTGTACATGAGCCGGGCATCATTGGCTGAATGGGCTGGCTGAGAAGCATCCTGCAAGATCAACAGAAGCATCTTCTTATAGAGTCTACATTTAACCTATGCACATCACATCAGCATTTTAGGACAGAAAAAAAAAGAAAGAAAAACAGTCCAGGTACGAGTGTTAATGTACACAAAGTACAAAACCCAAAAAAATCAACTCTTAAACTGCAATAGCAATTGGCCCTTGGTCATGTGAACCTCAGTATTTAAACAGGCTTTCAAAAACCTCCCAGCTCACTGTCACTCACTCATAACTCTTTTCTACTTTCTTGTGTTTTCATTTTTCAACTGCTGCTTTATATTTTGACTACATCTTTGTATTGTCATTTTGTCGATATTGTTGCCAGTGTCACATTTTGATCTTTTTAACATAGTCTTGGTTTCTCTTTTATGTTAGTACTCATGCTTATTTGATTTATGTACTGACTGTGTCACCATTTCCTGCAATGCTGAATTCTTCTTTAATCAACACTTAAGTTAACAGCACCTTGGTAACAGAGTTATGCCAGGATGCTCAACTAAAGAGTAAGGGTGAATGATGGGTATTACTATGTAGTTTAAATGTGTTCTTTCACTTTGAAGGGGTTACCTGAAACAGGACCTTAACACAGGAGGAAAACAATCACACAGTAAGAAATGGGCTTTCATCTAGAAGTAGTAATATAGGTGGCACAGTAGAAGAAAATTAGCTAGGAGAACAAGGACAAAGGAAGTGGCCCATAAGGGCTGCAGTGGTGCCAGTCATGTATTTCCAAGCCTCTGGTGAGTGACTTGGAGTTTGTTACTGGAACTCTACTCCTGACTATGGAAATTAGGCAGAAGGGATCAGCTATCGTTTCCAGATGCTTTAAATCCCACATTGAAATTGTGACAGAATGTGTGACTGGTTGAAGGGACCCCAAATCTCTACAAAGGTCTCCATGGCCAAGGAAGTGACTCCACAAATGCAGATCAGGTCAAGTCAGGTTGAAGAGCATGCAGTGGTACAGCATGTTACCGCACCCACCACATGATGAAACATCTCGGGATCCTGGTTGGCAACCCCCAAGGAAGACACGCAGTCCAGTCCCACCCTCCAGAAATGATTATTAATCTGCCGCAGCCAGATGTTATGTGGGCATCCCCTTGGCCTGGTTCAGTTGCTCGTGTCCTCAACAATGAGGATCCTGTGATCCGGATCATCCTCTGGGAATCAAGCCACATTGTTGTAGTGCCGTAACTGACCCTCCCTCACAATGTAGGTAATGTGCCTCATTCGGGACTCCATGAGCATCTGCTTGTTCAACACAAAGTCAAACCAGGGGTACCTAAGGATTCTCCAAAGAGACACAGTATCAAAGGAGTCCAGTCTTTGTCTCAGGTCACTGGATAGCATCCATGACTTGCAACCATATAGCAAGACAACAAGCCCCAGGACTCTAATGACTTGAATCTTCATCCTTTTGCAAAGATATCAGAAGCGCTACACACCCCTTTCCAGCGACCTCATGACCCCCCTGCTCTCCCACTCTGTCTACTGACTTCATAGGAAGAGTCATCAGAGACATGAATGTCACTGCAGAGGTAAGTAAACCTCTCGACAAGGTCGATATTCTCTCTGCAGACAGACGCACTGCTGATGGGTGTGCCCAAAATGTCATTAAAGGCCTGGATCTTGGTTTTTATCCTGGACACTCGCAAGCCCAGACACTCACACTCCTCGCTCAGTCTCTCGAGAGCCCAGATCAGAGCCTCTATTGACTCCACAAAGATCACAGCATTGTCAGCACAGTCAAGATCAGTGAATCTTTCTTCACCAACAGATGCCCCACAGCTGTTAGACCCCAGGACCTTGCCCAACACCCAGTCCATGCAAACATTGAACAGAGTAGGAGCAAGAACACACCACTGATGAACACCAGAATCAACTGGAGAAAAACACAGAGGTTCTGCCTCCACTCTGCACAGCACTCACAATATGTTTGCAGGCCGGTAATGACATTTAGCAACTTTGGGAGGTTCCTGTGAAATCTCAGAATATCCCAAAGGGCAGCTTGATCAACTGGGCTGAACGGTTTACAAAAATTGACAATAGCTACGAGAAACTCTGCCGATATTCACGTTTGCGCTCCATGAGAACCCTCGGTGCCAGGATGCGGTCGATGGTAGACTTCTTAGGTGTAAAACCAGACTGTTCTGGTCACTGGAAGGTGAGCAAGTGATCACGGATCCTATTGAGGACGACCATAGCAAGGACCTTACCAGGCACCGAGAGCAGTGTTATCCCCCTGTAGTTGCTGCAATCCAGGCGATCACCCTTAACTTTCCAGATAAGGATGACAAGTCCCATTTTCCTGTCAGTTGGGATGAGGCCCATCTCCCAAATCGAAGAAAAGATTGCTTGCAATACAAAGAGGACAGCCTTACCACCAGCCTGGAGACGTTCACCTAGGCTACCACAGATCCTTGCAGCCTTCCCTACCCTCAGCTGGTTCACCACCTGTGCAATCACAGTGAGATTAGGTGGATCACACCTAATTGGAGGATCACCCTCAAGAACCATGGACACAGAGATGTCCAATGTCCTAGCCAGAGAATCAGCTTTAAACAGCTGCTCGAAGTCACAATTGCAGGGTCACAATTGCACTGGCATCCGTAAGAACCGTTCTATCACTCGCCATGACTGTGACTTTCTGAGGAACAGATTTGGATGTGCGTAATGTTTCAATTTCTCTGTAAGCAGGATGTGGGTCACTAGACCATAGATGGTGTGTCACTTGCTCACAGATTTCTTTAACAAACACCTCCTTATCTGCCCTCAGAACCCTACCAGCCATCCTTCTCAGTTCCCGGTACAGAAAGGAGTTGCCATTAAGCCGTGTGCTGTGACTCCTCTTGATAATATCCAGGGTGCCCTTCGAGATGAAACACCTCCTTCTGGGAACACCAGCAACATGACCCTAAGCAACCTTCAGGGTCTTGTCGCAGAAGGTCTCCCACATCACATTACAATCAGCAAGTCACACCCAAGTCTATAAGTTCCTCACGCAAACTGCATGCAAACTCATTAGAAACAGCCTGATCTTGGACTCTGGTCAGGTCCAGCCTCATTCTCCTAGTAGGTGGTAGCCTACTGGACCTAAGCTGGATCTTCAGAGTGGCAACAACCGGTCTATGGTCAGAATTCAAACTGGGCACTTCTGTAGACACTGCACTTCTGTAGATGACTCCAGAGTCTGCCCACGAGGATGTAATCGATCTACTTCACCGCACCACCAGTACTGCAATACCAAGTCCAATGATGAAGCTCAGAGCACTGGAACATAGAACAAGTCAAGGAACACTAAGACATTTTCACCAAGGTTGCCAAACCCGTGGGGACCGACATAATCCTTATAACCAGCCCTTTCAGTGCCAGTGGTCACATGCAGAGGAGTGTCTCCTCATGGGCACCCATCAACCACCAAACGAAGCTGTGAATAAAATGTCTCCCCCAGCAAGATATTGCTTTCTGTGGTTGGAGCATACACTGAGACAACAGTCAAGGCATCTAGAGAATGCCTTAATCCAAGTCTCATAATACCCTCATTGAAGGAGTGACATTGGACACCATCAGAAGGAGCTGATCCGCCACAGGAACAGCTACTACCTGAGCATTACAGCCATCAGAGTGACCAGACCAATAATAGGTGTACCCACGTGCACAGATCTGGCCAGTTACAGGTCTCCACGCCTCAGAGACTGCCACCACTGAAATTCAGAGTTTATGAAGCTCCTCTGACAGCAGAGGAAGATGATCATCATGCTGAAGAAACAAGACGTTTCATGCACCTACCTGGACGGGCCACCTCAAATTGGGACCCGAGTGCTGCCGTGCAGCGGGCGACATCTCGGCACCACACCAGTTCTGATCCCCAACAGGCCTGACCCCATTGGCTCTCTGATGGTTTTGAATCTCCTGGGGATGAGGCCACCTTTTTAGGTCTTAGGTGTTTTTGGAGTTTTTAGGTCTTTGGTGCATTTTTGGCACATTGTTGACAGAGAATTATATCACGTGAATGCTTGGCTGTTGAAAATTAGTTTGACCAAAAGCCTTATGAATGGGAATGTGATGCGAAACTATTATTATTTGATGTTGTTTGGCATATTCAAGCCACAATACATGTATGTTAAAGGCTAACTTACTATAACTTCTGACAAAGATTAACATCTAGGGATTTATTCTTTGTTTATTTTATTGGTGCTTTGCCGAGTGGCAGAAAAATAGGTAAAGGTCATGTCTGTGCTGAAAACGTTTCAAGAAGAACTGGCAACTGTTACACTAGAAAATTAAAGTCAATTGTAAAATTACATCATGTCAAAGTAGTACTAGGGTGTTGTACCGTGTTAGCCATTATGAATGTAGAGAAAAACCAAGTAAAATAACACCTTTTATTTGGCTAACTAAAAAGATTACAATATGCAAGCTTTCGAATATGCAAAGTTTGCATATTGTAATCTTTTTAGTTAGCCAAATAAAATTTGTCATCATGTCAAAGTATATTGGTAGAAAAGTCACACATAGGTCATACCATGGTGTGTGTGTATATATTTATGTATTTATTTATTTATCTACTTATTTATGTATTTATTTATTTAAAGAACTTCTGTAAAAAGCAAAATTTCACAGTGAAACACATAAATTCTATCTATCTATCTATCTATCTATCTATCTATCTATCTATCTATCTATCTATCTATCAAGAGACAACACATTTACCAAAATCTTGACATATTAACTACAGTTAAAAGACATTTCATGCATTGTTACCTAAGTTGTCGGTCATGAGTGAAGTCAGGTGCCAGATGACACTGATTGTTATCTCGAGATACTGGAATCGGTGGAGTAGCTGCTGAAGGCTGGGAAAGCATCATGGGATTGCTGTAGTGAGGGGTTAAGCTGCCCGAAGACTGGCTTGCACTCCGTACAGGGTTTTGTGTCTTAAGAAATGAAAAAGACAGGCAGAAAATTAATAATGTATATCTGCCATTCACATGTAAAGAAAATGTATGGTCTTATAGCTGTTTTAAATATAAAGACATAATTATAATTTTAAAAAGTCTTGATTTATTTTTTCTACCCATGCATGTGAATAAATTTAGACTCCAGAAGGATATGAAGAAAAAGAACTGAGATGAGCAATTTTATTCAGACAGAACACTTCTCATTGAAGTGTTAGGGCCAGAGATTTTTAGAATCATTTGGAAGCCGAGGTTTCATAACTAACAGTTTCTGAAAAAGTTGGGAACTTAAAAGGCAGAGAAGGACAAATTACCAGGGACAGCTCTTAGTTAATTGATTAGTGAAAAAGGTTAGTTGTTATATGTTAGGAAAACATAAAATGTACATTATCTGAGTTTTCAAAAACAGAATCAACCCATCTAAGTAAGGCCAGTATGTCTGTGCAAAAAGTCATGAAAAGCCAAAGTTGAAATGAACTACACATTGGCTGGGAGTGGACAGATAGCTAACTTATCATTTCCTAATATTAGTAACAAATACATTTGCAGAGTTTTATAGGTTCTGAGTGAGTTATACGTCAGGTGACCAACAATGACTGAGTCAGTGATTGAAAGTGTAATGAGCCATAGCATGGTAGCCTGTTGATTGTCCAGGTCAGCCTCTATTTTCAGGAATTAATCCAGTATGAACAAAATAGGGAACCATAAAAAGGATTCTAAAAAGCCACTCCCTGTAGCTTAAATCATATTTCATGGTTAGTTACCTCAGTTGCCTGTCATGAATAGGTTTGGGGCAAACATTCACTGCAGCAGTGGTAGTGCGGAATGGCTAAGGGAGATTTTCTTGTTGGTGACCTAAGACAGCAGCCCAGGTATGAGCTAGTGTAACAGCCAGGTCTAGTTCTGAACTTTCTTCCAGCATGAATGTCAAGATGCATACATTAAGAGAACATAAATAAATGACAAAACTTTGGTGAGTGTCTAATTTGTTAAGTATGGCTGTTCCCTTTTATTAAGGTTCTTGCAGATATGGTTTATTCTTTTAACTTAAAGACCAAAGTAGTATACAGTACGGCCACTGAAATCCTTATTGCAACTTTGACCTTGTGGTTTTTATATTTAAGGGAGGTCAAGCAGAAACTGTACATGAACTTGATGGAAGTGCTCAAAATACAGAAGACAAATGTTTCAAATACTTGGCTGGATATGACAGTGGGATCCCTCAGGCCTTGCTGTGATGATGATAGGTGCTGGCTTGTTATCTGCGATGGTGCCATCTGACCCTGCAGCGGTGATGTGCCATGAACCTGTAGAGCAACAAGCCCTGTCCTTGGCTGCGACTGCTGTTGGGGGGTGAGCTGCGGCTGCTGCTGCTGGAGGCTGTTAAAACTCGCTGCCGGCTGCAGGAACATCTTGGGAAGGGGAAAGAAAAACAAAACTGCATGTTAGCACTGCTTTACAGTCTCTTATGTGTAGGTGTGAAATATGTGTCTTGGTCAGACTCACACTTCGGAGGTCTTTAGGTCTGCTGTTGTAGTCATTACTATACAGAACGCAATAGAAGCCAGAAAGAACTATATCCAGGAGTTTGTCCCAAATATCTATATAAAATTCCTTATAATGCAAATGTGTGCTTCAAAAACTGTATATAAATTAAACAACCTTACTTTCATAAAATGTCTTTTTATACAGAACACCATCCATAGGTGCTTCACACAGGCAGACCCACAGTGCACCTGTTTCCATAGATATGACATCAGGTTAAGAGATCAGCACTTCTGACAACCTGAGTCACCGGTGCAGACTGAACCAGCAACTTTCTTCTACCAAACAGGTACATAAACATTCAAGTCTAGTTTAGTTTTAGTGCTAGAATAAATATTGGCTCTATAAAGCACTTTGTAATCATGTGCACGCTTAACGAGACATTCATTGAATCCACTTAATGCAATTTTAGGGTTGCTGGGGTCAAAGTCTATCCCTGCAGTACTAAGCCAGTCCATCTCAGGGAACACTCATGCGTACCCACACTCTGCCAGCTTAGAACTGCCAATTAGCCTGACACTCATGGCTTTGGGATGTGACAGGATAAGCCATTCAGACATGGGAAGAACATGCAGATTTTACATAGATAGTAACTGGGTCAAGATTTTTATTCAGTGTGCTGGAGCTGTGTGGCGGCAGCAATGCCAACCGCTGTGCCACTGTTATGCTATGCAGTAAGTAAAAATAAATGATTACATTGTGATATCAGTACACCAAAACCTTAAAAAACCCTTTAAAGCTGGAACTAAAAATATGCATTTCTCACTGCAAAAAAAAAAAAACCCACTATAAACAGACACTATATTTCATTGCTTAACAATAAAAGTCTTCTTTCTTGTCATAATTCCTTTCTGAAAAAATAAATAAATAATAATCATTCAAAAAAATCTAGTGGATTGTAAATAATTCTGTTTGTACGGGACTTGTATATTAAAACTTAAAGGACAGACTAGGAATAACAGTCTCTTATATCTAATAAGAAACAGAATGCTGGCCTTCACATAATTACTGTAAATCTCGTCTTTATATATAATACGCTACCGTGGCTGTCCATTTGTCTGTCCAGGATTTTATATCACCTGTAACTCTCAAATTGTTTGACCTATTGACCTGAAATTTGGTACACATATACTACGTGACATCTACTATCCGCTTTCGGGGTGATGATTGATCTCCAAGGTTATTCTTTTTTAATTTTTATTTTATTTTATTATAGAATCAGCTTTCGGCAGCGGCCATGAGGCGTATGCATACAGGTGCCGTTCTCATTCCTACCAGCTTCGCCGTCACTTCCCCTACCTCTTCATATCTTAAATCATTCTTTGGTAGATTGAACACTTAAGTGCCAGCTTAAGTGAAAAATTAAAGAAAACATGCTAAGTAATTGCAACACAAACACTGACTTGATCAGTTTTAATGTGAAAAGATGCTGACGAAAGAAGAGAAGTGGGCCGCTAGGGTGGAGAAAAGAAGAGCTGCTCAGGAAGCAGCAAGCACATCAACCTCTGAGCAAACGAATGGGAAACGTACAGAGAAAGAAAGAGTATGAACACTAGGAACGCTCAAGTCAAGTGTATTGCAGTGTGCCTTTACTCTTATAGTAGACAATTGGCAAACAGTAAAACCAGTTTGTCCACTTTTGCACAAATGTTGCAAAGTTTTTCTTCACACAGACACATGGAATAAATTACCAAGTAGTGTGGTAGAAAGTAGGATTTGGAGGACCCTTCAATCTTGACTTGATGTTATTTTGGACGATCTAGGCGAACAGGATGGACAAGCTTCTTGGGCCAAATGTTCTTGTCCCAATGGCTCTGATGTTATACTAATTTAGAGTCCTGGGGGGTATTTTTCATACGTCGCTTAAATCATCCGAGATCAGGTGCATCATCTTGGATAAGTTAATGCCGGTGAAACTCATCCAGATAAGTCGGTTTTTCAAACGCAGCTGTGCATTAGATTAGTCTAGCTGGATCTAATCATCCGAGATGAATGCGCGCGCCCGCGCTGAGTGAAAAGCCCATATATATTGAGTCTAGAAAACATGATCAGCAAGTCTTTGATAGGCTGTAACAAAATGACGAAAGAACGGGCGCATTTTTTTTTCACACGCGCGGTGCAAGACCTTTTATTCAAAGGACATGAAGAATTTCAAGATTTAATATGCACAAGGGGTAACACTGCAAAAGCAGCCCAGACCAGAAAAGACGACTGGCAAAAAGTGGCCGACAAATTAAACGCTAAGTAGTGTGCATTGTACTTACTGAAAGCAGCGTTTCATTTCCTATGTGTCAGATTAATTATTATTTAATATGTCATAATTCCAGATCAAACGTGAGCACAAGGAGAACATGGGAACAGGTTAAAGTGAAGTACAAGAATATACTTCAAACTGGTAAATATTGGTATATAACTATTTAAAGAATTGTTGACATAATCATATATAATATAAAAAACATTAATTTTAAAGCTAATAAGAAGGCAGACAAGCAAAAAACAGGTGGAGGTCCACGTGGTCCAGACCTAACCCCTGCAGAAGAGTTGGCTCTCCAGCAAAATGCCCATCGCCCTGTTTCTGAGGGCATTCCAGGGGGAAGCTCCTCCTCAGAACCAGTGGCAGGATGCAGTGGTCACTTCATTTCAGGTAAAGGATGGTCATTGCATATATTTGTCCTCCATGTGTGCCATAGGTATGTTCCATATAGCCCTCTATTTTGTTGGGTCAGTTGCAGGGAATGTCATATCCCTTGAACCTGTGTCTGACCAACGAGATATTGACGAAGGTCAAATATCTGATGAAGACACTGTGTCTGATTATTCATCAGGAGGAGAGGTACATTTTCCAAATAAATGTTTGATCAAACTCCACTCTGATCAGTCCCATTTGCCCCAATCACATTTGGAAATCCTGGTAATGAGAATGTTAGGCTGATTGAGATTCTTCATGGAACTGTGGGTGTTTTTGCCTGTATATTCCCCATACCTGCAATGGCATGAAACACCTCTTTTATTGTCTGCACACGCAGGTGTCCAGGAAACACTATGAAAACCCGAAGGAAATATTTCAGAGTCAAACAGACTTTACGAATTGCCTGGCAAACTGCACTTTTAGTTAGATTTTCCACATCGCCTACAATATATAAAAAAGTAACGCTTGCAAAAAACCTCAAAGCAATCCATATTGTCTGTGTGGTTGTGAGAGCCCAACTTCGCTGAGTTTGACTTCGAATATACAGTGCTAATAAATCTTTGAGGTACAATATTCCCCCTCGGCTAAAGCAGTATCTTTCGAAAAGAATTTCCTCCAGGAGCAATAAAGGATCTTGCCGATCGCGCAGAACCCTCTCTATATGAAATTCTCTTCGTATAATTTGCGCACCGATATCAATTGGTCGCTCATTCATGAACAGCGAAGCCCTGACTGGATGACTTCCACGCACCATCACTGATTACGTGTGTAAACTAATCCTTGTTTACGTAGAACAAACCTGCTCCGAGCAGGTTTGAGGACTAGGATGTGTTGCTATGACAACACTTCCAGCAAGAGTTTAGAAAAACTGACAGATCCAGGATCAGGCCAAATCGTCAACAATTACATCGACTAAACGACTAATCCATGTACGAAAAATACCCCCCTGGAGTACTACTGTGGCTGCAGGTTTCAATTCTAACCCTTTTCTTAATTAATGACCAGTATTTGCTGCTAATTAATTCTTTTGCCTTAATTTTAATTAACTTCCTAATTAAGACACAGACCCCTTAATTATTTCTTTATCCTTAATTAGCAGCCAAACATTAATGAGACATATTGTCTATCATGCAATATCTGAAAAGGTAGAAGGTGAAGTAATGTTGATCTGCTTGGGTCTGCAAAACATTTTGATGGTGTTCGTAAAAAAATGCAAATTAACTGTTTTGGAAATGTCTGCTGTGATATAATGAGAGCACCAAGAAACCATAGAATTAAATAACTGGTTTAATTAACTTGAATCATCTTCTAATTAGGGAACTGGTTGGAGAAGAATTGGTTTTGAGTTTGAGACCTCGACTTTGTTGGCCAGCAGCTGGTTTACTTCACACCTCATTTCTGTTTAGGTGCTGTTTAAAGAAAAACAGAAGCAATTCAAAGGACTTCTTCTTTCGGCTGCTCCCGTTAGGGGTTGCCACAGCAGATCACCTTCTTCCATATCTTTCATTATCTTTTATTAAAAAAAAAAAGTAAACTAAAATTAAGGGAAAAGAGGCTAATTAGCAGCAAAAACTAGTCCCTAATTCAGAAAAGGGTTAGAAACCTGCAACCACAGCAGAGCCTGAGAACTGGAGTTGAAGACCCCCATACTAACTTCATGTGTTATTTTCACTACTGTTTTAAAAGTGATAGCCCTGGCTCTCCTCAAATAGGCACATTAGCAACCTTACATAGGCAGCCCAGTTATCGCAGACCCCTTGTCATGCATGTAACTATGCCTTGGGATCTCAATGTTCCCCTTCCTCATGAACTGATTTCCAAATGAGGTACTTGTGTACTAAACGGATGGCTAATACCCTTTTCTATTATCGTGACACAAATCGGATTTTCGTTTTTTAAGATTAGGCACCCAAAAGGGACATTAACATTAGGGACCTATAGACAACTATGCTCCACCCCCACTAAAAAATAAATTAATGAAGCAACTGGGGTGGTGGCCCCACCGATTTGCGTGACGATAATAGTGCCGCCTGTTTAGTACACAAGTACCCCAAATTATAACTAGAAACAACTTTTGAACTTTTCTGTAAACACTCCTCCATGTAAACCCAGAAGATGTCTGCCTGCCCAACATGCTTCCCACCTGTATATTAGAGTCATTGATGATACAAAGCTGCTCCTGAATTTTATTCAGCTCATCTTGTTGCCATCGGATGTTGGCCTGTAGGATGCGAGTTCTTTGTTCAAGCTGTTCTTTGATACCTTGGATCATACCAAACTAGAAAAGGAAAGAGATTTTTAAAATCATGTCTTTCAAAGTTTAAATTGTAACAGGATAGAACACTTAAAACAAAGCAGTAGGCTGCTCTTGGCACTGGATTTAATGTTGATTTGTGCAGAGTTGTGCACAGATAAGTTTGAACAATGCCATGTATTTTCAAAATTGAAAAAAAAAATACAACTTTATTTTGTTAAGTGCCTTCCTCTAATGAGCACTATCCCAAGATGCTTTGCAAAAGTTGTAGTCTAATTTGTACAATTGGCGGATAGGCTGATTAAGCGACTGGCCTGGCTGGTAAAGCATTCTAGGAATGTCGATGTCAAAGCCACTAGGCCGTACTGCCTGCTACACCATGTGCGTACATTTGCTCAAGTTTTTGAGACATTAACTGAATTTTTCAGTTTAAGGAATATACCTCTGTCTATGCAAGGCTATGTCCCTAATGTGGGTGGCACCATGGTGCAGCTAACAGCATTGCTGCATTGCATCACCTGCACCTCTTCCTCTGTTCTTGGCTTGGGGGTCTTTTGTGCAAGTTTGCAGGCTCTCTCCATTTTCATGTAGGATTGCTCTGAGGACCTGGGCTTCTTTCCTCAGATGTCAGGTTCATTCCAGTGGAAAGAGCTGGCTCCTGCTTTGTGGCCGATGCTGCCAGGGTTGGCTATAGCTGCCCACAACTCTACAATTGGGTTAAGTGTGTCCAGGAAATTGATGTATGGACAGATTTATTATCCTAATAATAGTTTACTGTACAGTATTAATAATTAGTAGTGATTATTGAACCCCACTGAATTTGGTTTGGTTTGGTCAATTTGCAGAAGGGTACAGGAACTTCGCCAAAATCAGTGAAAGGCATTGAAGTCAATGGGAAAGGAGAAGTTAACTAGTTTGAAGTGGATTATAATGGTGCAGTGGTCTTTTAAGTGTCCTTGATGGTTAGGGAAGCATCTGCCAGCTATGCTGGACTGATTATTGTGGACAGAAATGTGACCTGAGCTGTGAGGCAGCAGTGCCTCTATGAGATTTAATAATACACAAAGTCCACAATACTCTAAGTCCTTTATCTCTTTCTGCATCTCCTGAGTTCCTATCACTACAACTGACAACCACAGAGCCTCTGAAGCTTGGGAACAATGTTATATTCTTGGGAGGCTGTCCCTGTCACTGCCCAATCTGTGCCACATTAGTGAGGAGCATAGCATGCCTAATCCAGAAATAAAGACACAGCACACAATAATGTTGTAATGGCCAGCTAATGTACCCCTTGAATAAAAATAATGCAAGTTGTTTCTTTCTTTTTTTTTTCAAACACTGGCTGCAAATCCAGTACCTGAGTACCAATCGGGTAGTGACATCGCACGTGCGTCTATACACCATAAATTATTAATTCATGCACAAAGTAGATCAGACTGTGGCGTAAAGTGTGAGGTGGAGTATGCTTACAGTACACAGTTCTGCGCATGTGCAATACAAAACAGGTAGGTCATGCAGATCGAGTAGTGACACCCCCATCAGACAGCTCTGTACTGTCACGCTGGCCTTGTAAAGCATCATGGGGGGCTGGGCAGAAAAAGTTCAGCTAAGTTGGTAGCATGGTGAAATTTTGGGGAACCCAGCAATTTCATTGTGATGAAAAACACTTTGGCACATTTCATCGATCATAATTAACAATTACTAATACTGAGTATGCACCATGTTAGAGCTTTGAAGTTTTGTCAATTATTACAGATACACAAATCAAAGATTTAAAATGATTCATTCAGCTAACACTTTTTCATAAGAGCACAGTATCATCATTTCTTCATTAGTATATATGGAGTGCTGACAGGTTAACAGATTTGCTCAGGGTCACATCATCAGTCAATGATGGCAACTGACAGGCATGTCCTTTATAAATTCATTGCCTTAGCCATAAAGTTATAATACGGGTTTATTCGGAGAACATTTTACTCATTAAAAAAATAGTGAAAAGATCGAGGATTTGCTTCAATGTGTACAAATATACCAAAGATCTGTCCACCCATAAATGTCAGTATCCTGTATCCATCCGTCATTACTGAGGCATGTAGCTGTCTTCACATTGATGACTACACTGCCACAGTAAGATGTCGCCATGAAGTGTGGCGCTCACTTGTAAAGGCAGTCATTGGAGTTTACTGACATGAACTTGCTGTGAACTCATTAACTGCACCTACCTGCTGTCGATTCTGTCACATAATAAAATCCTTTCAGAATGTTTCAGGTAATTATAGGTAAAAATAAAAAGAAGACTGAAAGTATGTGTCCCAGAGAGACCTCCTAAAGCCTGTTTGGCTATTATTTGAAAGGGGCTTGTGGACTGTAGCCGCAGGTGACATATAAATGAAATAGCTGACTGCCAGCTAACTGACAGACGGACAGACTCCCACAGTTAGCTATCTTGCTCACTAGTGTCAGTGTAGACTAGCAAGTCTGAGCTCACTGAAACCTTTGGAGATTGTAGCATTCGGCAAATTAAGAGTAACCATTTCATTCCTTACTATTTATTTAATTTTTTATCTTAAAATGTCCTGTTATCTTCTATAAATTAAACTGTACTGTTGACTCTTTTCAGCTTGTTACTGTCTCTGAAACTGGAACTTCACGTGCATATATGGATTTGCTGCATGGCTGACAAATTTGTTAGTAGGGGTTTGTGTGTCATACATGTCTGACGTCAAGTAGAGTTATGCTCCTGTCCTTTTACTGGCTTTAGTATTCTACCAAGCCTTTTGTCTGGATTGCTATTTCTAGGATGCCATGGTGACTATGTGTGTGTGTGTGTGTGTGTGTGTATTTGTCCTGAAATGGACTGGCACCTTGGCCAGGGTTTGTTCCTGCCTTGTGTCTTATGCTAGCTGGGATAGCCTCCAGCTGTCCCCTCCCCCCACTATATTCACCACTAAGTGGGTTAGAAAATGATTGACTAACTAGAGATAGTATAGATAAATGCCACCAGATAGCAGTGCAACATGAGTTGTGAACACTCATCTTCAATTTAACTCTACCACAATTATCATTGGTTTAACTGCCAGTTTTCTGCTTTGTCCTGGTTAGCTGGATGCCCCCTATATCTTTTTTTTCTCCACTTTCTGAGATCCTCGGCATCTTTTGTCATAAGACCCATGTTTTTCATATTATCTAACAACATCTCCAACTACATCTTCTTTGGCCTCCCTCTTGGCCACATTCCCACCTCCACTATTCTTGGTGCACCTCTTCACCCAATCATCATCTGTCTTTTTCTCCACATGCCCAAACCTCTTTAGTCTGTTTCTCCTCAGCACAACACCCATCTCTTCCACACTAAGTCTATCTCTAAATTCAGCCTTCATCTTCCTCTCACTCTGTGACATTCCACACATCCATCTGATCATTCTCATCTCTGTTCTTTGTAGCTTTGCTTTATGTTCTGCTTTCAATGGCCATGTCTCATTCCCTCAGAGCACACTACTCCTCGCATAGTATTCATACATTTTATAATTAAATTTAAGAGAGCCTCCTGTAGAAGTCAGAATGGGGAACAGCTCACAGCATTTCTTCTATGCACCTTTCACTCTGGCTATTATCACTGCTGTGCCTGCACCTCCATCTGCAGTCAACATGTCACCTTATGTAGGCAGCAATAAGGATTCAGGATTTTCAGTGCAAGATATTACAGTATTGCATTATATCTCTCTCTATATAAAATCCAATGTCTGTCTGTCTGTCTCTGTGTCTGTCTGTCTGCTTTTCATGAGAGAACTACTTAACGGATTTAGATCAGGTTTTTTTCTATGATTTGCTTGAACATTCTGGTTGATTTTGCAACTTCTTTCATCTCGCTAAGTATCATGGTTCACTTGCAATACCTACTTATTTGCACGATTTCGACAGAGACGCTGCGGACCGAGAGGAGGGGGGGGGCCCGGGCCCTCCTCACTCACGCGCCAGCCTCAGAGCGAACACCTTACCTCCGCTTAACTAGCGAACGAGAAAAATACTTAACGGATTTAAATCAGGTTTTTTTCTATAATTTGCTTGAACATTCCGGTTGATTTTGCGACTTCTCTCATCAGGCTATGAATCACAGTTTGCTTGCAGGAGCGATATATTCGCACTAGTCCAAGACAGAGGCTGCAGGCCGATGGGAAGGGGAAGCGTGATCACTCACACGCCAGCCTCCGTTCGAGTCAGTGTACCTCTGTGTTTTGGAGTGTACCTTGCCTCTGCTTAGCTAGCGATACCTGTTTGCTTATTGATTTTTAAAGTTTGTCCTGTTTCACTACTATGTGGATGGAGCCCCAGGGGACAGCTAGTATACTATATATGCCATTTCTGATTAGAATAAATATTATTATCGTTATGTTATAATGCTTGCTTTTCCTTTTTGCTATGCATTGCTTGCCTTTGTTTTCATTCCTATGCTGTATAATCTCATTGGAAAACATTTCTTGGGCTCTGCTGGGGAAAGACTGAGAAAATTTTTTGTTTCACAGAGAATTATAGAAAAAAGTGGGTCAAAACGTCTAGATGGACACTAAGTGGTTTATTGTATCAAAACAATATTATCCTAAAGTTACAAGAAGTGTTGACATAATCCAGAATGCTGAGACCCCATCACTGGTGGACTGTGGACATGCTAGATTACCACAGTTGCTTATTTGCTCAATCCTGGAACTTTTGAATTGCTGCCCTCTGTAACCATCCATGTCCTAAATTCTGCACACTCAAACAACATCTGGAGAAGAACTGAGAGAACCTCACCTGACTGCTGCATACATCTCTGACAACGTTTATGTTGAGTCTGTTGGTGGATATGTATGCTTTAAAAGTTAGTCCCACTTGCCCTTCACAACTGATGAAACAAAAACTTTATGTACGTTTATTACCTATGTTTCATTACATTTACTTCTCTCACTCTTCTTCTTCAACATCCAGGCCTTCATTATTGGGACATCCTTCCACTTACTTTTCTTCCAGCCTCTGACTAAGAAATTTCTTGCAACCAAGTAACGTTGTGATACACAACCTTCTCCAGAGATCACCTTCATATTTTTCATTGTGCCCCATCAACGTTTCTCACCAACAAGTAGTCTATTGTGCGCCTTATACTACCAGATTCATATGTCACCTACTTTTTTCCTCTTCTTAAACATGCTGTTATGTGCAAAGATTTCCATCACATCATCAAACTCCAGAATCCTCTCATTTTCAGCATTCCTAGCAACAAAGCCAAAGCTTAACTGTGACATTTTGTAGAACATGGAGACCTGAATACTAATGAATGTTTCATGGTGAGTGAATAGTCACCTAATCTATGCAAGGATCCTAAGGCAGTGTCATTAGGTCTCATAGTTTTAAAGTCCTCTTTATTTTAATATTCTTGTGTATCCTCTTTCTATCTCCTACATCCTTGTATCATGAAAAAGAAATCACAAAGAAGAGCAAACGTTTTATCCTCAACGACTGGTCAAATGAGACTAAGTCAGGTTAATGTTGGGCAATTTAAAGTCATCTTTGGGTAATAACAGGAAGAGCCGAGAATTGCTTAATGGAGAGGAAGCTTGGAGAAAACCTTAGCTATCATCTAGCAAACAGACTTGTTCCATCCCTGGTTTGGACCCACATCTCCCTCTGTGGGGGCAGATGTCATATTTCTGAAAGGGGACTGAAGTACCTAAGTTAGTGGTTTCCTGGTGAAAAGACAAAAGACAAAGACACTTTCCCTAATGGGTAAGAATGACTAATCAACTAGGCAAAACAAAACTAAGTAATGGCAATGTAAGGACCAAAGTCCCATCTGTCCATCCATTGTCTAATTCTTATTTTTTTCTAATACAGGAGGCAAGAACATTAAAAGCAAACTAGAAAAAATTGTGGGTAAGACAGCAGCACATCTTGTACATCTCACTCATACTAGGCCAGTTGCATGTTGTCAATCAGCCTGTATCTGGATGGACCCCAAACAAATACAGGGTGAACATTCAGTCTCAAAGCAGAAGGATGAACAAAGTTAACAGTTTATGGATGTGGGATGCAATTGGAGCTACACATATGCTTACAGAAAACACAAATTCTATTCTGAATTCTCTGTAGGAAATTCAGTATCCTTTTCAGTCTTCTGTATTTGGTGTGGCAGTAGATGGTACCATTGGGATTCCAACAGAAATATTTTACTAAAGGGTGTGATTTATACTCAAGGCCTAAGGCAAGCACTTAATTTAATATAAATAAAAATATTAGACCTAAGTCATTTTCAGTAGCAAACTAATGTAACCAACCTGATTATGTAGTGTATTGTGTCAAGGAGGCAACCACATCTGGAGGCACAGACACATGCAGACAAAGGATCCAAGACACATCCAACAAAGGCTGTTGTGCAAAGTGTTTTACTCAAACCATAAGCGAGAGCAGTGTGAAAAGAATAGATGAAGTGCTCCATGACAGCCATCTTCCTCTCCACCTAAGCTGACCTCAGCATATTAGGCTCGCATTAACTTATTCCCCTCATAAAATGACAGAAAAGTTAATGAGGCAGGAGGCAAAACAACAGGGTCACACAACTCGCAGCACACTGCTGTTTGCCTATCTCGGTTAATCCTTTCTCTTTATGCAGGTGCACAAGCCTAAACCACCTGACTCCCACTGGCATTTAGGAATTAATGGCCACTTTGGTTACCCTTTCATGGTCCTTACCTGAGCGATCTGCATGGGCTGACTTGGTATAGGCTGTTGACTCACCAACTGCTGGGCAATCAGGTCTAATGCTGGTGCTGCTACAGTTACCTATCAAAAAAAACAGTTACATTCAACTATGAATGAAGGCCGGGTGGTTTTGGAAACTTTGAACACTAATATTTTAAGTAAATTACAAAGTTATAAGATGCAGAGTGAACAACACAAAATATATGTGTAGGATTTTCTGCAGTGTTACCACGGCACTCTTTTATGATGATATTTTTACAAATGCACAGAAAGCTGTCTGCAGCGACTTGGTGCATGTTCTGTATGAACAGAGCATAAATATCAAATTTCAACAATCCACTTAAAGTAATGAGCATCCAAAATCTTTTGGAAGTTTAATCCAAAGATCATTTTATGTGAGTACAGTATAAAGTTAAGACATAGTTTTATTTACAGAATTTTATTTACCCAAATAGGTAAGCTGAGAACCAGCTGTCATTAACAATGTCAACCCAGTGAAAAAGGTCAGTGCAAAAAGAAAAGAAATTCTCATTTTATAACCATAGTAATATTGATTATAAATGTTATATCAATACTTATAAATATGTATTCCTTCATTTTGAATAGCTGTTTATTCCAGTATACAGTACTGTGTACTAGAGCCCATCCTTTAGTTGTAATCTCTATATATATATAAAAAATCTGTCTGTCTGTCTGTCCGCTTTTCACGAGAGAACTACTTAACAGATTTAGATCAGGTTTTTTTTCTATAATTTGCTTGAACATTCCAGTTGATTTTGCGACTTCTCTCATCACGCTAAGAATCATAGTTCGCTTGCAGGAGTGATTTATTTGCACTAATCCGAGACAGCTTAGCTAGCGATACCTGTTTGTTTATTGATTTTTAAAGTTTGTCCTGTTTCACTACTGTACGGGCGAAGCCACAGGGGACGGCTAGTATATAATAAAACAAATCCATTCAGCCATTTTCAAACCAGTTTAGGGCCACAATCTCAGCAGCATCGGTCAGACAGAATGAACCAACTCAGGATGGGACACCAGTCCATCACAGTAACGTACAAAATAATTTGTTTAATTTTAACAATAATATTGTAGCATTGCCATACTTTTACTCTTTGTGAAGCACTGCTTTACAGTCTGAATGTTTCTCTTTCAGTCTGTAAATATTTTAGGGTGACATAGTGGTAATTTTCCTCACAGTGGCATGCTGCATGTTGGTTGGACATGGAGAAGGTTTTTATGGTCACTCGGCCCTAGATCCCTTATCACCTAACTTTTATTAAATATCAGCTTCATTATTTTTGGATTCATTTATTTTCACTCTTTTTGCCTTAATAAGAATCTTGGTAGCAACACCCTGAGCTTCGCTGACCAGGCCACCCTATCCTCAGCAACACTTTCCAACTCATCCCGGGAAATTCCGAGACACTCCTAGGTCAGCTGATTCCTCCAGGATGTCCTAGATGTACACCTGAGTCTTCCACAATACACCTCCTGAGGAAGTGCCCAGGGGCATCCTTAATGCATGCCCAAACCACCTCATCTAACTTCTTCCTATCTGCAGTAGTAGTGATCCTACATATGCAGTAATGCTGACCTGCACTCCTGAGCTATCATGGAGGGTGAGCACCAGAACCCTACAAAGGAACTTCACTTTGGCCTCCCAATTTCTTTGAGTTGAAATTTTTCATACACAAATATTCTTTAAGAAAGTCAAAGTCAAACAACTTGAACAGAATACATCCATGGTCATGCTCCATGTGTTTTTCTCTGTCAGAATGGCATCTCATCATCCTGTCTCTCGACCATTCTTGTGCAAGTCTGTGTTAATGTTAAATGGATACAGAAAGTGCAGGAGTAAATTGCCTTGCTTTCAACTCAGATGATCTGAGGCAGTAAAAGAGAACTGAAAGCTCACCTGGCTGGCGCCTGCTTGTAGTCTCTGAGACGACAGATCCTGCTGCCCTAAAACCACACTTGGAATAGAAGGAGTGCTGGACTCGGCCATCAGTCTGGAAGGTGTTGCTGCATTGGGCAACAGAAAATGAATAAGTGCATGTTATGATGCTGAGAATCCAGCCAACCTTTTTAGTACAGTGCTTCCCTAAAGAACCCACCATCTTAAAGAACCTGACCTGCCCAGGTATACAATACAAGCACTCATGTGTGTTAGGTGTGCTTGGAGCACCGACGACTTAACCAGCTCACTTAGAAATATAAACTGGCAATGTTACGCTTTAGCGTCAGTATTTTGGAATATTTGTTTAACACAGGTAAAACAGTGGACCACTTGAACAAAACAATTCTAAGATACACTGCATATTATTACACAGCATTTTAGCATAATAACTTCTGTTTTTGGGGAAGCATGATGGTGTAGCAGGTAGCCACTTCATGGTACTTGGAGCCGGGCTCATTTACCAGCTTGTGCCAATTTCATTTAGACTCATTAGTTTGTTTCCACAAATATCAGACCTTAAATCACACTGATATAAGCTTGCGTCGGTTGGGCATGAATACCGATGCCCATCATTTGTTGACTTTTTCTGTTAGGATAGGCTGGCTGGGAAATTGGGGGTTTGGAAAACATATGGATGATACTGCACTGTCTGCTTTCAAGTTTGCAATCCCAGCAGCTGATCAAATATTATTTTACATGTTCCTTTTCATGGGGATGCACTATGAAGAGTACACTACATTAGCAAAGACAGCCTGGCTATACATACTGTATAGACCAGGGGTGGGCAATGTCAGTCCTGGAGGGCCACAGTGGCTGCAGGTTTTTGATCCAACCTGTTGCCTAATTAGAAAACAATCCTTGCCAATAATTCAATTTCATGGCTTGTTAGTGCTTCAACTCTGCCATGTCAGGTCATTCTTATATCCTAGATTTTTTTTTTCCCTTTCTAAGGATATCATCCTAATGATTTGAAGTCTAAAACCGAATGAGTAATTCTTAGTCCTTCACTTTTTTCTACTCACTTTCCTTTGAAAATATTTAATTAAACCAAATAGTGCACGATAAATAGACAGAGGTGTAAATGGAAACAAGCTAAATGGAGAACTGCTGGTTTCTTTTGTCATTTGATTCTAATTGTTAATACGGAGCCATTAAAAACCAAGAAAACAGCTGCTCAAGACTAAAATATGCCATAAGGGTTCAAAATCTTAATGAGCGAGACCACTTTAATGAAGCACAAGTATTACTTGAGCAATAAGTGCTTCGTATTAATCAACTGGGTTAGAACAAAAACCTGCAATCACTGCGGCCCACCAGGAACGACTCTGCCCACCCCTGGTATAGACAGTAAATGTGCAAAATCCACATAGCACAGCATGAAATTTCAGGTGTAGAGTGACATGTCGCATGCAGTATATGAACAACAGCATACTATGACATCTCACACAGAGCCGGTGTTAGCTTTGTACCAGTTCAAGTTGACACATTCTCTACATAGCAATGTAATGGAAAAAATGGCAATAAATGATAATATCTAAATTGTATAAATGTCAAAAATAAGTAAAATAATAAATGGTTTGTCCCTTGTGTCCACAGCCATGGGCATCTTCTGTCTCCTGGGACAATGATTGCCATAACCGAGGATAGACTAGTGCCACAACAAGAGTTATCAGTACAAAGTGCATAGTGCTTTTGTTCAGTCAAAGGTAGTGTTTAAGAAGTGCACTGCAAAAAGTCCTCAATAAAAAACAATTTGTAAAAACAGTGCTGTGCACAGTAATAAACAGATAAAGCCAAGGATAAAATTGCAGTCAGAATCGTCTGCCTTTCATCACATTCCCAGTGCTCTTTCTCTCTCATTTCACCCTGCTCACCCATCAAGCATGCTCAGCGGCGCAGGGACACCAGCAACTGCAGTCCACATTACAGATAAAGTCTCAAACACCTTCCATCAGCGTCCGCTTGGACACTCCAAGCCTGAATGCCTCATCGTGACACCATCCATCAGCCCTGCAGGACCCATGAAGTCCTCATTCATCTCTGTTCTACAAATCAGCAGGGCTGATCTGCCCTGGAATGTCTCTGCCTACGCTCCTCCATGGGGATTCCCTGACCGCTCGTCTCCTTCCACCTGCACTGACCTCTCTCTGTCTCTGTCCCCTCAGTTTCTTCCGTTTTCTGTTCTTCTCAATCATTTTAAACTCCTGTGAGTGTACGTGCACTAAATGATCCAGAGGACTAAAGAGGAATGGCTGAGTTGTCTAGTCTCATGTAGGGGAAAAACTTAATCCATTAAGTGCTCAATGGCCTCTGGTCAGCTGTTGTCCAACAGGTGTTTAGGTAAGTTAAGAGACGTGCATCCTGGACGCTGAGAGGGAACTGCTGGATGTCTCATAGTCCTGTCTGCGTGCTCCAGGCACCAAGACGCATCATTTAGGTAGGTAGACACTGAGATTGATCCCTGCTTAGAGCTCCATATGGACTTTGACTGACACTGCTTGTTACTCTTACACACACCTACACTCCTGAAGTCTCAACTGCACCCTTTACAAAACAAAATCTTGCACCTGCTCTGGTCCACTAGTCATGCCACTGACCCTGGACATACTTCACCACAATAAATCTAAAGAAATTTGATTAATTTATTAAGATGACAAATCCCTCTACTTGATCTCTTATAATGTATTACTATCTCACTTGTAGAAAGCGAGGTGCACATACAACTTCTGTTGCTTATGTCCTTAGCAGTGCCTTCTGCCTCACAATCACTTGGCACCATCACTTGCATGCAGATCTTTTGTAATTCACTAATATGTATATTTAAGCAGGCTCCTAATACATAGTCATGACTCCATTAGTCTGTCTTGCTATTTTTCTCTGCCTTATCACCTTCTTGTGTTTTCATCTTTGCACAGTTACCCTAATTTCAATTTAATCCATGTCAAAACCTTTTCCCCAGTATGACAAAATTCCTGCCTGTTTTTCTTCTCCTGTATGAATTGCTGAAGGCTGCCTGTATTTCAGTCTAATCACAGAGCTGCTATAAGTGGAAACTCACTTTTCCGTTATTTTGGTGCTAACAATTCATTTTAGTTTGCCAAGTGTCAGGATTCTGAAATAAAAAAAAATAAGTGCATTTATTTTGCAGCACCGCTACTTACAGGCTGTTTCAGAGAGAGGCGTCAGTGAGGATTTACGGGATGTCTGAGAAGAGACAGATGACGTCCGGCTTCGACTGAGCATTGAAGAGGCCAAGTCCATTGTGCCAAAGGGCTGCTGAGCATTTAAGTTGGGCTCATGCTGCTAAAAAGAAAATGAGACAGAGGTAAAGCTGGATTTTATTAATTCATTTCAGGATTTAATGCTCTGTAACATTAATAAATGTTGAAAACATCAAATTTTTAAACCAGATGTTTCATTTCTGTTTTATAAAATGTTGCCAGTTACCAGAGGAGATGTAGTTCAAGCTGCTTTGAATGGCCCTTGGTGGATTTTCTTTGCGACTTCTCGTTTTTCACATCAACACAGTTTTGTTTTTATTATGGTGTTTCGTTTAAAGCCACCAGTATCCCAGCGTTTGTGGGGTTTTTTTTCCATTTTGACAGTCAACTACCAATAATAACAAGAGGCTTGATATGTGACACTTCAGTATATTGTACCTATGTCATTATTTTTGTAACTCTTTCCTTTCTGTAATAAGCATTTTGGAATTATGCAAATTCAAATATTGTCTGAAAATATTTTCATGTGGTTAGTATTAGCAGTTCTTCCCTAAGGTTAGAATAACATCATTAAACTTTCAGTCTGTCTTTCTGTTGTATTAAAAGGATTGAAGGGTTTAAATGACATCTGACAAAAATGAACAACAAAATCACAAAAGCAGGCTCCAGCAGTTATAATAATAATAATAATTCTTTGCATTTATATAGCGCTTTTCTCACTACTCAAAGCGCTTAGCAATTGCAGGTTAAGTGCCTTGCTCAAGGGCCCAACAGAACAGAGTCCCTTTTTTTTTGGCATTTACGAGATTCGAACCGGCAGCCTTCCGATTGCCAGTGCAGATCCCTAGCCTCAGAGCACCTCAGTTCAGCAGGTAGTGTTGCTGCCTCAGAGCACTTGAACTACTGGGAGTCCATTTGTCTGGAGTTTGTCAGCAATGGTCTCAGAAAGTTGGCCACACAGTCTGATTAACAACTGAAACAAAAGTTTTTGTATCTTTCAGAAGTAGACCAATCCCAACATGTCTATTTTATTCCTTTTCTTATAATTATCATTAATCGCACATACAGTATAATGAGAGCAGCCAGTGTGAAGTGGATATTGTCTGTTTCTACTTCCTAAAACGCCTTCTTAAGTGTCACAATAATGAGAAATTCAGTACAATCAAATACTGCAGGCCAAAGAGATATGTATTATTGATGAAGAATATTTATGTTATATATGCTGTATACACATACTGCAATATAAATGTATATATTGTGACGTGCAAATCCCTGTCTTGCACCCCAAAAACACAAGGCTGAGTCTCTGTACTTTAGCAAAACCAACTTTATTCAGCTTGAAACAGGAATAGCACGGTTATTTATTGAAGCGGGATCTCCTGTATACAGCAGTCAGGCAGGGTCATGGCCAGGTTAGTGGCCAACTAATCCTGTTCCCTGCATTTATAATGTTCCTTACATCACCCATCGATGGCAAGAGCTTATACCGTGGCCGTGATCGACTCTCCCAGAGTGCTAGATGGCAGCCCTCTGGGTTGCAGGGGCACCTGCATGGGATTTGGAGTCTGGCACAGTCCTTTTTGGTTCCGTGGGAGCTGCCAGGGGGAGCTGCACAACCCTACTTTATTGGCCTCTCACCACACCCGGGAGTGATTCTAGGGGCAGCATAAAAGAAGCCGCCAGCCTTCATTCGGTAGGCCAGTGTTGGGAGGAAGAGCTGACGAAGCTTGCCAAAGAAGTGGAGGAAGAAGAGGAAGTCAGAAACAGAGGAAAGAAGAGAAGAAAGTGTTGTACTCATGTGCTTTGTACGATGTGCTGAGACAGTGCAGGGGAAAACGATTTGGGATGTGTTCTCCCCGACTTAAATAAACGTGTGTTGTGCTTGAACTTGTGCCTGGTGTCTATCTGTGTCAGGTTTGGGGACTGGGTGCGCCTCCTGGTGGTCACAATTATGTATGTGTGTGTGTGTATATATATATATATATATATATATATATATATATATATATATATATATATATATATATATATATATATATATATATATGTGTGGAGAGAGAGAGTAATATATATGAATATATATAACAGAACCCATGAAGAATTTGTTTCTTAAACTGCTCACATTACCAAAAATTGAACTTGAATTGTGTCTACCTCTTTGCATGCCAGCTTATTTTCAGAGCTTTAAATTCTGCTGTTTTTTTTATTCAGATTCTTCAAATTATTTCTCTTACAGTCATACTATGAAACACGTGGACCTTCAGACTTGTGCCACTTTTCTGTCCGTCACCACACATTCGTATAATTGAGGTGTTCGACAGGCTGACCTCTCACTTTGGTATGTCCTGCAATGTCCTGTCATCTCATTGTTTCTCATTCATTGTCAGTCTAATGTCTCATCCGTTTGGCTTGATGCTGAGCCGAGGGCACAGCTCTTGTTCTTTTTCGTGGCATGTGGTTTTGTGTACGACTTTCTTTAATAATCGGACTGCTAGCCTGTGGACAATCTGTGAGACCTGTGCAATGCTGTTCACAGAGTTGTTTGTGGCCATGGCATCATGTCGTAGACAAGCCCACAAGTCTGCTCTTTTCCTGTCAGCCTTGTCCCGTGTCTGTGTCATCACTGTGCTTTTCCTGTCAGCTGTTGCACATGCCCACACGGCTCTTCTTTTTCTGTCCACCATTGTGTGTACCCAAGCTGTGGATGTCCTTCTGAGAAATAGACAGGTGATTTATTTACTGAGCTAAACCAGGAGTGGCATGTAAAAATAAAACCAAAACAAATAAAAATAACCTTAACTACCAAATCCTAAAGTGATAAGAATTGAAACCAAAAATACAAAGAGGTCAGACTAAACAAAACTCGTGAGAACCACAACAACAAAAGGTTTTAGTTTTTTTTTTCCCTCAAAATGTAGGAAGTTTGTACCCGCAAATCAGATAATAAAAGAAATCCCTAGCTGAACTTTTATCCCTCGCACCCATTACCCATAGATCACACCCCTAGTGACAGCAATGACATCTCTCAAAATGGTGATGATAGAAGAACCTACAAAATAGCGTAAAGAAGAAAACCTAATCATGACAGTGGTTTGACAGTGGCTTGCCACCAGAAACACCCAAGGTTTGATTACTTCCACGAGACAGCCAGCACCTCCATTTTTTTGCTACCACTGTCATAAGATCTCAATTAAGAGTCACATAGTCACTTTTGATCCTCGAAATTACTGTCAAGGTTCAAGGCCCATCGTAAGCAGACTTGGGATGCCCACTATCTCTACACACTAAGGGCCTAGTGCCTGCTATCTATACCTAGCAGAACTGGACTTGAGCAAGAACCAGAGGTCTCCCATTTCTATCCTGAGGCACTCAGACATAGACAGCAGCTCAGGTCTCACTCCCTGCCTTAGGCCAGCTACTATCTATGGTATCTATTTTTTTCCTTTTCCCAGTACTCATGGTTGGCACTTGGTCTGCCATGGAGTGTATGTACTGTATTATCTCCAATAAAGAATGTATTTTCATTCACTTTGTTTTGTGTTTATGTTGCATGCTTTTTAAATGTGAATATCAGGAGAGTTTCTTTGCAGATTCTGACGATTTTCATAAAGTGTTTGACTCAGTTGATCGAGCTGCCCTGTGGGACATCCTGAGGATTCGCAGGATCCCCTCGAGGTTGCTAGATATCATGCCCAGCCTGTACACTGGTACTGTAGGTACTGTGCAGAGTGGAGGCAGAACCTCTGTGTTTTTCCCAGTTGATTCTGGGGTTCCTCAGGGTTGTGGGTGTGTGTTGGGCAAGGTCGTGGGATCCAGCGGCTGTGGGGCATCTGTTGGTGAAGAAAGATTCATGGATCTTGACTTTGCTGACGATGCTGTGATCTTTGTGGAGTCAATAGAGGCTCTGATCGGGGCGCTCAAAAGACTGAGTGAGGAGTCTGAGTGTCTGGGCTTGCGAGTGTCCTGGATAAAAACTAAGATCCAGGCCTTTAATGACCTCTTGGGCACAGCCATCAGTAGTGTGTCTGTTTGTGGAGAGAGTGTCGACCTTGTCAAGAGGTTTACTTACCTAAGGAGCAACATTCATGTCTCTAGTGACTCTTCCTATGAAGTCAGTAGACGGATTGGAAGAGCATGGGGGGGTCATGAGGTCGCTGGAAAGGGGTGTGTGGCGCTCCCGATATCTATGCAAAAGGACGAAGGTCCAAGTCTTTAGAGTCCTGGTGCTTCCTGTCTTGCTATATGGTTGTGAGACGTGGACGCTATCCAGTGACCTGAGACAAAGACTGGACTCCTTTGGTACTGTGTCTCTCCGGAGAATCCTTGGATACCGTTGGTTTAACTTTGTGTCGAGTGAGCGGTTGCTCATGGAGTCCCAAATGAGGCACATTACCTGCATTGTGAGGGAGCGTCAGTTACGGCACTACGGCCATGTGGAGCATTTCCCCGAGGGTGATCCAGCTTGTAAGAACCCCATTGTTGGGGACCCAAGTGGCTGGACCAGACCAAGGGGTCGCCCACATAACACCTGGCTGCGGCAGATAGAGGGTCATTTCTGGAGGATGGGACTGGACCGCATGTCTGCCTGGGGGTTGCCAACCGGGATCCCGAGTTGTTTCGTTGTGTAGTGGGTGTGGCAACGTGTGGTACCAGTGTATGCTCTCCAACTTGACTTGACTTGACTTTTTAAACATAGTCTATTTACAATCATTGTTAGGTGAACGTACATTTAATAAGAATAAATTGAACAGAGTTGACTTGAATTTCTGCTGTTCCTTACCACCACCTCACCCCTTCTGTTCAGAAACCCACTGCCTGTTGTGATAACATAAAACATGTCACTACTATATTTTTATTGCTTGTTTGTAATTTGTTTCCTGACATTTGTGCATTTCTTCTGAATATAAATTATTAAGGAGATTCCATGTATACCCTGTTGCTTAATTAAACACAAATATGTTTTTGTGTTTCAACAACATGAAAGAATGTGTGTCAATGCCCTATTCCGTTTCAAACATTCTTACTTTTTTAATAAAACTATTATCATGAATAATTGGATAATTGGGATTGTTTGTGATTGTGAGAAGCAATAGCAATGTGTATGAAATGTTCAAGTGAGTTAGTGTCAATTTGTCTGAAAAGCTTCTCACATGGTACTTTATCTGACCCGTTCACCATAGCCTTCTACCGTACCCTGTCCTGTTTTCTTTTCTATTAATAGGAACACTAGCAACATGTGACCCTTGAACAGCAGTCTGCTACTGTCCTATAAAGGCCATCAGGCAATGCATCTAAGCGCAAAGATGAAATTCACTCTTGGAAATATGCTGTGATTTTCAATATGAGGTCCAAGGCCCAACTATCCATATTACTAACCGAGAATGCTAAACCGGATGGACGCAGGGACATCCGGCCATGGGCCGTAGCCGCAAAAAGACGTACTGCGCAGGCGCCCCAAGAAATGAGGCGCCGCGAGAGGCGGACAAGACCACAGAAAAAAGGAGTGAGCACAGAAAAAAGGAGTCAAACGCAGGCGACGCACACAGCGCCGCACGAGCAAAACATCTCCCCCCGACCCCCCCCCCCCCCCCCCCCCCCCCCCCCCCCCACCCACACACACACACACAAGCAACGGACGGGACACACACAAAGAGGAGGATTTAATCCCATTGCACACGAAACGGGACGCACACAAAGAGGAGGATTCAACAAGCCACAAGCACACAAAAAAAACAAGCCGCGAGCACCACACAAAGCCCATTGGGCACGAAACCGGACAGACTACGGACATAGCACACGAAACGTACACAAAAACGACGATTCAGACCCACGACCACAGTAACATAAATAACAAATGACACACAAAGCCCCATTTCTAAATGAACTGTCCGTATTAAACATATGTCATCTCAACACGTTCACAATATGCAGCATAGGTAGATCTCATTACAATGAGGCACTATTAGCCATTCAACCGCAGAAAAGGCTCCATATTAACAGTGAGTGCGATCCTCCTTAGTACTTATCCATATTTCTCATGCTCAAGAACAAACAAGTCATGAATTCACGATCACAGGTACAAAACGATACCGCTCGGATAACGGGACCAAACACAATTCACACTATGCAGCATAGGTGGATCTCATTACAATAAGGCACTATTAACCATTCAACCGCAGAAAAGGCTCCATATTAACAGTGAGTGCAATACTCCTTATTACTTATCCATATTTCTAGAAGAAAAAATGTCTCGGCTCCAAAAACGCAAAGCTCAACTAAAGCTTCTAACTAACGATGTACCTAAAAGTAAAAACTTTATGAACTGCATTAGATCCTACAATAGTTCATTTGCTTTTGCATCTACCGGAGTAAATATCAGGCCACCAAAAGGCAATGGCCCATACTGCTTTCGCATATGTGCACAAATACTGCATCGCATTGGAACAGTGCACCCTGAAACAAATCAACAACGCAAATATGCACAATTCTACATCCTAGATCCACATGACGCAATCTATCAATCAAAGTGCTGCATCGCAACAGGCACAGATTCAAAACGAAACACCTCCCGTCTCAGACATACGTTAACGGCAAGGAAGGCTACAACAGGCTTCTCACACAGCACAGGCAAATCGATTACAGCTCCAAAACAACACGTCCCAAATACTACACATGCAACAACGCGCCTCTCAAACGGCACAAGCAAAACATACACCAGGAAAATTCATTCGGATTAATGAATGTCATTTGCAATCATTGTCATTCAGTTCACTTCCCTGAAGAAACAACTGGCAATACAAGTAATACATTTACACGTTGTTGTCAAAAGGGTCAAATTAGACTGCCTCCTTTACATTCATATCCTGAATATCTACAGAAACTTCTAACTAACGATGTACCTGAAAGTGAAATCTTTATCAACTGCATTAGATCCTACAAATCGGTATCCACTATGAACATTAACAGTGGCACTGCACGTGACATCCGTCTTGCAAAAATGTTAATTATTGATGAATGTACAATGGCATCCAGTCACTTACTCAACACCATTCATAAACTTCTACAAACGTTTATGAATAATAATATTCGCTTTGGAGGAAAGGTACTTTTATTAGGAGGAGATTTTAGACAGTGCTTAGCTATTCTTCCACATGCCATGCGCTCAGCTATTGTTCAGTACACCTTAAAATACGCAGACAATTGGCATTGCTTTCAAAAGATACAGTTAGTAAAAAAGATATGATGTCCAGAACCAGATCATAACAATTGGTTATTACAACTGGGAGATGGTACACTCACCAATACAGATGGACTTCACCCACATATTATTACAATTCCTCAAGCCTTTATCTGCGACGACTTAGTTACAGACAGATTTGGCACAGCAATCTCATTAGACCAAATGCCCCTTTTAACACAACGCACTATATTATGTCCAAAAAATATTAATGTGGAAAACATAAATACCCAAGTCATTCCATTACTTCCTGGAGAGACACAACTCTTTCTAAGCTCTGACAAACTTGACTCTGATCACAACAATAAACATCTTCATTGACATTACAAGTTCTGACCTGGAATTACCTTTTACACTTAAACGGCGTGTACAAAGAAATTTTCAAATAACCCTTTACACTGTGCCACACACTTTATTGTTTGCTTTCTATTTGCATCATCTACACCTTCACACTATTCTATATCTCATTCGTACATCACGCTCTTTGTCATTCCCAACACCAGGGGTTGGCGAGCGAAGCGAGCAGGGGGCGGAGCCCCCTAGTTATCCAGATAGTAGATGAGAGGTTTATTTCAGCAGATAATTTTCAGAATGCTTTTGAGATATTTTCATTGCACCAGACAGAACTATTACTGTGAGTTTGGATGAAGGCCTAAATTGCTTGGTAACTTCTAAATACATACTACAACCTTTTTGTGATTGCCAAATATTTGTTCTCATGCAGTTTCTTTGAATAATTTTAAATGGGAATTTGATGAACATTAGAATTTAGGGTAGTAAAATTTTATAATTACAAGGAAAACAACAAGTGCAAAAAGGCCTTCCACTCCCAGGACACCACTGTTGCCAAAACTCTAACCTGGGAGGTCATCACGTCCACAATTGTCAAGAAGGCTCATCATAGAGTGAATGACAAAACAAGCAATGTCTTCTAATGACCTTATTAGAGGTCTGTTACTAAAAGTGTTTGTCCTTCTCCAACATTGTATCATATGTCAAGGAAAAGAAGAAGCACATCTCATAAAATTATCAGATGCTATCTGCCTGCTCTGGATTCACTCCAGTTTTCTAAGCTAAAGCGTAAATCCATTAAGACCCTGTCAAAGCCATCACACTTAGCCATCATCTGCTCACTGTCTTGTTTATTAAATCACTTACAGTCTTGGTTAGCATTTTGACTTTAAAGTCTTTTGCACTATACTAAACCCTCTTTATCTGACTTTTCTGTATCCGATTTTTCACTATAATGGCGCATGGATTATTTGATTACAATTTCAGTATCTGTACCGTTTCTAAAATATAAAACACATTTCATGTGATGCACTTCTGAAAATAAAAGTCATGGTGCGCTATATCCACTTAGCCTTCAGCTATCATTTTGTGTCTTTCTTCACCTCTCAAAGATGGGCTTGTGTAGTGGCTGCATTTACCACTAAACATCTGTGCAGTCTTGAAAAACAACTCCAACAAAAGTGGAAAAAAGCAAGTGATGGCACAGTGCAATTTTAATTGACATAAACTACAGTTTGCTGTGAGACGAATCAGCCATGCTTGTGTGCCTGGGAGACAGGCCTTGCCTCTGCAAAAGAGCAGTGAAGATCTGTTCTTGTAACCCAAATGTAGGTCAGTGTGCAGAGGCACGCCTATTAATAGTTTCTTAATTAGGTATCTGACTGGGGTTTGTGTCCTGGGTGCTCCCTGTGTGGAGTTTGCATTCCCCCCACCCCGTGTGCTTGTGGGTTTCCTTCGGGTGCACCAGTTTCCTCCCACAGTCCAAAGACATGCAAGTTATGTAAAATGGAATTGCTAAACTGGCCCTAGTGTGTATGTGGTTATATAGATGTTTATGAGTGGTTTTAGTAATCTTTTGGTAAAGTGAGAATCGAGTAAGAATAGTGTGACTCATTTCTGGTTAATAATTCATTGAGAACTGAAAAGAATGAGCCATAAAAAATTGTATGCTAAAGTTTAACTGGAAGTAACAGTTAACAAATTAGAATATTTTTATAAGGTTCAATTGTGTGTGACTAATTTGTTGATTATAAAGAATTGTACAAAATTAACACAATATATTGTAATTAGTGTTGTTCAGGGAATTTCACCAAAGTGTTATTCACAGTGAATTTACTGCATTCACATTAGCCCTTGTTCATCAAATTATCCTCTTTAATAAAATCCCTGTGTGTGTCCAGGTGTCTGTGTGTGTGTGTCTTCTGGTGAAGTGCGCATGCGCGGGGCACGGTGCGAAGCACGATATTACTGTCAGAGAAAGTTACAGGCGTTTTACGGAAATACAAACCAGTATTACTGCGAGAGGAAATTAAAGGTACACAATACAGTGACGCATATTACAGCCACATACAAGCCAGTATTACTGTCAGAGGAGATTAAAGGCATATTACCGACGCGCACGCCTGTATTACCGCCAGAGAAAATTAAAGGTATATTACGGACGTACAAGCCAGCAGACGTACAAGACAGTATTACTGTCACAGAAAATAAAATACACAGCGGCAGCCCACGAAGAACGGTCAGCTCAGCAAGTAAACATCAACAAAAGAAAGGCTGAAAGACAAAGAAAAATACGACCAACAAACAGAATGAAGTCAAGGTCCCTTGCCATTTAATATAGACTGTTCCTACTAATGTTTATGCACTACTGTTCTAGCGCCCGTTATTGTAATGGACTTAATGACTAGTTTACTAATAATTCAGCTAGTTTAGGAGAACTTTTTTCTTTGGTGCCCCATAATGCTTTGCAATGCCAACGCAACATCCCCGAGAGCTGTAATAGCCAATATTGGATGGGGCCACCCCTTGGGTATATAATGCTGGTAGAACAGATAAGTAAATAATGCAGGTTCTCAAAATTTTATTTTTATGAAACATATACAGCATAAATAATGAGTTATCTCTGCTTGTCACTAAATGTGCAGATGGAGCTTCAAGTTCCACATCAGTATAACAGAAGGAGGCTCTAGCTCTATGCATGCATAATTAGTCATGTGGACATACAAAACAAACCCTGAAGGAGCCTGACGCCCAAAAACACAGGAGACTCTATGAAATAATAATAGTAATGAAAGATTACTGTTTAAAAGATGGTTTTATCTTTTTGAGTGAAGAAAAAGTGCAAGGCATCAGTACAGACAGTTTAGAGACTCTTCAGCGCGAGTCAAAAAATAGAACATGCCAGTGGCTTCAATCATGACATGGCACTTTGAATTTTCTGCCTTTTAAGGACCTATATATTTTTTCTGAATTTTGACTACAATTTCGGTATTTCCGCTTTGATTTGACCAAATCTATCATTGCGCGTCTCCGACTGCATTCTTTCTGAGTTTGCATGCAGTTTGTGTGAGGAACTCGCAGACTTCGGTGTGACTGCCAATCCTAATGTGATGTGGGAGACCTTCCATGACGAGACCCTGAAGGTTGCTGAGATATATGTTGGTGTTGCCAGTTTTCTCAGAATGAGGTATTTCATCTTACAGGGCACCCTGGATATCATTGAGAGGAGTCAGAGCGCATGGCTTGGCAACTCTGTTTTGTACCGTGAACTGAGAAGGACAGCTCTGAGGGCAGATAAAGAGGAATTTGTTAGAGGGATCTGTGAGAAAGTGACACACCTTCTATGGTCTAGCGACCCACATCTTGCTTACAGAGGAATCGAAGCATTACACACATTCAAATCTGTTCCTTGGAAAGTCACAGTGAGGACAAGCAATGGAACGGTCCTTACAGATGACAATGCAGTCATGACCTGCTGAGCCGGCTACTTTGAGCAGCTGTTTAAAGCTGATCCTCTGGCTAAGACGTTGGATATCTCTGGGTCCACGGTTCTTGAGGCTGATCCTCCAATTAGATGTCAACCACCCAGTCTCACTGAGATTGCACAAGTGATGAACCAGCTGAGGGTAAGGAAGGCTGTGGGGATCTGTGGTATCTGGGGTGAACTTCACCAGGCTGGTGGTAAGGGTGTCCTCCTGGCATTGCAAGCAACTTTTGCTTCCATTTGAGAGACTGGCATCATCCCAAATGACTGGAAACGGGACTTGTCGTCCCTATCCGGAAAGGGAAGGTTAATCGCCTAGATTGTGGTAACTACAGTGGGATAACACTGCTCTCGGTGCTGGGTAGGGTCCTTGCTATGGTCATCCTCAGTAGGATACATGATCACTTGCTTACCTACCAGCACCAAGAGGAGTCTGGTTTTACGCCTAAGAAGTCTAACATTGACCGCATCTGGGCACTGAAGGTTCTCATCAAGAACAAATGTGAATATCGTCAGAGTTTCTTTGCAGCTTTTGTTGATTTTTGTAAAGCATTTGACTCAGATGATTGAGCTGTCTTTTGGGACACCCTGAGACTTCGTGGGATCCCCCTGAAGTTGCTGAATGTCATAGCCGGCCTGTACACTGGTATTGTGAGCAGAGTGGAGGCAGAACCTCTGTGTTTTTCCCAGTTGATTCTGGGGTTCATCAGGGGTGTGTTCTTGCTCCTACTCTGTTCAGTGCTTGCATGGACTGGGTGTTGGGTAGGGTCATGGGGTCCAGTGGCTGTGGGGCTTCTGTTGGTGAAGAAAGGTTCACTGATCTTGACATTGCAGATGATGCTGTGATCTTCACAGAGTCAATGGAGGATCTGATTGGGGCTCTCGAGAGACCGAGCGAGGAGTCTTGAGTATGTGGGCTTGCAAGTGTCCTGGGTAAAAACCAAGATCAAGGCCTTTAATGACCACTTGGACACAGTCATCAGCATTGTGCGTTGAGAGGTTTATTTAACTTGGCAGCGACATTCATGCTTCTGGTGACTCCTTCCAAGTCAGTAGGCAAGTTGGGAGAGCATGCGGGGTCATGAGGTCGCTGAAAAGGGGTATGTGCCCTCCCAATAGCTCTGCAACAGGAACGAAGGTCTAATTCTTTATGGTCCTGGTGCTTCCTGTTTTGCTCTATGGTTGCAAGACAAGAATGTTATCTAGTGACCAGAGATGAACACTGGACTGCTACAGTACTGTGTCTCTTCGGAGAATACTTGGGTGCTGCTGGTTTGACTTTGTGTCGAATGAGTGGTTGCTCACGGAGTCCCGAATGAGGCACATTGTCTGCATTATGAGGGAGCATCAGTTACAACACTACGGCTATGTGACGCGAATCCCTGTGGGTGATCCGGCTCTAAGGATCCTCATTGTTGAGGAACTAGGCCAAGGGGACGCCCACGTAACACCTGGCTGCGGCAGAAAAATGTTCATTTATGAAGGCTGGGAATGGACTGCATGTCTGCCTGGGGTTGATTCTGGATTGCCAACCGGGATCCCGAGCTGTTTCGTTATATGGTGGGTTTGGCAATACATTGTAGCAGTGCTTGCTCACCAACCGGTCCTGACCTGTCCGTACTCTTTCTTAACTGGAATCTGTTAGAATGCCATTTTAGCAAAAAAACATTCATTTCTGCATTGTTTTTTAATTAACTAGTGTGATCTGTAGGGGGCATTGCAGCACCCCAAACCCCAGACAAAACCGCAGTGACACAAGTCATGGGTTCAAATAGAATGTTTATTATAATAAATTACCTTAACAAAGGCTTCTTTATAATAGCAATCACAACACAAGCACAATCACAATTCTATTCTCTTTATTTTCTTTCGCCTCCACTCCTTCTAGATGAACTACATCCGTCCTCCACACCAGACACCAACTCACCCAGGTGAGGTAGAGGGATTTCTTTTATGGAAGACCCGGGAGTCCTTCTGGTGCCAGGGCATTGCCTGTAGGAAGCACTTCTGGGTCAGGCGTTAGCCCAACAAAGCAGCGATCATGCAGCCCCACCATGGCATCGCTCATGGAACCTAGAAAGGCTGCTCCACAGCACCACAATTCCCAGCATTCTATTGGCCTCCCAGACAGGTTAAGATTTCTGCTCCAAACCATCTAGGACACCAACACACTGTTCTGCCAACTTCCTGGCAAAGACAAGAATTGTTTTGTCTTTTCTTCATTCTGGCTTCCTGGCCAGGTAATAGACCAGTACCCATCCTGGAAGAGAAACCAGCCCACTGGTGCTGTCCATCACACCTAGATATGTGTGTGTTAGGTCATACTGTATTTTTTAATTTTTGTAAGCACTGTGATGAATGGCAGGCATGGACTTGCATACTGACTGGGATGGTGCATGATTCATTACCCGGTTAGTTGTTCCCTGCCTTTGCCAGGAGGATGTCAGAAGGTGGCAAACTTGAAATGAATATACTGGGATCCCGGAAGGAATGGACCGAAGCTCCTTACTGGGCCCAGAGGCCAGTATGATGGAAGGACAGGGGGAGATAATCTGTCAGGGTTACAGGCTCCCAAGATAGGATTCCCACACGGATACCTGCAGGGTATGCTGGAGACCTGTAATCCTGTGGTGCAGCCCTGATGGATTCTGTGGGGGCCGCCAGGGGATCCTGCCAGGATTAAAGATCCCTACTTTGTGGAGCTTCCAGTTGACCCAGAAATGCTTCCAACAGGATATGCCCTAGCAACGGAAGTACTCCTGGGTCCAAGATAAAAGAAGCCGCTCAACCTCATCCAGGTGAGTTGAAGTCAGATGGAAGAGGACAAAGCTCACCTGGGAGGAGTGAAGGAATAGAATAAGAGATTGGAAGTATGATTGTGTCTGCTAAGAAGGATCTGTAAAGGTAATTATTATTAATAAACCTTGTATTTGTACCCAGGATTTGAGTCTGTGAAGATGTGTCTGATGTTTGAGATGTTTGCAATGCCCACTACTGGTCACAAAGTATGAGACATGCTACATAAGTATAAACAGAATTCAAATTGAATTTGATGGTCAGACAACATTTGGGTTTGTTTTCTGTTCTCTCTTCTGTTTGTGGTCTCCCTGTGATTATTTCTAGTGTATTTTTTAATTGTTTAGTAAAGAGCTATTTTTAAAAAGTTTCAAATTTGTGGCATTTTGTCTGGGTAAGGCTGGCACAAAAAACATGACAATGTTGTTAGGTGCACCCTGTTGTTGATTAACTAGAGAAACGATCTTGTTTTACGTGTTGATACAATAAAATAATAATTTTTTTGTGCATTGAAAGAATAAGCTGCGGTGGGTTGGCACCCTGCCCAGGATTGGTTCCTGCCTTGTGCCCTGTGTTGGCTGGGATTGGCTCCAGCAGACCCCCGTGACCCTGTGTTCGGATTCAGCGGGTTGGAAAATGGATGGATGGATGAAATAATAAGTAGGGTTCCCATTAAGAGATGTGCAATGATCAGCTTGAGGAATGTGGAGTGAATAAAATACTAAATTCCTATTTGTTGTTAAGCACACCAAGATACAGGCTATACCAAGTGATAACCGAACACTATAATGCACTATAGCTGTAGCCTTTTTTGTGTTTTCTAAGTAATTTAGTACTATTTATTATTTCTTTGTGCACTGTATATAGTATACATTTACATATTAACATTTTCATACAAAGTAACTTAAAAGTGACATTCAATAGGTTCACCACCATTATTTCAATATTTCTTGAGTTGGAGCTCTGAAAGTTGAAGTGGCTTTTTCATGGCTGAGCCAGAAACTCAAGGCTTAAAATTCAGCACCTTAGCCTCAAGGGCAAAATGTCCCGTTTTATAGATTTGTACCATTTTTGTTAAGAGCTCACACATGTGCATGTTTTATTGATTACATATATATTGCTTTTTTCTGTGTTTTTCTGTCCATTTCAAACCATCCTAATACATTTTAGGGTAATGGGGGGCTAGCAGCATCAGGTTCAGGGCAGAAGCCAGACTCTTATGGGCACCAGTCCACCACAGGGCTCACTTGAGCACACACCTATACTCACTGACACAGGACCAATAAGGAGTCACCAAATCAACCTAATCTTTGGGATTTGGGGAAAAAACACAGTATCTACAGGAAAATCCATGCAAACAAACAAATACCAGGCTGAGATTCAAACCCAGTCTCCCACAGCTGTGAGGCAGTAAAGCTAACTAGTGTGCTGCCCTTTGTTCTTTATGATTATGTATAACTTCTGAGTATTACATTGCATTCAATAGAAATAATTTGTTTCCCAGTGGGGGTTTAACTGCATTTTTAAAGAAACTTTATATTGCATCACCAGCATTCTTATTTCTTGACAATTATTATGCTTGAATCACAAGACTATTGTCCCTTTTTTAAATAAACAAAGCAAACATTTTATACACGCTCCATTGATGGCGTCTTCATAGAAAATCAACAACTTATCAAAACCAAAACATTTTTGATAGGGATCAGTACAACAGGATAATAATGCATGATGAGCACAAAGAGACAGCCCCGGCCCAAAACACTTCTTCACATAATGAATCAGATACTACTTCAGATATGACGAATCAAGTAAAAAGAAACCCTTTATGTCTTGCATAGAGCCATGGTAAGAAAATAAAGAGAATATCACTGGATTTGAAATGTCTCCAAGAGTGTAAAGAGAAGGACATTAGAGACGGTTAATTAGTCAAAAATGCCCTAAAGATGGCAGTACAATAATAACTAGTGGGGCACTATGCCTGCTGACCTGCTCTATGTTTGTAGGGACAGGATTCTTGTGGGCTAACTGGCTCTTTAAAGCCGAGCTGTAAAAACAAACAGAGCCTATTGGGGTAGACAGCCCAAGGAGTTTAAGAAGTCAATTGTGACACTTAATGTGATGAAGGGACTCTCTGCAGAAGTGATCACTGTCGGGGGGCTTAAAAGCCACTTCTAGTTAATGCTCTCGAAACGTGGAGTTGGTATGTTAGCTTGACAGGAGTGCAGCTTGTAGGAAAAAGTGAAACTAGAATTTGAGAGCAGGAAAAAGGTGTGAGAAGTAGGAAGTGAGTGCTATGTTATGACATTCTGTTTGGGAGGTGAATGAACCTCCACTACACACAGCAGATTGACTTCGCCAGGGAAGCATTAAGGTTTAATGTTTGCACTCATATTGAGTTTGAAGATGACTCTATAGCATCCCCTGTATTTCACAATGAGTAAATACACAACATAAAATGTAAAATGCTGTATGTTCTAGCCCAGATCCTGGGGATCCACTTGTGGCTACAGGTTTTTGTTCCAACCTACATCTGTTTTTATTTGGACTTCTAGCATAATTAAATGAGCTGTTATTTCTCAGTTTTTGTATTTTGGGGTCAAAGTAGAAATTACAAAACTGAGTTTGGTCAATTTTTATTAAAAACATGCAGTAATATATAGATGTAGATTTTGTTTTTATTTTTTATCAATTGTGGCGAGCGGCTGGGGGTGGTACCCAGCCGGGATGCCCGGAAGGACCGGAAGAGGGATTACGCCTCTTCCAGACCATGAGGGGGCAGCCGCCCTGGTTGGTATGGGGACCACGGGAACAGAGCATGGAAGCTCAACCCTTTTAGGGCCCGTGGTCACCGCCAGGGGGCTCCCGGATGCCTAAAGAGCCCTTGACGTCAAAACTTCCGCCACACCCCTCCATTCGATAGCTGGAGTCGGGTGGAAGAGGACAGAGCTTGGTGGAGAGGAGTGGAGGCAGTCAGGAGAGAGAGAGGCATTGGAAATTCCTGGACTTGAGGGTGATTGGTGTAGGGGCACTGGGTTGTGTGTGGACTACTTGTAAATAGTAAATAATGAATACACGTGTGCTTGGGTCTGCCCGCCTGTGTCCGGACCGCTTTCCACACAATATTTTCATCTTGATTTTCATTCTGCTTTTCCAAGTATTCTGGTGGGCTATACAATGTCTCCAAAGAAACTGGAACTGCAAACACTCTTCTATTTCATCCTTTATTCATCAAACTCAATCCAAGACTACGGAGAGTCCTTCACAGTGTAAAGTTTTTCTTCAGACCAGTCTTTAGGTCCAGTAACCATTTATTCACTCTTTCAGTGTTTATTAATTACAATTAAGTCACGTCTCACAGACAGTAATCTGCAATCACGGCTTTGCCATGCCGTTACTCACTTGTACCCCAGTTGCAAGATTTAATCTCCACTAGACAGCATCATGAAGGTCACTAATATAAGCATTTGTTATTTATGAAAAATGAACAGTTCTAATTTTGAAAGCTCTCCAAATAAATTGTGGAGTGTCTTATTAATTATCAGTTAAAGAAGTGGGGGAGGAGGTGATTTTGTTCTTGTTAATTGCAAAAAAGCATTCAAGTTTCTCTTTGTTTAGTGCTATTCTTTATCAGTATTTGTTATGAAGATTTGGTTTAAAAATGATCAAACACATATTGATGTCCATACCAAGAAATGGGAATAATGGGAAAGATTACCCTGGCAACTGGAACAAGCAGCAATGTAATCAACGCACACAAGAAGACATACAATTCAAAAATATAACATTGATGAGCAAGAAGAGTGACTGAACAATGACCTGTGAAAGCCTTCATAGACAAAGTTATTCCTCCAGAGAATAAGGCTTTTTAAAGATACTAGCCATAAACAATTTATGCTGCTGAAGACACTGCCCTAAAGTAAATGGTCGGTGAAGGTGAAGTACTTGGGCATAGAAGACAGGTTGGTTTGGGAGCTACAAAGAATGAGTCCAAACCTCCTTGAAAGGAACTGAGGTGCACGAGGCAGAGATAAGGCAAAAAAGGCCATCCGACCAATAATCTATCAGTAGACTAACTTATAAGAAAAGAAAACAAAGTTACTCTTTGAGTCCCACAAAAATCTGACCTGGAATACAGCAGCAGACACAGCACACCCCTTTAGGTGCACCATTGGAATCCCAGAACAAAGGTTGGTCAGTGGTCCTTAAGAAAACTAAAACTGCATCAATGCTAAATACTAAACATTTTCTTATGATTCCTAGGAAACTAATCTATACATATTAATAAAAGGCAAAGCCCTCACTGACTCACTGACTGACTGACTGACTGACTGACTGATTGACTGACTGACTGACTGACTCACTCATCACTAATTCTCGAACTTCCCGTGTAGGTGGAAGGCTGAAATTTGGCAGGCTCATTCCTTACAGCTTACTTACAAAAGTTAGGCAGGTTTCATTTCGAAATTCTACGCGTAATGGTCATAACTGGAACATATTTTTTGTCCATACACTGTAATGGAGGAGGCGGAGTCACGTATCGCGTCATCACGCCTCCTACATAATCACGTGAACTAAAAACAAGGAAGAGATTTACAGCACGAGTCAAACGCGGGAACGAAAGTAAATGACGTTAATTTTTGACTGTCTTTTAATACTGTGTAAGCATACATATTAACACATGTGCAATTAAACGTGTGCATTTACGGGGTGATTTCTCAGGCTTAAAAGCTCGCCTTTTACTAAAAAGGTAAATGCAAAACTATTTTCAATCAGTTTATTGAGACGCTCCCGTTAAGGATTGCAATAACATATTCGCGAGATAAAAGAACGAAGTAGGGGGAAATGAAGGAGGAGCCGCAAACAGCGAAGAGCAAAAAATTAATTAAACAATTGAGAAGGGAGCGAGTGAAGCATACAAGCATGTTCATAAGGGAAACAAAGCACGGTGTAAAACGTAAGTTTAAATTAAGTTTATAGAAACGCTCCCGCTGCGGATTGCAATAACATATTCGCGAGATAAAAGTTTAATGAGAAGACACGAGGTATAAATGAACCACACGCCGTGGCGCAACGTTAGGGGCAACAGTTTCAACCATTCTATGATCTGCTTCTCGCAACTGAAAGACGGCACATGGCGGATGTTAGCCGACTTGCTGACCGCAACGTTAGGGGCTTCAACTCTGCCGCTGACGCCACATCTCAGTGCCAACACTTTGCAGACTCTACTTAAAAGACACGCCCTCCTCACTGGACAGTTAAAAAGACCAATCAAACTAACGATGACATCAAGTATTACCCAATCAAAAGTAGGAAAGGAGGCATCTTCATAAAATGCGTGTGGGATGATTTGCATGAGACGCTGCTTTAAAAAAAATGATAAAAAAAATACGGGACAAATCCCGTCCAGTATTGATTCAAAACGGGACGCGCAATTTCATTCTCAAATGCGGCACGATTCCGTATTTTAAAGGACAGGTGGCAACCCTACAGTGCCAGGTAACCACCCATACAATCAGATTGTGATTCAGACTAGGAATGCAATGAATGTAATTACCCCGATCTACATACAAGGAGAAAGTCTTGCAACATTCAAAGATGATGGTTTGGGATAAGTACACCATACAACATAAAACAGCTTATGAAGCCTTGAACCGAAAAAAGCAAGATCTCAGAGATCGTAAAAAAAAAAATAGGAGGTAATGTCGTTTTACTCGCTGTAGATTTTAGTCAAACATTACCAGTTATTTCACGAGGGAGACCAGCAGATGAACTCAACGCGTGTTTAAAATCCATGCTTCTCCCACGCTCGGTTATATGTCGTGTGTTCTCGGGTAGGTACACCAAAAAATTTATACATTTAAGCATGTAATGGGCAAACAAAAAATGAGGTATACCCGAAGGCACTGCAGTAGTACTTAATCTAACTTTACTTCTTAAATGTTAATGTTTTACTGTTTAATAATTTATACGCTTCTTATATGTTGTTCAAATTCTTTTATCAAAATACCAGTGACAGCGCAATGCACGATAACATGGAGTGAATACACCATACGCATCCGCCCACGGCCGCCCTGGTGTGCGCAGATAGGAGTTGATTCTACAATAAAATAAAATAAACATAAAAAGAGTAATACAATCATCACCCATAAAGCGGATAGTAGACGTGACGTACTATATGTGTACCACATTTCAAGTGTATAGGTGAAACGGTTTGCGAGCTACAGGTGATTTAAAATCCTGGACAGACACACAAATTGCCACGGTAGCAAATTACAGAAGAAGATTTTACTGTTTAATAATTTATATTTATATGAAATGTGCTTCTTATATATTACTTCATATTCTCATATGATAATGATGTTAATGTTTATATTGATTTCTATGTTATTGAAACTGCATGTATGTGTGTATATGTATGTGTATATATATATATATATATATATATATATATATACTAGCAAAATACCCGCGCTTCGCAGCGGAGAAGTAGTGTGTTAAAGAGGTTATGAAAAAAAAAGGAAACATTTTAAAAATAACGTAACATGATTGTCAATGTAATTGTGTTGTAATTGTTATAAGTGTTGCTGTCTTTTATATATATATATATATATATATATATATATATATATATATATATATATATAATATACACACACACATAAACATTTATATACATATACATATATATACACATCTACATATATATACACACATACATAAACACACACATAAGACTTATTGACTGAAACCGGCTTTCACGAAAAAAGTTAGGGCTTTGCTACAGGATACACCCTCCACAAGTTAACCAAGTAAAAATAAAATATATATTTCTGTTTTATTTAAACCTTTTAAGTTCGTATGCATAGCCCCATTTGGCTGTTTAATTTTTTTTTTCTTTCTTCAGTAATATTTAATCTCCTTAAAGATATGCATTTTACTTTTTTTGTATCTCTGTAGTAATATTTTAGTGTAAAAGAATAACCAGTATTTAAACCTTTTATGTTACTTTATACATTTATTTTACACAATGTTGAAAAATTAATAAGAAAGCTACATATTTTGGCAGCTGCTGCTTTCATTTTCAATGAAATGAAAAAAGCTCTCCAAGAGAAAACGTCAATGAAGAAGAAACAGTTTGCACTATCTAAAAATCAGAAACCCTCATTTATAAAAGTTTGCTGCAGATGACTTAACTGAAAATAAATGAATAGTTCCTATTTGTATAATACATATTTATCTATTTTACTTATGCCTTTATTCCACCAACTTACAACATCTGAGGTACAATTTGTTACATTACTTTTGTTTTTTGCAGCACAGGCAGGTGAAGTGACTTCCTCAGGGTCACACAGTGGTGTCAGTACCAGGATTTGAACTGACAAGCTCCGGGTTTGCTGAAATATTACTGAAGAAAGAAAAAAAACGAA